>NC_082639.1:110834233-111134233 GCF_028023285.1 Balaenoptera ricei
TTTTCAGCTGAGGCTGTGGCTAAATTCCAGGTGTGAGAATGAAACGTGCCATCCTCAGGACTAGCTTGCCGATTTCCTTTTCTGTCAGTCAAGGTCTTAGGACACTGGTAGCAAGTGCCACTACTTGCCTTCAAATGTGGGCCAACGACCTACTCCCTACTTCTAAGAGTGTGCTTTGCCCCAGCTTTCAGAGCCCGACTCCACGGAGCACCGAACCATCGTTGGGCCCTTATTCTCTGCCCAACAGTGTGCACATACTTACACATGTTGTCCAAAATAAGCCTTTCAGCTGACGTGCAGAATGAGGTTATCCTGTTGAGGAGATGAGGAAACTGAGGCTCAAAGATGTTAAGTGCCCAAGGTCACCCAGCTGGTGAAGATCAGAGCCCCAGTCGGAACACTAATTGGGGAATTATTTAAGATATCTTTCATCCTTTGACGGATGTTGTTTCAACCTTTTCATCCTAGTCCCTGCCCAGTGGCATCCCTCTTTGTTCTGGAATCTCTAAGTGGAAGGGGAAGGACGCATCAGGCCTGAAGCCCTGGGAGATCAGATTCCAGGAGCCAGACTGGGGTGACTCGTCCAGCAGCTCATGACAGGTCAAAGTTTCTTAGCTCCCAGCCTCTCCACCTTATGATAATCATTTCCCTGGGAAGACTGCAGTCTGGGTGACTTATACACCTGTAAGAGAGATACGTGCTGTCAACAGTAACCGCCCAGTTTCTGTGAATGAAGACTAATGATTTGCTCACCAAGAGGCAGGACAGAGAGCTGCAGCCCCCATTTTTTGTTTATATTACAACAATTGAAAAATCAAAGCGGCTTGCCCAGGTTTGTTTCCAGTTCACGCTGAATGTGGCTCTGCATCTAGGTTAAGTCAAGGTCCCAACTTTGCTGAGTTTACAGGGTCTCCCAAAGGGCCACTCACCGCTCAGTAGTTGTTTCACTTACAACAAGGCTCGCTGCGTACGCTGCTCAGCCCACCCCTTCCATCACTAACTGGAATATCCTGGGCAATTACCCTCACCGCTCCCACACCCAGCAGTGTCCAGAATACTTGCTTAGCACCAGCCCAGATGTCAAGGTTCTAGGGCAAACGTCATGAGTGGGTTTGGAAACCCGGGGAAGCCAGGACTCGTAAGTGATGGGGAAATGGGGCCAGGGCCCGAGTGAAGGCACTGTCATCCCCAAGCGCCATGAAACCGAGAAGGAGTTTGCCAGCCCAGGATATGAGTAAAACCTTAAGTTTGAGGAAGGGCAGGTGCATCCTATTGTGACTGGGGCCAAGCATGCCCCAATCGTAGGCCACCTCATGGCTTCCAAGAGGGATATGGGATGTATAAAAGGTGTGCAGTCTCATAGCACCCCCAAAGCCTCAGCATCTCCACGTTCCAGCCCCTGGTGAACTAAGGTAAGTTGGGCAAAGGAATGCCTCTCCTGGAAGCTTGGCTCTACCTGGTCCCAAACACTGCGGGCAGCTGGGGCTGGAGCACTTGGTGGTTGGTCCCAAAGAAAGGCCTTGTGTGGGCATCTGTCTCCTCCGTACCATTTGGGACCCAGCTCTGTTGGGCTGCAAGTCAACATCTGAAGTGTGTGGGACGGGGGCTGAGATGGGGGTCCAGGGTGTGCGCAGAGTCCGGTGTTGAGGCTCCTGCTGGCGTGTGTGGTGTCGCTGTTGTGCGTGAGCAGGAGCTGAGCGGGGCTGGTTAGGAGAGGGTGGCACCGGCTCTGGGACAGGGCTGCCATGAAGGGCAAGGGCCACGCAGGGAGGCAGGAGAGCTCCTCAGGGAGCAGGGCCCAGAGGTCCAGGGAGCTCAGAGCAGCAAGGACAAGAGGAGGTGGTACAGTGGCCAGGTCCTGCTCTGGGAGACGGGGACCATTGTTCCACCCCCGTGTGCTCAGTGCGTGGGGAACCATGACTTCCCTCTCTAAGAGTTGCTTTCTCACCAGAATTTAGAGTCGATCTAAGCGGTCCTTTTGTCTCTAGATGCCTCTTTTCTATGAATTCTCTTAGAGAGGGGTTAAGATGCTCCTTTAAAATGAGTAGACATTAAATATTAAATTAAATTAAATTAAATTAAATTAAATTAAATTAAATTAAATTAAAATGGGTAAAATTGGTAGAAATTTTCACTGCAAAGTAAAGGAGCTGTTACAGTGGAGGATTACTGGACTGAATGTCAATATTATGACATAGTATGAGTGTGTTTCGTGTTTGGTAATTGCAGTCATTGTTGCTTTTGTTGTGGTCATCCATTTACAATGCTTGGTATCAGTCTATTTATCTCTTGTAAAAGTAAAAGAATAAAAAAAAAAACTAAGGACAAGGAAAAAAAAAAAAAAGAATCTTAACGCTGAGAACAAAGTGATTTAGCTTAAGACCTATCAGAAATACTCAGGAATAAGGGCACATAGAAGCTAGACACACATTTGTTTGTGTATTAAGGTCTCGGCAGTCAAAATGCTTAGTTGCCAACAACATTGGGCTGTGAAAAATAAGTACTTGATGAATCTATAAGATGACAGGTTGTATCAGAGTTTATGTGCATTTTTCATCATTGCTTACATGGTTCATGGATAAGTGTATGAAAAACAATTTCTCTGGGTAGAAAATATTCAATCATGTAACAAGAAAGTGATAAGATTTTGTTGCTGTTGTCATTATAAAGAACCAATCAGAAAAAGTTGAGTGATAGGGAATGTCTTTTTGAGCATGAATCCTGCTGGGAAGTAGCCTCCCTCCTGGGGAAAACACCACTGGAATCTTCAGAAAGCCTCTCTGGCCACAGCAGTAGAGGGAGGGAAGATTTCCCTGAAGAATCTGTAGCAGGCAATTTTTCAATGCTTTTCTGAACGTAGTGATCACCTTCACATTCCAACATTGCTCAGAGTCACATGGTCCAAGAAAATAGTAATCAGAGTAATAAAGAGGTCTGGAGATCTTGTGAATCAATGATGTCTGAAAAGTAAGAAAGTGCTTGCGAGTGTATTTCTATCATTAATGTGTCGGAAATGATACAAGGCGTTGATTGGTTTAATGAGAATTAATGTGAATAAACTTGAAATATAGAACATGGCATTTTGAAGAGGCATGAAGAATGATTAAGAGCAGACACTCAAAGAAGAAATGAATCTATAAAAAACCAGCACAATGACCCTAACCCAAGCTACAACTGGCCTATATGTTCATTAATTTCCTAGTATATAAAGCATGAAGTTAACATGGTTTTGATATGCTTTTCTTTAATGACTAATAATGTTGAGCATCTTTTCACAGGCTTATTAACCATCTGTATATTTTCTTTGTATAGCTATCATTCAGATCTTCTGTCCACTTTTTAATTATAGGGTTTTTTTTTTTATAGTTCAGTTGTAAGAGTTCTTAAAATATTCTGATTACAATTTCCTTTGGGGATATTTGAATTGCAAATATATTCTCCCATCCTATAAAAAAAAATGGGTAGAAATTTATTTTAAAAGTCGAAATCTTTACAAGAGTACTCAACATGTTTTGGTTCTCCTGTGTGTTTGTTTGTGTTTGTGACCACGTGAGCACACATACACACATATATATTTACATTCATATTTACCTGTGTATTTACACATGTTTGTCTGGAGTTTTATATGCTCATTTGATCCTTACAACAACTTTAAGAGTACAGAGAAGTTAAGTAACTTCCTCAAAATCACACAGCTGGTTAATTTTTGAGACAGGACTCAGGTCCAAGAAAGTCATGTGCTAAATTCCACAGTATCTGCTGTGCTGTGATATTACTTTTTGTTCTCATTACCCCTGTCCTTCCTTCTTACTCTTTCCTTCTCTCTCCTCTCACTCTCTGTCTCTCTGTCTCTCTCTCCCTTTTTACGTCTTTGTTTTTCTCTATCCCTCTCCATTTCTCTTCTCCTTTCTCCCTTTTTTCCTCTCTTCCTTCTTTCCTTCCTTCCTTCCGTATTTCTTTATTTGTCTGAATTAAAACCTTGCAATGGCTTACAAACTGCAGCTACAATTTATACTGTCGCACCTCATTGCACACACACACACATTGAATCAGTGAAGGCACCAGGCCAAGGTTGAAATGGGACAGTTTTGAACGAGGCAGGAGGTTCTCCTGGGTGGAGCGTCTCTAAGGCTCCAGACTTCCTCACTTGTGTGTCTTTCCCCTTGCAGTGCACATCCAGACCAGAATGTATCATCCAAAGCAGAAGCTGTGCTGCCCGCTCCCAAAGTATTGCTGCCCTCCATCCCAGCAATGCTGCCCCCCACCAAAGTATTGCTGCCCCGCACCCCAGCCATGCTGCCCACTACCAAAGTATTGCTGCCCCCCACTTCAGCAGTACTGTCCTCCTCTGCAGCAATGCTGCCCTCCAGCAAAGTACTGCTGCCCCTCACCAAAGCAGTTCTAAACTCCACCTCAGCACACCAAGCAGCCTTGCCCGCCTCCACCCAAGGGCAAGGAGCCCTCTGTCCCAAAGTGCCCACACCCTCAGCAGTGCCAGAAGTCCAAGCAGAAGTAAACCCCAGGCATGGGCCAGAGGCCAAGCTCCCTGCAGAACAGAGACCATGAAGCCCACTCCCCTGTCTCAGCCAGCCAGCTGTCAGCACCACTCACCCGCGGCTTCTGGAGGCAGCTACACTTGTGGAAAAGGCAGCACCAGGATGGGAGCTTCCTGGATCAACATTTCTTATTAATTAGCAGCTGTAATTTCCATTTAGAAAAGGATCTGGTTGTAAACCGTCTAATCTTTGCTGACTTGTATACTTTGCCCTGTTGGCTGCTTGGAAACTTAAGCAGCGTGCCCGACCACGTTTTCCTAGCAAACTTCGTCTCTGCTCCAGTTTTTCAAACAATTAAACACAATTCTGCTGGCATGAATGTGTCGGTTTGATTATTTCGTCATCTTACAGTTGTTAACTCCTGCAGATTTTGTATCCTGCTGCCTAAGCAAGAGCCCTAGGAGGGCTGGGCATGTGGGTGCAGGTAGAGGAGAAGGCATGGGGAGATGCACTTCTGAGCTGAAGGACATTTTCCATGGTCCTGCCAGGGTGAGGAGGAGAGATGGGCACTTCAGCTGCATGGAGACACATCCCCACATCCTTGGAAAATGAGAACAGCCTTTGGACACAGGGGAGATGATGCCCGTCTAGAAAACGGAGGTCCAGAAAGAGTAAGGGAAACCCAGCCAGGAGCTAAAGAGTAGAGTAGAGGCAAATAAATGGAAATTCAGACAATACTCCAAGGGCGTGTGGGTCAAAATGAACTGAGGACCGGGCCTGAAAATCTCTCCCACTGGTAAAAGAAAAGATGAGATTTTCTTCAAGCTAACAAAACGTGTTAGTAGGAGACAGTCTATGTAAAAATCATACATCCATCACACACATATATCCACTGTCAATAATTTTTAAAGTCATAGCACCCATTGATTCTCCAGCTTGGGGTTTCTCCTGGGTTATTTTTCTCTTACTGCCCTCTTACTTTCCATTCCCTAAATTCTTGGGGTATTAGGGTAACCGGAAAATTCAGGCCCACAGGTAAGCCAAACTTCTTCTTTCTATGACATCCACTACACCCATACCATTCCACCGAATCCTCCTCTCACAAAAAGTCCCCAAATTGAGGTATTTGGGTCTCTTTTCCTATACCTGCCTCCCGTTTCATGTTTGTGGGCTACAAGGGAATCACTGAAAATCCACAGAAGTACCCAAAGGAGCCAGAAAGGAACAAAGCATAAAGTAAAATTGTGAATTATCGCCAACATAGATCACAGAGCATGTAGAATTCAGAATAAGCTAAAGACAGATGTTTTAGCATTGCTTCCATGGTTGGCTGGTCTCTTCTTCCTCCACCATCTCTGTTCATGCCCTTCAGCAAGGCTCCATCCATCTACCTGTTTATCCATCACCAAAATCCATCCATCCCAACCAGCAATGCATCATTGCATCCTTGGTAAGTACCTCCTCCTCCCTTTCTTTAGAATGTGATGGGTGCTGGGGAAGCACCAACTCACACACAAGGCTCCAGGACCCTTGGTTTAATCCCTGTAAGAAAACCAAGCTCAGGCCCTCAAGACAACAGAAAACAAGTTGACCGGAAGACGTCTTACTCATGGATGACTTGGAAGGCACAAATACCTCATTCCTGCCCTCAGAACTCAGAGGAGACAGAGAGAGAACACTGAAGGCTGTTGAGGGAGGAAGGAGAACTTGGCCATCTCTGTCGTCATGGCACCCACCACGGGGCTCCCAGAACATTGTCCAGGAGGAACAGGGGGAGAAGGGGGGCTCAGAATGGAAGGACAGTGGGATGTGTGTAAGTAAGCAGGAGTGCGTTTCAGGACTGCGTAGAGCAGCAGCCGATGCTGCGAGTGCCAGCTGTTCCCAGGAGGCCAGCCCTCCAACATCTCAGCCCCGGTCCATGGTGGAGAGCGCACATAGCCTCTGCAGCCACCTGCACCAGTTGAACACCACAGAAAGCTGGAGGGCGCCTCCAGTTGCCAGACCTATGTGTCGTAAATATTTCCCACAGAGCGTTGCATTCAACAGAACTCAAGGATGACACACAAAATGAATTGAAAAGCTGTAGACACCTTAAGTGAACTCCCCGAAAATGATGAGCACTTTGAGCCAATCCCCACCTTCTGATACCTGAGTCCGCACAGTCTCCAAATAGCTCCTCTCTTGCCTCACATACATGACCTTGCCCCAGAACTCTCCTTTGGGTTCTTACTCGCTATTTCCTCACCTTCCCTCACTCAGCTGTTAAAGACAAGGTTGAATTTGACACTCTGGGCTTCACTTAATTTTCTCCCCCACTAATGATCATACTGGGATGTGTGCACATGTGCTTATGTGCAGACCATCTTGCGGAATTTTCTTTTATCCCCATCCTACTGGGTTGGGATGCCAGGTGCACGCCTATGATGGACTGAATCCAATACTTCTCTAGGCCTCACTTTACTCATCTGTATAGTGGACAGAATAACACCTGCATCCTGGGTTTGACGGGGAGGGGTCTTCAATGAGACAAAGTAAATAAATAGTAAGTAGGATGTAACACATAGTAAATGTTGGATGAATGTTAGCTCTTGCTTTTATTATTATTCTCCACTTTCTGACAGAGCAGCAAGACCCTCCACTCATTACCACCAACCTGAAGACATGGACTCCACACCTTTAGTAAGAACAATGTGTGAGGGGCAGGGCACATCTTGGGGACAAGGACAAGGACCAATTGTGTAGACCAAAGCATCTGAGGGGTGTTCACAGGCGGAAATGACATTTCGTGCAGGACCTAATCACCCCATTTGGTGGTTGCCCTTTTCTTCCACAATCTTCCCCTTTGTAACACCTGCCCACGATGATTCCTGCTCCTGAGGCAGTCCTGGGCAACTCTGGCCCACAGTGACTTTTCCCTATCAATGGCCACAGCCATCCATGTCTTTTGGAGGCAGTCCGTGCTCCTTGGAGGAGGCTCATAAGCTGAGGAGCATGGAGAGGGCACGGCGTGTGCCAAGGGATCACAGACATACACACACATTTATCTTTACATTCATATTTCCCTGTGTATTTCTGTGTTTTGTGAGGAGTTTTATACACTTATTTATCCTTACAACAACCGTAGGAAATGTACAGAGAAGTTGAGTAACTTGCTCAAAGTCACAAAGCTGGCTAATTTTTGACCCAGGACTCTGAACCCAGGAAATCCTGATCTGGATTCCACCGTTTCTGCTGTGGCTGGATATTACTTTTTGTTCTCTTTACCCATGTATTTGCTCCTTTCTCTTTCCTTCTCTCTCCTCTCTCTCTCCCTCTCTGTCTCTCACTCTGTCTCAGCTTTTTTACATCTTTCTTTGTTTTCTTCTACTTCTCTCCCTTTCTCATCTCATTTCTTGCTTTTTTGTCTGTTCCTTCTTTCGTTCCTTCCATCCACATTTCTTTGTCTCAGAAAAAAGCTTGTAATCGTTTAGAAAAAGTAGATACAATTTATACTGACACACCTCATTGCATACACACACACCTTAAATCGGTGAAGCAACCTGGCGGAGGGTGAAATGGGGCAGGTTTGAAGGAGGCAGAAGGTTCTCCAGGGTCGAAAGTTTCTAAGTCTCCAGACTTCCTCACTTGTGTGTCTTTCCCCTTGCAGTGCACATCCAGACCAGAATGTATCATCAAAAGCAGAAGCTGTGCTTTCCCCCACCAAAGTCTTGCTTCCCCGCACCCCAGCAATCCTGCCCACTACCAAAGTATTGCTGCCCCGCACCTCAGCAATCCTGCCCACTACCAAAGTACTGATGCCCCGCACCTCAGCCATGCTGCCCACTACCAAAGTATTGCTGCCCCGCACCTCAGCAATCCTGCCCTCTACCAAAGTATTGCTGCCCCGCACCCCAGCAATCCTGCCCACTACAGAAGTATTGCTGTCCTGCACCCCAGCAATCCTGCCCACTACCAAAGTATTGCTGCCCCGCACCACAGAAATCATGCCCACTACCAAAGTATTGCTGCCCCGCACCCCAGCAATCCTGCCCACTACGAAAGTATTGCTGCCCCGCACCTCAGCAATCCTGCCCACTACCAAAGTATTGCTGCCCCGCACCTCTGCAATCCTGCCCACTACCAAAGTATTGCTGCCCCACACCTCAGCAATCCTGCCCACTACCAAATTGTTGCTGCCCCACACCTCAGCAATCCTGCCCACTACCAAAGTATTGCAGCCCCGCACCCCAGCAAACCTGCCCCCTACCAAAGTATTGCTGCCCCGCACCCCAGCAATCCTGCCTACTCTCAATATATTGCTGTCCCGCACCTCAGCAATCCTGCCCACTACCAAAGTATTGCTGCCCCGCAACTCAGCAATCCTATCCACTACCAAAGTTTTGCTGCCCCGAACCTCAGCAATCCTGCCCACTACCAAAGTATTGCTGCCCTGCACCTCAGCAGTACTGTCCCCCTCCCCAGTACCTCTGCCCCCCATCAAAGCAGTGCTAGAATACCCTCAGCACACCAAGCAACCTTGCCAGCCTCCACCCAAGTGCAAGGTGCCCTGTGTCCCCAAGAGCCAACACAAGTTCCCACGCCCGCCACAATGCCAGATGTCCAAGCAGAAGTCATCCCTGGCCATGGGACTAAAGGCCAAGCACCGTGGAGACCAGAGACCATGAAGCCCACTGCCCTCTCTCAGCCAGCCAGCTGTCAGCGCCACTCACCCCCGTCTTCCGGAGGCAGCCGCACTTCGGGAAAAGCAGCACCAGGATGGCAGCTTCCTGGATTAAGATTTCGTATTAATTAGCAGCTGCAAGTTCCATCTCAGAAAAGGATCTGGTTCTAAACCGTCTAACCTTCTTTGCTGCCTTGTATCGACTTCGCCCTGTAGGCTTCTTGGAAACGTAAGCAGCGTGGCCGGACATCCTTTCCTAGCACCCTTCGTTTCTACTCCAATTTTCCCAACTATTAAACACAATTCCTTTGGCCTGAATGTGTCTGTGGATTATTTCGTCATCTTGCAGTTGTTAATTCCTGCAGATTTTGTATCCTGCTCCTCAACCCAGGGCCCTTGGAGGTCTGGGCATTTGGGTTCAGGTAGAGGAGAAGGCATTGGGAGATACACACCGGACTGAGGGACATTCTCCATCGACCTGCCAGGGTGAGGAAAGAGATGGGCACTTCTCACTCATGGGGCTCATCCCCACATCCCTGGAAAATGAGAACAGCCCTTGGAGAAAGGGGGAAATGAGGCCCGTCTCGAAAATGGAGGCACAGAAAGAGTAAGGGAAACCCAGCCAGGAGCTAAAGAGTAGAGTAGAGGCAAATAAATGGAAATTCAGAAAACACTCCATGGCCGTGTGATCAAAATGAATTGAGGACCGGAACTGAAAAACTCTCCCAATGGTACAAGAAAAGACCAGAGTTTCTTCAAGCTAACAAAATATGTAAGTAGGAGCCAGCCTATGTAAATGTCATACATCCCACGCACACACATTTCCACTGTCAATATTTTATTAAAGTCAGAGCCCCCGTTGTTTCTGCAGCTTAGGGTTCTCCTGGGCAATAGTTCTCCCACTGCCCTCTTACTTTCCATTCCCTAAATCCTTGGGGCATTAGGGTAACATGAAAATTCAGGCCCAAAGGTAAGCCAAACTGCTTCTTTCTATTACATCCACTACACACATCCCTTTCGACCAAATCCTTCTCTCACAACATAGTGCACAAAATGAAGTCTTTGCTTCTCTTTTCCTACACCTGCCTCCGGGCCACAAGGGAATCACTAAAAACCCACAGAAGTACACCACAGGAGCCAGAACGGAACATCACATAAACTAAAAGTGTGAATTATCCCCAACATAGATAGCAGCCCCTGTAGAATTGAGAATTAGCTAAAGAGAGAAGTTTTAGCATTGCTTACCAGCTTGGCTGCTCTCTTCCTCCATCATCTCTGTTCATGCCTTTCAGCAATGCTCCCTCCGTCTATCTATTTATCCATCACCGATCCATCCATCCCAACCAGCAATGCATCATTGCATGCTTGGTGAGTACCTCCCCTCCCTTTGCTTAGAATGTGACGGGTGTTGTGGAAGCACAGACTCACACACAGGGCTCCCGACATCTTGGTTCAATATCCATAAGAAGACCAAGCTGAGACCCTCAAGACAACACAGAACAATTTGCCCACATGCCGTCTCATTCATGGATTACTTGGAAGCTACAGATACCTCATGCCTTTTGGCCAGAATTCAGAGGAGTCAGAGAGAGAACACTTAAGGGCTGTGGAAGGGAGGAAGGAGAACGTGGCCATCTGTGTCGTCATGGCACCCACCACGGGGCTCCCAGAACATGTCTGTCCAGAAGGAACCCCGGGAGTAGGGGGATTCAGAATGGAAGGACAGTGGGATGAGTGTAAGTAAGCAGGAGTGCGTTCCAGGACTGCGTAGAGCAGCAGCCAATGCTGCGAGTGCCAGCTGTTCCCAGGAGGCCAGCCCTCCAACGTCTCAGCTCCGGTCCATGGTGGAGAGCGCACGTAGCCTCTGCAGCCACCTGCACCAGGTGAACACCACAGAAAGCTGGAGGGTGCCTCCAGTTGCCTGACCTATGTGTCGTAATTATTTCCCACAGAGTGTTGCATTCACCAGAGCTCAAGGATGACACACCAAATGTATTGAAAAGCTGAAGACACCTTAAGTGAACTCCCTGAAAATGATGAGCACTTTGAGCCAATCCCCACCCTCTGATACCTGAGTCCGCACAGTCTCCAAATAGCTCCTCTCTTGCCTCACATACATGACCTGGCCCCAGAACTCTCCTTTGGGTTCTTACTCTTTCTTTCCTCACACTCCCTCACTCAGCAGATGAACAGAAGGTTGAATTTTGCCTCTATGGGTTTCACTTTATTTGCTCCCCCACTGATAATCATACTTAGGTTGTGTGCACATGTGCTTATGTGTGGACCATCATGCGCAATTTTCTTTTATCCCCATCCTATTGGGTTTAGATCCAGATTCATCCCTATGATGCACTGAATCCCATACTTCCCCAGGTCTCGCTTTTCTCATCTGTATAGTGTGCAGAATAAATCTTGCCACGTGGGGTTGATGGGGAGGTGTCTTCAATGAGACGATGTAAATAAATATTAAGTAGGATGTAACCCATAGTAAATGTTGAATGAATGTTAGCTCTTGCTTTTATTATTATTCCCCACTCTCTGACAGAGCAGTAAGATCCTCCACGTATTGCCAGCAATCTGAGGACATGGGCTCCACGCCTTTATTAAGAAAAAGGTGTGAGGCGCTGGGCACATCTTCGGGACAAGGACAAGGTCCAGTTGCGTAGAGCAAAGCCTCTGAGTGGTGTTCATAGGCGGAAGCGACATTTCGTCCAGGACATAATCACGCCATTGTGTTGTTACCCTGGTTTCCAGAAACTTCCGTGTTGTTACACCTGCCCACGATGGATCCTGCTCTTGAGGCATTCTTGGGCAGCTCTGACTCACAGTGACTTTTCCCTATCAGTGTACACAGCCAGCCATGTCTTTTGGAGGCAGACCGTGCTCCCTGGGGAAGGTTCATAAGCTGAGGAAGCATGGAGAGGGCACGGCGTGTGACAAGCGCTCACACACATGGACACCGCCCCACTGAAGCATGTCTTTCTCTTCCCTTGAGAGGTACAGCTGAGGTGCAGCAAAGCTCCTTACGTGCTCACAGTACCAACAACTTACACGTGCTGGAGGTGAGATTCGAACCCTTGTCCGAAGTCTTTGCAACGTGGCAAGTATTCTGACCGACTCAGTGGCTGGAAGAAGCATAAAGCCTGGACCCCGTCTTTCCAGAACTTACAACCCACTGATCCATTGGGAAGGCAAAGGCAGCACGTTCACACAGTCTCACACTCACACGTGTTTATACAGGGGTACATGCTCATAACGATGACACACACGGGGTTGTTATTCAGCGTCAATTCTGCAAGTGTGGAGACTTCCACTGACCACTGAGAAAAGAAGTTGGAGCAGCGTCCCAGAGGCCCCCGCCGGGACAGGCGTCGCCCTCCCAGCTTCTCCATGCTGTAGGACTGAGCTGGCTGCCTGTCAAGGTGGGTGCAGGCACGCAGGCGGGCAGGGCACAGAGCCTAGGAGCCACCTGTTACAGAAGTTCTTTGAACATTTTAACGATGGAGTCAGCAACACCTGTGCATACCTCTTGACTCTCAGCCCTGTGCACACTCACTCTTGCACACTGAAGTTCATATTCCCACATAGATTCATTCATGAGCCTTCACATGAGGCCACCACACAACACACACTGACACACCATCACATGCTGTCAATCACCCTGAAATACGTCTTCACACACCCACACACACTCACACACACACAGGTACTCACGCACATGCTCACATTCTAATTTTTGCTCATGGGCATGGCCCCAGAACATACAGTCCAGACCCTTTGCGAGGCTTCTGCAACATTCCAGGAGATTATCCGCCCATTGACCTTGAGGATACTTGCAAGCACAAAGATCCCCAGATGAAGGGCATGATGCTGAGGCCTTCCAAAGAAGTGTGCCTTCCTCAGGGAAGAATATACTTACATCTTCCGAACAAAGAAATTTCCTAGAAGGTAGTATGGTGCAAGAAAGAGAACTCATACCCATCCTGGAGGGTGGCACACTTGGATTCAAAACCTCTCTTCCCTACTTTTTCCTTAAGTAACCATAGCGAACATCAACTTTCTAAGGTGTAACATGAGAATAGCTCAAACTTCAAGTCCTGAATTACAAACTCGAACAGAGATTCTGACAGGCAGTGGAGGCCTGCCCCTCCCTCATCCCCCAACCACAAGCACCCTGGGAAAGTGAGGGCATCTCTCACCGACCCAGAGCCTGGGCACACATCCTGCCATGCCCCAGAGGATCCCCAGATGGCGATGGATTTCAGCAGAGAGGCTCTAACTCCAAGCACCAGGAGTCCTTTTTCCGGAGCCCTGTCTTTTGATGCGGCCGGCCCCAGAGGGTCAGCTCGGCGTTCCCCTGCATATGTGAGCATGGACCGTGGACTGGTGTTCCATCACAGATGCCTGGCACAGAAGATGCAGTGGGCTTAGCCTGTGCCCAGGTCTGCTGAGACCTCCTTCGTCCCAATTGTCCCTTTTGCCTTAGTGTGTGTGTGTGTGTGTGTGTGTGGTGTGTGTGTGTGTGTGTACATGAGAGACAGGGCATTGGCGAAAGAGAAAGAGCGATACTAACGAAAGTCAGGGAACAGTACCATTCCCAATGCCCAGGACAGGTGTTTAGTTGTACCTGTGGCTTCTAGAGGACAAGTTCCTTCTGTCCTGTGGTGGTAGAAGCAATACTATGTAATGCATGCTTGAGATAGCAGATTCCACACCCAAAAATAATCTGTTCAGGGTAGTGAGGGCTTAGGCCAGAAAAGATGGACAGGATGTAACACCGAAACTCATGGATCTTCAGATGTTCACATTTTCTCTAGTTACGCAGGCATTGCTACTGCCACAACTGGGTTTGAGTTCTTCAGCGAATCCAAGCCAAACCATTGAAAAGTATCTACAGAGTTGGAAGGAGTAGGCGGAGAAGTGGATGTGAAGAAGTTTAGGGACCAGGGAGGCTCTGGCCCTCCTTGCTGACCACCGTTCCCAGCACCTGGTGCATTGTGTGAGCTCACTAGGTCTTGACGAATTATTAGTTATCCCAGGTAAACTGCCCCACGTGGCCTTGCTTCTCTGCTATTAGGGACGTGAGCTGAAATCCCCCTCCAAGCCTATCAGGGTTGCTTCTGTCAGAGTGACAACAGGCGGAAGGGGTTCTTCTCCCGGGAAGGCCTGGGATCCTCTGGCTTTCCCTCGGGGCTGAGCCCATGCATAGCCTGCCCTTCCGGTGAGTCCCAGAGGAGACACCATTGATTTCCAAGGCTGTCTTCTCGTGCTACTGTGTGAATTCCCAAGATCTAGGGATACTGTAGGCCTTTCAGCTGAGCTGTGGCTAAATTCCAGGTGTGAGAATGAAACGTGCCATCCTCAGGACTAGCTTGCCGATTTCCTTTTCTGTCAGTCAAGGTCTTAGGACACTGGTAGCAAGTGCCACTACTTGCCTTCAAATGTGGGCAACGACCTACTCCCTACTTCTAAGAGTGTGCTTTGCCCCAGCTTTCAGAGCCCGACTCCACGGAGCACCGAACCATCGTTGGGCCCTTATTCTCTGCCCAACAGTGTGCACATACTTACACATGTTGTCCAAAATAAGCCTTTCAGCTGACGTGCAGAATGAGGTTATCCTGTTGAGGAGATGAGGAAACTGAGGCTCAAAGATGTTAAGTGCCCAAGGTCACCCAGCTGGTGAAGATCAGAGCCCCAGTCGGAACACTAATTGGGGAATTATTTAAGATATCTTTCATCCTTTGACGGATGTTGTTTCAACCTTTTCATCCTAGTCCCTGCCCAGTGGCATCCCTCTTTGTTCTGGAATCTCTAAGTGGAAGGGGAAGGACGCATCAGGCCTGAAGCCCTGGGAGATCAGATTCCAGGAGCCAGACTGGGTGACTCGTCCAGCAGCTCATGACAGGTCAAAGTTTCTTAGCTCCCCAGCCTCTCCACCTTATGATAATCATTTCCCTGGGAAGACTGCAGTCTGGGTGACTTATACACCTGTAAGAGAGATACGTGCTGTCAACAGTAACCGCCCAGTTTCTGTGAATGAAGACTAATGATTTGCTCACCAAGAGGCAGGACAGAGAGCTGCAGCCCCCATTTTTTGTTTATATTACAACAATTGAAAAATCAAAGCGGCTTGCCCAGGTTTGTTTCCAGTTCAGGCTGAATGTGGCTCTGCATCTAGGTTAAGTCAAGGTCCCAACTTTGCTGAGTTTACAGGGTCTCCCAAAGGGCCACTCACCGCTCAGTAGTTGTTTCACTTACAACAAGGCTCGCTGCGTACGCTGCTCAGCCCACCCCTTCCATCACTAACTGGAATATCCTGGGCAATTACCCTCACCGCTCCCACACCCAGCAGTGTCCAGAATACTTGCTTAGCACCAGCCCAGATGTCAAGGTTCTAGGGCAAACGTCATGAGTGGGTTTGGAAACCCGGGGAAGCCAGGACTCGTAAGTGATGGGGAAATGGGGCCAGGGCCCGAGTGAAGGCACTGTCATCCCCAAGCGCCATGAAACCGAGAAGGAGTTTGCCAGCCCAGGATATGAGTAAAACCTTAAGTTTGAGGAAGGGCAGGTGCATCCTATTGTGACTGGGGCCAAGCATGCCCCAATCGTAGGCCACCTCATGGCTTCCAAGAGGGATATGGGATGTATAAAAGGTGTGCAGTCTCATAGCACCCCCAAAGCCTCAGCATCTCCACGTTCCAGCCCCTGGTGAACTAAGGTAAGTTGGGCAAAGGAATGCCTCTCCTGGAAGCTTGGCTCTACCTGGTCCCAAACACTGCGGGCAGCTGGGGCTGGAGCACTTGGTGGTTGGTCCCAAAGAAAGGCCTTGTGTGGGCATCTGTCTCCTCCGTACCATTTGGGACCCAGCTCTGTTGGGCTGCAAGTCAACATCTGAAGTGTGTGGGACGGGGGCTGAGATGGGGGTCCAGGGTGTGCGCAGAGTCCGGTGTTGAGGCTCCTGCTGGCGTGTGTGGTGTCGCTGTTGTGCGTGAGCAGGAGCTGAGCGGGGCTGGTTAGGAGAGGGTGGCACCGGCTCTGGGACAGGGCTGCCATGAAGGGCAAGGGCCACGCAGGGAGGCAGGAGAGCTCCTCAGGGAGCAGGGCCCAGAGGTCCAGGGAGCTCAGAGCAGCAAGGACAAGAGGAGGTGGTACAGTGGCCAGGTCCTGCTCTGGGAGACGGGGACCATTGTTCCACCCCCGTGTGCTCAGTGCGTGGGGAACCATGACTTCCCTCTCTAAGAGTTGCTTTCTCACCAGAATTTAGAGTCGATCTAAGCGGTCCTTTTGTCTCTAGATGCCTCTTTTCTATGAATTCTCTTAGAGAGGGGTTAAGATGCTCCTTTAAAATGAGTAGACATTAAATATTAAATTAAATTAAATTAAATTAAATTAAATTAAATTAAATTAAATTAAAATGGGTAAAATTGGTAGAAATTTTCACTGCAAAGTAAAGGAGCTGTTACAGTGGAGGATTACTGGACTGAATGTCAATATTATGACATAGTATGAGTGTGTTTCGTGTTTGGTAATTGCAGTCATTGTTGCTTTTGTTGTGGTCATCCATTTACAATGCTTGGTATCAGTCTATTTATCTCTTGTAAAAGTAAAAGAATAAAAAAAAAAACTAAGGACAAGGAAAAAAAAAAAAAAGAATCTTAACGCTGAGAACAAAGTGATTTAGCTTAAGACCTATCAGAAATACTCAGGAATAAGGGCACATAGAAGCTAGACACACATTTGTTTGTGTATTAAGGTCTCGGCAGTCAAAATGCTTAGTTGCCAACAACATTGGGCTGTGAAAAATAAGTACTTGATGAATCTATAAGATGACAGGTTGTATCAGAGTTTATGTGCATTTTTCATCATTGCTTACATGGTTCATGGATAAGTGTATGAAAAACAATTTCTCTGGGTAGAAAATATTCAATCATGTAACAAGAAAGTGATAAGATTTTGTTGCTGTTGTCATTATAAAGAACCAATCAGAAAAAGTTGAGTGATAGGGAATGTCTTTTTGAGCATGAATCCTGCTGGGAAGTAGCCTCCCTCCTGGGGAAAACACCACTGGAATCTTCAGAAAGCCTCTCTGGCCACAGCAGTAGAGGGAGGGAAGATTTCCCTGAAGAATCTGTAGCAGGCAATTTTTCAATGCTTTTCTGAACGTAGTGATCACCTTCACATTCCAACATTGCTCAGAGTCACATGGTCCAAGAAAATAGTAATCAGAGTAATAAAGAGGTCTGGAGATCTTGTGAATCAATGATGTCTGAAAAGTAAGAAAGTGCTTGCGAGTGTATTTCTATCATTAATGTGTCGGAAATGATACAAGGCGTTGATTGGTTTAATGAGAATTAATGTGAATAAACTTGAAATATAGAACATGGCATTTTGAAGAGGCATGAAGAATGATTAAGAGCAGACACTCAAAGAAGAAATGAATCTATAAAAAACCAGCACAATGACCCTAACCCAAGCTACAACTGGCCTATATGTTCATTAATTTCCTAGTATATAAAGCATGAAGTTAACATGGTTTTGATATGCTTTTCTTTAATGACTAATAATGTTGAGCATCTTTTCACAGGCTTATTAACCATCTGTATATTTTCTTTGTATAGCTATCATTCAGATCTTCTGTCCACTTTTTAATTATAGGGTTTTTTTTTTTATAGTTCAGTTGTAAGAGTTCTTAAAATATTCTGATTACAATTTCCTTTGGGGATATTTGAATTGCAAATATATTCTCCCATCCTATAAAAAAAAATGGGTAGAAATTTATTTTAAAAGTCGAAATCTTTACAAGAGTACTCAACATGTTTTGGTTCTCCTGTGTGTTTGTTTGTGTTTGTGACCACGTGAGCACACATACACACATATATATTTACATTCATATTTACCTGTGTATTTACACATGTTTGTCTGGAGTTTTATATGCTCATTTGATCCTTACAACAACTTTAAGAGTACAGAGAAGTTAAGTAACTTCCTCAAAATCACACAGCTGGTTAATTTTTGAGACAGGACTCAGGTCCAAGAAAGTCATGTGCTAAATTCCACAGTATCTGCTGTGCTGTGATATTACTTTTTGTTCTCATTACCCCTGTCCTTCCTTCTTACTCTTTCCTTCTCTCTCCTCTCACTCTCTGTCTCTCTGTCTCTCTCTCCCTTTTTACGTCTTTGTTTTTCTCTATCCCTCTCCATTTCTCTTCTCCTTTCTCCCTTTTTTCCTCTCTTCCTTCTTTCCTTCCTTCCTTCCGTATTTCTTTATTTGTCTGAATTAAAACCTTGCAATGGCTTACAAACTGCAGCTACAATTTATACTGTCGCACCTCATTGCACACACACACACATTGAATCAGTGAAGGCACCAGGCCAAGGTTGAAATGGGACAGTTTTGAACGAGGCAGGAGGTTCTCCTGGGTGGAGCGTCTCTAAGGCTCCAGACTTCCTCACTTGTGTGTCTTTCCCCTTGCAGTGCACATCCAGACCAGAATGTATCATCCAAAGCAGAAGCTGTGCTGCCCGCTCCCAAAGTATTGCTGCCCTCCATCCCAGCAATGCTGCCCCCCACCAAAGTATTGCTGCCCCGCACCCCAGCCATGCTGCCCACTACCAAAGTATTGCTGCCCCCCACTTCAGCAGTACTGTCCTCCTCTGCAGCAATGCTGCCCTCCAGCAAAGTACTGCTGCCCCTCACCAAAGCAGTTCTAAACTCCACCTCAGCACACCAAGCAGCCTTGCCCGCCTCCACCCAAGGGCAAGGAGCCCTCTGTCCCAAAGTGCCCACACCCTCAGCAGTGCCAGAAGTCCAAGCAGAAGTAAACCCCAGGCATGGGCCAGAG
The DNA here is from genome assembly GCF_028023285.1 of Balaenoptera ricei. NCBI lineage: Eukaryota > Metazoa > Chordata > Mammalia > Artiodactyla > Balaenopteridae > Balaenoptera > Balaenoptera ricei. The sequence goes on from NC_082639.1 coordinate 110,853,232, forward strand.
GCCAAGCTCCCTGCAGAACAGAGACCATGAAGCCCACTCCCCTGTCTCAGCCAGCCAGCTGTCAGCACCACTCACCCGCGGCTTCTGGAGGCAGCTACACTTGTGGAAAAGGCAGCACCAGGATGGGAGCTTCCTGGATCAACATTTCTTATTAATTAGCAGCTGTAATTTCCATTTAGAAAAGGATCTGGTTGTAAACCGTCTAATCTTTGCTGACTTGTATACTTTGCCCTGTTGGCTGCTTGGAAACTTAAGCAGCGTGCCCGACCACGTTTTCCTAGCAAACTTCGTCTCTGCTCCAGTTTTTCAAACAATTAAACACAATTCTGCTGGCATGAATGTGTCGGTTTGATTATTTCGTCATCTTACAGTTGTTAACTCCTGCAGATTTTGTATCCTGCTGCCTAAGCAAGAGCCCTAGGAGGGCTGGGCATGTGGGTGCAGGTAGAGGAGAAGGCATGGGGAGATGCACTTCTGAGCTGAAGGACATTTTCCATGGTCCTGCCAGGGTGAGGAGGAGAGATGGGCACTTCAGCTGCATGGAGACACATCCCCACATCCTTGGAAAATGAGAACAGCCTTTGGACACAGGGGAGATGATGCCCGTCTAGAAAACGGAGGTCCAGAAAGAGTAAGGGAAACCCAGCCAGGAGCTAAAGAGTAGAGTAGAGGCAAATAAATGGAAATTCAGACAATACTCCAAGGGCGTGTGGGTCAAAATGAACTGAGGACCGGGCCTGAAAATCTCTCCCACTGGTAAAAGAAAAGATGAGATTTTCTTCAAGCTAACAAAACGTGTTAGTAGGAGACAGTCTATGTAAAAATCATACATCCATCACACACATATATCCACTGTCAATAATTTTTAAAGTCATAGCACCCATTGATTCTCCAGCTTGGGGTTTCTCCTGGGTTATTTTTCTCTTACTGCCCTCTTACTTTCCATTCCCTAAATTCTTGGGGTATTAGGGTAACCGGAAAATTCAGGCCCACAGGTAAGCCAAACTTCTTCTTTCTATGACATCCACTACACCCATACCATTCCACCGAATCCTCCTCTCACAAAAAGTCCCCAAATTGAGGTATTTGGGTCTCTTTTCCTATACCTGCCTCCCGTTTCATGTTTGTGGGCTACAAGGGAATCACTGAAAATCCACAGAAGTACCCAAAGGAGCCAGAAAGGAACAAAGCATAAAGTAAAATTGTGAATTATCGCCAACATAGATCACAGAGCATGTAGAATTCAGAATAAGCTAAAGACAGATGTTTTAGCATTGCTTCCATGGTTGGCTGGTCTCTTCTTCCTCCACCATCTCTGTTCATGCCCTTCAGCAAGGCTCCATCCATCTACCTGTTTATCCATCACCAAAATCCATCCATCCCAACCAGCAATGCATCATTGCATCCTTGGTAAGTACCTCCTCCTCCCTTTCTTTAGAATGTGATGGGTGCTGGGGAAGCACCAACTCACACACAAGGCTCCAGGACCCTTGGTTTAATCCCTGTAAGAAAACCAAGCTCAGGCCCTCAAGACAACAGAAAACAAGTTGACCGGAAGACGTCTTACTCATGGATGACTTGGAAGGCACAAATACCTCATTCCTGCCCTCAGAACTCAGAGGAGACAGAGAGAGAACACTGAAGGCTGTTGAGGGAGGAAGGAGAACTTGGCCATCTCTGTCGTCATGGCACCCACCACGGGGCTCCCAGAACATTGTCCAGGAGGAACAGGGGGAGAAGGGGGGCTCAGAATGGAAGGACAGTGGGATGTGTGTAAGTAAGCAGGAGTGCGTTTCAGGACTGCGTAGAGCAGCAGCCGATGCTGTGAGTGCCAGCTGTTCCCAGGAGGCCAGCCCTCCAACATCTCAGCCCCGGTCCATGGTGGAGAGCGCACATAGCCTCTGCAGCCACCTGCACCAGTTGAACACCACAGAAAGCTGGAGGGCGCCTCCAGTTGCCAGACCTATGTGTCGTAAATATTTCCCACAGAGCGTTGCATTCAACAGAACTCAAGGATGACACACAAAATGAATTGAAAAGCTGTAGACACCTTAAGTGAACTCCCCGAAAATGATGAGCACTTTGAGCCAATCCCCACCTTCTGATACCTGAGTCCGCACAGTCTCCAAATAGCTCCTCTCTTGCCTCACATACATGACCTTGCCCCAGAACTCTCCTTTGGGTTCTTACTCGCTATTTCCTCACCTTCCCTCACTCAGCTGTTAAAGACAAGGTTGAATTTGACACTCTGGGCTTCACTTAATTTTCTCCCCCACTAATGATCATACTGGGATGTGTGCACATGTGCTTATGTGCAGACCATCTTGCGGAATTTTCTTTTATCCCCATCCTACTGGGTTGGGATGCCAGGTGCACGCCTATGATGGACTGAATCCAATACTTCTCTAGGCCTCACTTTACTCATCTGTATAGTGGACAGAATAACACCTGCATCCTGGGTTTGACGGGGAGGGGTCTTCAATGAGACAAAGTAAATAAATAGTAAGTAGGATGTAACACATAGTAAATGTTGGATGAATGTTAGCTCTTGCTTTTATTATTATTCTCCACTTTCTGACAGAGCAGCAAGACCCTCCACTCATTACCACCAACCTGAAGACATGGACTCCACACCTTTAGTAAGAACAATGTGTGAGGGGCAGGGCACATCTTGGGGACAAGGACAAGGACCAATTGTGTAGACCAAAGCATCTGAGGGGTGTTCACAGGCGGAAATGACATTTCGTGCAGGACCTAATCACCCCATTTGGTGGTTGCCCTTTTCTTCCACAATCTTCCCCTTTGTAACACCTGCCCACGATGATTCCTGCTCCTGAGGCAGTCCTGGGCAACTCTGGCCCACAGTGACTTTTCCCTATCAATGGCCACAGCCATCCATGTCTTTTGGAGGCAGTCCGTGCTCCTTGGAGGAGGCTCATAAGCTGAGGAGCATGGAGAGGGCACGGCGTGTGCCAAGGGATCACAGACATACACACACATTTATCTTTACATTCATATTTCCCTGTGTATTTCTGTGTTTTGTGAGGAGTTTTATACACTTATTTATCCTTACAACAACCGTAGGAAATGTACAGAGAAGTTGAGTAACTTGCTCAAAGTCACAAAGCTGGCTAATTTTTGACCCAGGACTCTGAACCCAGGAAATCCTGATCTGGATTCCACCGTTTCTGCTGTGGCTGGATATTACTTTTTGTTCTCTTTACCCATGTATTTGCTCCTTTCTCTTTCCTTCTCTCTCCTCTCTCTCTCCCTCTCTGTCTCTCACTCTGTCTCAGCTTTTTTACATCTTTCTTTGTTTTCTTCTACTTCTCTCCCTTTCTCATCTCATTTCTTGCTTTTTTGTCTGTTCCTTCTTTCGTTCCTTCCATCCACATTTCTTTGTCTCAGAAAAAAGCTTGTAATCGTTTAGAAAAAGTAGATACAATTTATACTGACACACCTCATTGCATACACACACACCTTAAATCGGTGAAGCAACCTGGCGGAGGGTGAAATGGGGCAGGTTTGAAGGAGGCAGAAGGTTCTCCAGGGTCGAAAGTTTCTAAGTCTCCAGACTTCCTCACTTGTGTGTCTTTCCCCTTGCAGTGCACATCCAGACCAGAATGTATCATCAAAAGCAGAAGCTGTGCTTTCCCCCACCAAAGTCTTGCTTCCCCGCACCCCAGCAATCCTGCCCACTACCAAAGTATTGCTGCCCCGCACCTCAGCAATCCTGCCCACTACCAAAGTACTGATGCCCCGCACCTCAGCCATGCTGCCCACTACCAAAGTATTGCTGCCCCGCACCTCAGCAATCCTGCCCTCTACCAAAGTATTGCTGCCCCGCACCCCAGCAATCCTGCCCACTACAGAAGTATTGCTGTCCTGCACCCCAGCAATCCTGCCCACTACCAAAGTATTGCTGCCCCGCACCACAGAAATCATGCCCACTACCAAAGTATTGCTGCCCCGCACCCCAGCAATCCTGCCCACTACGAAAGTATTGCTGCCCCGCACCTCAGCAATCCTGCCCACTACCAAAGTATTGCTGCCCCGCACCTCTGCAATCCTGCCCACTACCAAAGTATTGCTGCCCCACACCTCAGCAATCCTGCCCACTACCAAATTGTTGCTGCCCCACACCTCAGCAATCCTGCCCACTACCAAAGTATTGCAGCCCCGCACCCCAGCAAACCTGCCCCCTACCAAAGTATTGCTGCCCCGCACCCCAGCAATCCTGCCTACTCTCAATATATTGCTGTCCCGCACCTCAGCAATCCTGCCCACTACCAAAGTATTGCTGCCCCGCAACTCAGCAATCCTATCCACTACCAAAGTTTTGCTGCCCCGAACCTCAGCAATCCTGCCCACTACCAAAGTATTGCTGCCCTGCACCTCAGCAGTACTGTCCCCCTCCCCAGTACCTCTGCCCCCCATCAAAGCAGTGCTAGAATACCCTCAGCACACCAAGCAACCTTGCCAGCCTCCACCCAAGTGCAAGGTGCCCTGTGTCCCCAAGAGCCAACACAAGTTCCCACGCCCGCCACAATGCCAGATGTCCAAGCAGAAGTCATCCCTGGCCATGGGACTAAAGGCCAAGCACCGTGGAGACCAGAGACCATGAAGCCCACTGCCCTCTCTCAGCCAGCCAGCTGTCAGCGCCACTCACCCCCGTCTTCCGGAGGCAGCCGCACTTCGGGAAAAGCAGCACCAGGATGGCAGCTTCCTGGATTAAGATTTCGTATTAATTAGCAGCTGCAAGTTCCATCTCAGAAAAGGATCTGGTTCTAAACCGTCTAACCTTCTTTGCTGCCTTGTATCGACTTCGCCCTGTAGGCTTCTTGGAAACGTAAGCAGCGTGGCCGGACATCCTTTCCTAGCACCCTTCGTTTCTACTCCAATTTTCCCAACTATTAAACACAATTCCTTTGGCCTGAATGTGTCTGTGGATTATTTCGTCATCTTGCAGTTGTTAATTCCTGCAGATTTTGTATCCTGCTCCTCAACCCAGGGTCCTTGGAGGTCTGGGCATTTGGGTTCAGGTAGAGGAGAAGGCATTGGGAGATACACACCGGACTGAGGGACATTCTCCATCGACCTGCCAGGGTGAGGAAAGAGATGGGCACTTCTCACTCATGGGGCTCATCCCCACATCCCTGGAAAATGAGAACAGCCCTTGGAGAAAGGGGGAAATGAGGCCCGTCTCGAAAATGGAGGCACAGAAAGAGTAAGGGAAACCCAGCCAGGAGCTAAAGAGTAGAGTAGAGGCAAATAAATGGAAATTCAGAAAACACTCCATGGCCGTGTGATCAAAATGAATTGAGGACCGGAACTGAAAAACTCTCCCAATGGTACAAGAAAAGACCAGAGTTTCTTCAAGCTAACAAAATATGTAAGTAGGAGCCAGCCTATGTAAATGTCATACATCCCACGCACACACATTTCCACTGTCAATATTTTATTAAAGTCAGAGCCCCCGTTGTTTCTGCAGCTTAGGGTTCTCCTGGGCAATAGTTCTCCCACTGCCCTCTTACTTTCCATTCCCTAAATCCTTGGGGCATTAGGGTAACATGAAAATTCAGGCCCAAAGGTAAGCCAAACTGCTTCTTTCTATTACATCCACTACACACATCCCTTTCGACCAAATCCTTCTCTCACAACATAGTGCACAAAATGAAGTCTTTGCTTCTCTTTTCCTACACCTGCCTCCGGGCCACAAGGGAATCACTAAAAACCCACAGAAGTACACCACAGGAGCCAGAACGGAACATCACATAAACTAAAAGTGTGAATTATCCCCAACATAGATAGCAGCCCCTGTAGAATTGAGAATTAGCTAAAGAGAGAAGTTTTAGCATTGCTTACCAGCTTGGCTGCTCTCTTCCTCCATCATCTCTGTTCATGCCTTTCAGCAATGCTCCCTCCGTCTATCTATTTATCCATCACTGATCCATCCATCCCAACCAGCAATGCATCATTGCATGCTTGGTGAGTACCTCCCCTCCCTTTGCTTAGAATGTGACGGGTGTTGTGGAAGCACAGACTCACACACAGGGCTCCCGACATCTTGGTTCAATATCCATAAGAAGACCAAGCTGAGACCCTCAAGACAACACAGAACAATTTGCCCACATGCCGTCTCATTCATGGATTACTTGGAAGCTACAGATACCTCATGCCTTTTGGCCAGAATTCAGAGGAGTCAGAGAGAGAACACTTAAGGGCTGTGGAAGGGAGGAAGGAGAACGTGGCCATCTGTGTCGTCATGGCACCCACCACGGGGCTCCCAGAACATGTCTGTCCAGAAGGAACCCCGGGAGTAGGGGGATTCAGAATGGAAGGACAGTGGGATGAGTGTAAGTAAGCAGGAGTGCGTTCCAGGACTGCGTAGAGCAGCAGCCAATGCTGCGAGTGCCAGCTGTTCCCAGGAGGCCAGCCCTCCAACGTCTCAGCTCCGGTCCATGGTGGAGAGCGCACGTAGCCTCTGCAGCCACCTGCACCAGGTGAACACCACAGAAAGCTGGAGGGTGCCTCCAGTTGCCTGACCTATGTGTCGTAATTATTTCCCACAGAGTGTTGCATTCACCAGAGCTCAAGGATGACACACCAAATGTATTGAAAAGCTGAAGACACCTTAAGTGAACTCCCTGAAAATGATGAGCACTTTGAGCCAATCCCCACCCTCTGATACCTGAGTCCGCACAGTCTCCAAATAGCTCCTCTCTTGCCTCACATACATGACCTGGCCCCAGAACTCTCCTTTGGGTTCTTACTCTTTCTTTCCTCACACTCCCTCACTCAGCAGATGAACAGAAGGTTGAATTTTGCCTCTATGGGTTTCACTTTATTTGCTCCCCCACTGATAATCATACTTAGGTTGTGTGCACATGTGCTTATGTGTGGACCATCATGCGCAATTTTCTTTTATCCCCATCCTATTGGGTTTAGATCCAGATTCATCCCTATGATGCACTGAATCCCATACTTCCCCAGGTCTCGCTTTTCTCATCTGTATAGTGTGCAGAATAAATCTTGCCACGTGGGGTTGATGGGGAGGTGTCTTCAATGAGACGATGTAAATAAATATTAAGTAGGATGTAACCCATAGTAAATGTTGAATGAATGTTAGCTCTTGCTTTTATTATTATTCCCCACTCTCTGACAGAGCAGTAAGATCCTCCACGTATTGCCAGCAATCTGAGGACATGGGCTCCACGCCTTTATTAAGAAAAAGGTGTGAGGCGCTGGGCACATCTTCGGGACAAGGACAAGGTCCAGTTGCGTAGAGCAAAGCCTCTGAGTGGTGTTCATAGGCGGAAGCGACATTTCGTCCAGGACATAATCACGCCATTGTGTTGTTACCCTGGTTTCCAGAAACTTCCGTGTTGTTACACCTGCCCACGATGGATCCTGCTCTTGAGGCATTCTTGGGCAGCTCTGACTCACAGTGACTTTTCCCTATCAGTGTACACAGCCAGCCATGTCTTTTGGAGGCAGACCGTGCTCCCTGGGGAAGGTTCATAAGCTGAGGAAGCATGGAGAGGGCACGGCGTGTGACAAGCGCTCACACACATGGACACCGCCCCACTGAAGCATGTCTTTCTCTTCCCTTGAGAGGTACAGCTGAGGTGCAGCAAAGCTCCTTACGTGCTCACAGTACCAACAACTTACACGTGCTGGAGGTGAGATTCGAACCCTTGTCCGAAGTCTTTGCAACGTGGCAAGTATTCTGACCGACTCAGTGGCTGGAAGAAGCATAAAGCCTGGACCCCGTCTTTCCAGAACTTACAACCCACTGATCCATTGGGAAGGCAAAGGCAGCACGTTCACACAGTCTCACACTCACACGTGTTTATACAGGGGTACATGCTCATAACGATGACACACACGGGGTTGTTATTCAGCGTCAATTCTGCAAGTGTGGAGACTTCCACTGACCACTGAGAAAAGAAGTTGGAGCAGCGTCCCAGAGGCCCCCGCCGGGACAGGCGTCGCCCTCCCAGCTTCTCCATGCTGTAGGACTGAGCTGGCTGCCTGTCAAGGTGGGTGCAGGCACGCAGGCGGGCAGGGCACAGAGCCTAGGAGCCACCTGTTACAGAAGTTCTTTGAACATTTTAACGATGGAGTCAGCAACACCTGTGCATACCTCTTGACTCTCAGCCCTGTGCACACTCACTCTTGCACACTGAAGTTCATATTCCCACATAGATTCATTCATGAGCCTTCACATGAGGCCACCACACAACACACACTGACACACCATCACATGCTGTCAATCACCCTGAAATACGTCTTCACACACCCACACACACTCACACACACACAGGTACTCACGCACATGCTCACATTCTAATTTTTGCTCATGGGCATGGCCCCAGAACATACAGTCCAGACCCTTTGCGAGGCTTCTGCAACATTCCAGGAGATTATCCGCCCATTGACCTTGAGGATACTTGCAAGCACAAAGATCCCCAGATGAAGGGCATGATGCTGAGGCCTTCCAAAGAAGTGTGCCTTCCTCAGGGAAGAATATACTTACATCTTCCGAACAAAGAAATTTCCTAGAAGGTAGTATGGTGCAAGAAAGAGAACTCATACCCATCCTGGAGGGTGGCACACTTGGATTCAAAACCTCTCTTCCCTACTTTTTCCTTAAGTAACCATAGCGAACATCAACTTTCTAAGGTGTAACATGAGAATAGCTCAAACTTCAAGTCCTGAATTACAAACTCGAACAGAGATTCTGACAGGCAGTGGAGGCCTGCCCCTCCCTCATCCCCCAACCACAAGCACCCTGGGAAAGTGAGGGCATCTCTCACCGACCCAGAGCCTGGGCACACATCCTGCCATGCCCCAGAGGATCCCCAGATGGCGATGGATTTCAGCAGAGAGGCTCTAACTCCAAGCACCAGGAGTCCTTTTTCCGGAGCCCTGTCTTTTGATGCGGCCGGTCCCAGAGGGTCAGCTCGGCGTTCCCCTGCATATGTGAGCATGGACCGTGGACTGGTGTTCCATCACAGATGCCTGGCACAGAAGATGCAGTGGGCTTAGCCTGTGCCCAGGTCTGCTGAGACCTCCTTCGTCCCAATTGTCCCTTTTGCCTTAGTGTGTGTGTGTGTGTGTGTGTGGTGTGTGTGTGTGTGTGTACATGAGAGACAGGGCATTGGCGAAAGAGAAAGAGCGATACTAACGAAAGTCAGGGAACAGTACCATTCCCAATGCCCAGGACAGGTGTTTAGTTGTACCTGTGGCTTCTAGAGGACAAGTTCCTTCTGTCCTGTGGTGGTAGAAGCAATACTATGTAATGCATGCTTGAGATAGCAGATTCCACACCCAAAAATAATCTGTTCAGGGTAGTGAGGGCTTAGGCCAGAAAAGATGGACAGGATGTAACACCGAAACTCATGGATCTTCAGATGTTCACATTTTCTCTAGTTACGCAGGCATTGCTACTGCCACAACTGGGTTTGAGTTCTTCAGCGAATCCAAGCCAAACCATTGAAAAGTATCTACAGAGTTGGAAGGAGTAGGCGGAGAAGTGGATGTGAAGAAGTTTAGGGACCAGGGAGGCTCTGGCCCTCCTTGCTGACCACCGTTCCCAGCACCTGGTGCATTGTGTGAGCTCACTAGGTCTTGACGAATTATTAGTTATCCCAGGTAAACTGCCCCACGTGGCCTTGCTTCTCTGCTATTAGGGACGTGAGCTGAAATCCCCCTCCAAGCCTATCAGGGTTGCTTCTGTCAGAGTGACAACAGGCGGAAGGGGTTCTTCTCCCGGGAAGGCCTGGGATCCTCTGGCTTTCCCTCGGGGCTGAGCCCATGCATAGCCTGCCCTTCCGGTGAGTCCCAGAGGAGACACCATTGATTTCCAAGGCTGTCTTCTCGTGCTACTGTGTGAATTCCCAAGATCTAGGGATACTGTAGGCCTTTCAGCTGAGCTGTGGCTAAATTCCAGGTGTGAGAATGAAACGTGCCATCCTCAGGACTAGCTTGCCGATTTCCTTTTCTGTCAGTCAAGGTCTTAGGACACTGGTAGCAAGTGCCACTACTTGCCTTCAAATGTGGGCAACGACCTACTCCCTACTTCTAAGAGTGTGCTTTGCCCCAGCTTTCAGAGCCCGACTCCACGGAGCACCGAACCATCGTTGGGCCCTTATTCTCTGCCCAACAGTGTGCACATACTTACACATGTTGTCCAAAATAAGCCTTTCAGCTGACGTGCAGAATGAGGTTATCCTGTTGAGGAGATGAGGAAACTGAGGCTCAAAGATGTTAAGTGCCCAAGGTCACCCAGCTGGTGAAGATCAGAGCCCCAGTCGGAACACTAATTGGGGAATTATTTAAGATATCTTTCATCCTTTGACGGATGTTGTTTCAACCTTTTCATCCTAGTCCCTGCCCAGTGGCATCCCTCTTTGTTCTGGAATCTCTAAGTGGAAGGGGAAGGACGCATCAGGCCTGAAGCCCTGGGAGATCAGATTCCAGGAGCCAGACTGGGTGACTCGTCCAGCAGCTCATGACAGGTCAAAGTTTCTTAGCTCCCCAGCCTCTCCACCTTATGATAATCATTTCCCTGGGAAGACTGCAGTCTGGGTGACTTATACACCTGTAAGAGAGATACGTGCTGTCAACAGTAACCGCCCAGTTTCTGTGAATGAAGACTAATGATTTGCTCACCAAGAGGCAGGACAGAGAGCTGCAGCCCCCATTTTTTGTTTATATTACAACAATTGAAAAATCAAAGCGGCTTGCCCAGGTTTGTTTCCAGTTCACGCTGAATGTGGCTCTGCATCTAGGTTAAGTCAAGGTCCCAACTTTGCTGAGTTTACAGGGTCTCCCAAAGGGCCACTCACCGCTCAGTAGTTGTTTCACTTACAACAAGGCTCGCTGCGTACGCTGCTCAGCCCACCCCTTCCATCACTAACTGGAATATCCTGGGCAATTACCCTCACCGCTCCCACACCCAGCAGTGTCCAGAATACTTGCTTAGCACCAGCCCAGATGTCAAGGTTCTAGGGCAAACGTCATGAGTGGGTTTGGAAACCCGGGGAAGCCAGGACTCGTAAGTGATGGGGAAATGGGGACAGGGCCCGAGTGAAGGCACTGTCATCCCCAAGCGCCATGAAACCGAGAAGGAGTTTGCCAGCCCAGGATATGAGTAAAACCTTAAGTTTGAGGAAGGGCAGGTGCATCCTATTGTGACTGGGGCCAAGCATGCCCCAATCGTAGGCCACCTCATGGCTTCCAAGAGGGATATGGGATGTATAAAAGGTGTGCAGTCTCATAGCACCCCCAAAGCCTCAGCATCTCCACGTTCCAGCCCCTGGTGAACTAAGGTAAGTTGGGCAAAGGAATGCCTCTCCTGGAAGCTTGGCTCTACCTGGTCCCAAACACTGCGGGCAGCTGGGGCTGGAGCACTTGGTGGTTGGTCCCAAAGAAAGGCCTTGTGTGGGCATCTGTCTCCTCCGTACCATTTGGGACCCAGCTCTGTTGGGCTGCAAGTCAACATCTGAAGTGTGTGGGACGGGGGCTGAGATGGGGGTCCAGGGTGTGCGCAGAGTCCGGTGTTGAGGCTCCTGCTGGCGTGTGTGGTGTCGCTGTTGTGCGTGAGCAGGAGCTGAGCGGGGCTGGTTAGGAGAGGGTGGCACCGGCTCTGGGACAGGGCTGCCATGAAGGGCAAGGGCCACGCAGGGAGGCAGGAGAGCTCCTCAGGGAGCAGGGCCCAGAGGTCCAGGGAGCTCAGAGCAGCAAGGACAAGAGGAGGTGGTACAGTGGCCAGGTCCTGCTCTGGGAGACGGGGACCATTGTTCCACCCCCGTGTGCTCAGTGCGTGGGGAACCATGACTTCCCTCTCTAAGAGTTGCTTTCTCACCAGAATTTAGAGTCGATCTAAGCGGTCCTTTTGTCTCTAGATGCCTCTTTTCTATGAATTCTCTTAGAGAGGGGTTAAGATGCTCCTTTAAAATGAGTAGACATTAAATATTAAATTAAATTAAATTAAATTAAATTAAATTAAATTAAATTAAATTAAAATGGGTAAAATTGGTAGAAATTTTCACTGCAAAGTAAAGGAGCTGTTACAGTGGAGGATTACTGGACTGAATGTCAATATTATGACATAGTATGAGTGTGTTTCGTGTTTGGTAATTGCAGTCATTGTTGCTTTTGTTGTGGTCATCCATTTACAATGCTTGGTATCAGTCTATTTATCTCTTGTAAAAGTAAAAGAATAAAAAAAAAAACTAAGGACAAGGAAAAAAAAAAAAAAGAATCTTAACGCTGAGAACAAAGTGATTTAGCTTAAGACCTATCAGAAATACTCAGGAATAAGGGCACATAGAAGCTAGACACACATTTGTTTGTGTATTAAGGTCTCGGCAGTCAAAATGCTTAGTTGCCAACAACATTGGGCTGTGAAAAATAAGTACTTGATGAATCTATAAGATGACAGGTTGTATCAGAGTTTATGTGCATTTTTCATCATTGCTTACATGGTTCATGGATAAGTGTATGAAAAACAATTTCTCTGGGTAGAAAATATTCAATCATGTAACAAGAAAGTGATAAGATTTTGTTGCTGTTGTCATTATAAAGAACCAATCAGAAAAAGTTGAGTGATAGGGAATGTCTTTTTGAGCATGAATCCTGCTGGGAAGTAGCCTCCCTCCTGGGGAAAACACCACTGGAATCTTCAGAAAGCCTCTCTGGCCACAGCAGTAGAGGGAGGGAAGATTTCCCTGAAGAATCTGTAGCAGGCAATTTTTCAATGCTTTTCTGAACGTAGTGATCACCTTCACATTCCAACATTGCTCAGAGTCACATGGTCCAAGAAAATAGTAATCAGAGTAATAAAGAGGTCTGGAGATCTTGTGAATCAATGATGTCTGAAAAGTAAGAAAGTGCTTGCGAGTGTATTTCTATCATTAATGTGTCGGAAATGATACAAGGCGTTGATTGGTTTAATGAGAATTAATGTGAATAAACTTGAAATATAGAACATGGCATTTTGAAGAGGCATGAAGAATGATTAAGAGCAGACACTCAAAGAAGAAATGAATCTATAAAAAACCAGCACAATGACCCTAACCCAAGCTACAACTGGCCTATATGTTCATTAATTTCCTAGTATATAAAGCATGAAGTTAACATGGTTTTGATATGCTTTTCTTTAATGACTAATAATGTTGAGCATCTTTTCACAGGCTTATTAACCATCTGTATATTTTCTTTGTATAGCTATCATTCAGATCTTCTGTCCACTTTTTAATTATAGGGTTTTTTTTTTTATAGTTCAGTTGTAAGAGTTCTTAAAATATTCTGATTACAATTTCCTTTGGGGATATTTGAATTGCAAATATATTCTCCCATCCTATAAAAAAAAATGGGTAGAAATTTATTTTAAAAGTCGAAATCTTTACAAGAGTACTCAACATGTTTTGGTTCTCCTGTGTGTTTGTTTGTGTTTGTGACCACGTGAGCACACATACACACATATATATTTACATTCATATTTACCTGTGTATTTACACATGTTTGTCTGGAGTTTTATATGCTCATTTGATCCTTACAACAACTTTAAGAGTACAGAGAAGTTAAGTAACTTCCTCAAAATCACACAGCTGGTTAATTTTTGAGACAGGACTCAGGTCCAAGAAAGTCATGTGCTAAATTCCACAGTATCTGCTGTGCTGTGATATTACTTTTTGTTCTCATTACCCCTGTCCTTCCTTCTTACTCTTTCCTTCTCTCTCCTCTCACTCTCTGTCTCTCTGTCTCTCTCTCCCTTTTTACGTCTTTGTTTTTCTCTATCCCTCTCCATTTCTCTTCTCCTTTCTCCCTTTTTTCCTCTCTTCCTTCTTTCCTTCCTTCCTTCCGTATTTCTTTATTTGTCTGAATTAAAACCTTGCAATGGCTTACAAACTGCAGCTACAATTTATACTGTCGCACCTCATTGCACACACACACACATTGAATCAGTGAAGGCACCAGGCCAAGGTTGAAATGGGACAGTTTTGAACGAGGCAGGAGGTTCTCCTGGGTGGAGCGTCTCTAAGGCTCCAGACTTCCTCACTTGTGTGTCTTTCCCCTTGCAGTGCACATCCAGACCAGAATGTATCATCCAAAGCAGAAGCTGTGCTGCCCGCTCCCAAAGTATTGCTGCCCTCCATCCCAGCAATGCTGCCCCCCACCAAAGTATTGCTGCCCCGCACCCCAGCCATGCTGCCCACTACCAAAGTATTGCTGCCCCCCACTTCAGCAGTACTGTCCTCCTCTGCAGCAATGCTGCCCTCCAGCAAAGTACTGCTGCCCCTCACCAAAGCAGTTCTAAACTCCACCTCAGCACACCAAGCAGCCTTGCCCGCCTCCACCCAAGGGCAAGGAGCCCTCTGTCCCAAAGTGCCCACACCCTCAGCAGTGCCAGAAGTCCAAGCAGAAGTAAACCCCAGGCATGGGCCAGAGGCCAAGCTCCCTGCAGAACAGAGACCATGAAGCCCACTCCCCTGTCTCAGCCAGCCAGCTGTCAGCACCACTCACCCGCGGCTTCTGGAGGCAGCTACACTTGTGGAAAAGGCAGCACCAGGATGGGAGCTTCCTGGATCAACATTTCTTATTAATTAGCAGCTGTAATTTCCATTTAGAAAAGGATCTGGTTGTAAACCGTCTAATCTTTGCTGACTTGTATACTTTGCCCTGTTGGCTGCTTGGAAACTTAAGCAGCGTGCCCGACCACGTTTTCCTAGCAAACTTCGTCTCTGCTCCAGTTTTTCAAACAATTAAACACAATTCTGCTGGCATGAATGTGTCGGTTTGATTATTTCGTCATCTTACAGTTGTTAACTCCTGCAGATTTTGTATCCTGCTGCCTAAGCAAGAGCCCTAGGAGGGCTGGGCATGTGGGTGCAGGTAGAGGAGAAGGCATGGGGAGATGCACTTCTGAGCTGAAGGACATTTTCCATGGTCCTGCCAGGGTGAGGAGGAGAGATGGGCACTTCAGCTGCATGGAGACACATCCCCACATCCTTGGAAAATGAGAACAGCCTTTGGACACAGGGGAGATGATGCCCGTCTAGAAAACGGAGGTCCAGAAAGAGTAAGGGAAACCCAGCCAGGAGCTAAAGAGTAGAGTAGAGGCAAATAAATGGAAATTCAGACAATACTCCAAGGGCGTGTGGGTCAAAATGAACTGAGGACCGGGCCTGAAAATCTCTCCCACTGGTAAAAGAAAAGATGAGATTTTCTTCAAGCTAACAAAACGTGTTAGTAGGAGACAGTCTATGTAAAAATCATACATCCATCACACACATATATCCACTGCCAATAATTTTTAAAGTCATAGCACCCATTGATTCTCCAGCTTGGGGTTTCTCCTGGGTTATTTTTCTCTTACTGCCCTCTTACTTTCCATTCCCTAAATTCTTGGGGTATTAGGGTAACCGGAAAATTCAGGCCCACAGGTAAGCCAAACTTCTTCTTTCTATGACATCCACTACACCCATACCATTCCACCGAATCCTCCTCTCACAAAAAGTCCCCAAATTGAGGTATTTGGGTCTCTTTTCCTATACCTGCCTCCCGTTTCATGTTTGTGGGCTACAAGGGAATCACTGAAAATCCACAGAAGTACCCAAAGGAGCCAGAAAGGAACAAAGCATAAAGTAAAATTGTGAATTATCGCCAACATAGATCACAGAGCATGTAGAATTCAGAATAAGCTAAAGACAGATGTTTTAGCATTGCTTCCATGGTTGGCTGGTCTCTTCTTCCTCCACCATCTCTGTTCATGCCCTTCAGCAAGGCTCCATCCATCTACCTGTTTATCCATCACCAAAATCCATCCATCCCAACCAGCAATGCATCATTGCATCCTTGGTAAGTACCTCCTCCTCCCTTTCTTTAGAATGTGATGGGTGCTGGGGAAGCACCAACTCACACACAAGGCTCCAGGACCCTTGGTTTAATCCCTGTAAGAAAACCAAGCTCAGGCCCTCAAGACAACAGAAAACAAGTTGACCGGAAGACGTCTTAC
Organism: Balaenoptera ricei; assembly: GCF_028023285.1. Lineage (NCBI taxonomy): Eukaryota > Metazoa > Chordata > Mammalia > Artiodactyla > Balaenopteridae > Balaenoptera > Balaenoptera ricei. The sequence continues at coordinate 110,869,259 of NC_082639.1, forward strand.
TCATGGATGACTTGGAAGGCACAAATACCTCATTCCTGCCCTCAGAACTCAGAGGAGACAGAGAGAGAACACTGAAGGCTGTTGAGGGAGGAAGGAGAACTTGGCCATCTCTGTCGTCATGGCACCCACCACGGGGCTCCCAGAACATTGTCCAGGAGGAACAGGGGGAGAAGGGGGGCTCAGAATGGAAGGACAGTGGGATGTGTGTAAGTAAGCAGGAGTGCGTTTCAGGACTGCGTAGAGCAGCAGCCGATGCTGCGAGTGCCAGCTGTTCCCAGGAGGCCAGCCCTCCAACATCTCAGCCCCGGTCCATGGTGGAGAGCGCACATAGCCTCTGCAGCCACCTGCACCAGTTGAACACCACAGAAAGCTGGAGGGCGCCTCCAGTTGCCAGACCTATGTGTCGTAAATATTTCCCACAGAGCGTTGCATTCAACAGAACTCAAGGATGACACACAAAATGAATTGAAAAGCTGTAGACACCTTAAGTGAACTCCCCGAAAATGATGAGCACTTTGAGCCAATCCCCACCTTCTGATACCTGAGTCCGCACAGTCTCCAAATAGCTCCTCTCTTGCCTCACATACATGACCTTGCCCCAGAACTCTCCTTTGGGTTCTTACTCGCTATTTCCTCACCTTCCCTCACTCAGCTGTTAAAGACAAGGTTGAATTTGACACTCTGGGCTTCACTTAATTTTCTCCCCCACTAATGATCATACTGGGATGTGTGCACATGTGCTTATGTGCAGACCATCTTGCGGAATTTTCTTTTATCCCCATCCTACTGGGTTGGGATGCCAGGTGCACGCCTATGATGGACTGAATCCAATACTTCTCTAGGCCTCACTTTACTCATCTGTATAGTGGACAGAATAACACCTGCATCCTGGGTTTGACGGGGAGGGGTCTTCAATGAGACAAAGTAAATAAATAGTAAGTAGGATGTAACACATAGTAAATGTTGGATGAATGTTAGCTCTTGCTTTTATTATTATTCTCCACTTTCTGACAGAGCAGCAAGACCCTCCACTCATTACCACCAACCTGAAGACATGGACTCCACACCTTTAGTAAGAACAATGTGTGAGGGGCAGGGCACATCTTGGGGACAAGGACAAGGACCAATTGTGTAGACCAAAGCATCTGAGGGGTGTTCACAGGCGGAAATGACATTTCGTGCAGGACCTAATCACCCCATTTGGTGGTTGCCCTTTTCTTCCACAATCTTCCCCTTTGTAACACCTGCCCACGATGATTCCTGCTCCTGAGGCAGTCCTGGGCAACTCTGGCCCACAGTGACTTTTCCCTATCAATGGCCACAGCCATCCATGTCTTTTGGAGGCAGTCCGTGCTCCTTGGAGGAGGCTCATAAGCTGAGGAGCATGGAGAGGGCACGGCGTGTGCCAAGGGATCACAGACATACACACACATTTATCTTTACATTCATATTTCCCTGTGTATTTCTGTGTTTTGTGAGGAGTTTTATACACTTATTTATCCTTACAACAACCGTAGGAAATGTACAGAGAAGTTGAGTAACTTGCTCAAAGTCACAAAGCTGGCTAATTTTTGACCCAGGACTCTGAACCCAGGAAATCCTGATCTGGATTCCACCGTTTCTGCTGTGGCTGGATATTACTTTTTGTTCTCTTTACCCATGTATTTGCTCCTTTCTCTTTCCTTCTCTCTCCTCTCTCTCTCCCTCTCTGTCTCTCACTCTGTCTCAGCTTTTTTACATCTTTCTTTGTTTTCTTCTACTTCTCTCCCTTTCTCATCTCATTTCTTGCTTTTTTGTCTGTTCCTTCTTTCGTTCCTTCCATCCACATTTCTTTGTCTCAGAAAAAAGCTTGTAATCGTTTAGAAAAAGTAGATACAATTTATACTGACACACCTCATTGCATACACACACACCTTAAATCGGTGAAGCAACCTGGCGGAGGGTGAAATGGGGCAGGTTTGAAGGAGGCAGAAGGTTCTCCAGGGTCGAAAGTTTCTAAGTCTCCAGACTTCCTCACTTGTGTGTCTTTCCCCTTGCAGTGCACATCCAGACCAGAATGTATCATCAAAAGCAGAAGCTGTGCTTTCCCCCACCAAAGTCTTGCTTCCCCGCACCCCAGCAATCCTGCCCACTACCAAAGTATTGCTGCCCCGCACCTCAGCAATCCTGCCCACTACCAAAGTACTGATGCCCCGCACCTCAGCCATGCTGCCCACTACCAAAGTATTGCTGCCCCGCACCTCAGCAATCCTGCCCTCTACCAAAGTATTGCTGCCCCGCACCCCAGCAATCCTGCCCACTACAGAAGTATTGCTGTCCTGCACCCCAGCAATCCTGCCCACTACCAAAGTATTGCTGCCCCGCACCACAGAAATCATGCCCACTACCAAAGTATTGCTGCCCCGCACCCCAGCAATCCTGCCCACTACGAAAGTATTGCTGCCCCGCACCTCAGCAATCCTGCCCACTACCAAAGTATTGCTGCCCCGCACCTCTGCAATCCTGCCCACTACCGAAGTATTGCTGCCCCACACCTCAGCAATCCTGCCCACTACCAAATTGTTGCTGCCCCACACCTCAGCAATCCTGCCCACTACCAAAGTATTGCAGCCCCGCACCCCAGCAAACCTGCCCCCTACCAAAGTATTGCTGCCCCGCACCCCAGCAATCCTGCCTACTCTCAATATATTGCTGTCCCGCACCTCAGCAATCCTGCCCACTACCAAAGTATTGCTGCCCCGCAACTCAGCAATCCTATCCACTACCAAAGTTTTGCTGCCCCGAACCTCAGCAATCCTGCCCACTACCAAAGTATTGCTGCCCTGCACCTCAGCAGTACTGTCCCCCTCCCCAGTACCTCTGCCCCCCATCAAAGCAGTGCTAGAATACCCTCAGCACACCAAGCAACCTTGCCAGCCTCCACCCAAGTGCAAGGTGCCCTGTGTCCCCAAGAGCCAACACAAGTTCCCACGCCCGCCACAATGCCAGATGTCCAAGCAGAAGTCATCCCTGGCCATGGGACTAAAGGCCAAGCACCGTGGAGACCAGAGACCATGAAGCCCACTGCCCTCTCTCAGCCAGCCAGCTGTCAGCGCCACTCACCCCCATCTTCCGGAGGCAGCCGCACTTCGGGAAAAGCAGCACCAGGATGGCAGCTTCCTGGATTAAGATTTCGTATTAATTAGCAGCTGCAAGTTCCATCTCAGAAAAGGATCTGGTTCTAAACCGTCTAACCTTCTTTGCTGCCTTGTATCGACTTCGCCCTGTAGGCTTCTTGGAAACGTAAGCAGCGTGGCCGGACATCCTTTCCTAGCACCCTTCGTTTCTACTCCAATTTTCCCAACTATTAAACACAATTCCTTTGGCCTGAATGTGTCTGTGGATTATTTCGTCATCTTGCAGTTGTTAATTCCTGCAGATTTTGTATCCTGCTCCTCAACCCAGGGCCCTTGGAGGTCTGGGCATTTGGGTTCAGGTAGAGGAGAAGGCATTGGGAGATACACACCGGACTGAGGGACATTCTCCATCGACCTGCCAGGGTGAGGAAAGAGATGGGCACTTCTCACTCATGGGGCTCATCCCCACATCCCTGGAAAATGAGAACAGCCCTTGGAGAAAGGGGGAAATGAGGCCCGTCTCGAAAATGGAGGCACAGAAAGAGTAAGGGAAACCCAGCCAGGAGCTAAAGAGTAGAGTAGAGGCAAATAAATGGAAATTCAGAAAACACTCCATGGCCGTGTGATCAAAATGAATTGAGGACCGGAACTGAAAAACTCTCCCAATGGTACAAGAAAAGACCAGAGTTTCTTCAAGCTAACAAAATATGTAAGTAGGAGCCAGCCTATGTAAATGTCATACATCCCACGCACACACATTTCCACTGTCAATATTTTATTAAAGTCAGAGCCCCCGTTGTTTCTGCAGCTTAGGGTTCTCCTGGGCAATAGTTCTCCCACTGCCCTCTTACTTTCCATTCCCTAAATCCTTGGGGCATTAGGGTAACATGAAAATTCAGGCCCAAAGGTAAGCCAAACTGCTTCTTTCTATTACATCCACTACACACATCCCTTTCGACCAAATCCTTCTCTCACAACATAGTGCACAAAATGAAGTCTTTGCTTCTCTTTTCCTACACCTGCCTCCGGGCCACAAGGGAATCACTAAAAACCCACAGAAGTACACCACAGGAGCCAGAACGGAACATCACATAAACTAAAAGTGTGAATTATCCCCAACATAGATAGCAGCCCCTGTAGAATTGAGAATTAGCTAAAGAGAGAAGTTTTAGCATTGCTTACCAGCTTGGCTGCTCTCTTCCTCCATCATCTCTGTTCATGCCTTTCAGCAATGCTCCCTCCGTCTATCTATTTATCCATCACCGATCCATCCATCCCAACCAGCAATGCATCATTGCATGCTTGGTGAGTACCTCCCCTCCCTTTGCTTAGAATGTGACGGGTGTTGTGGAAGCACAGACTCACACACAGGGCTCCCGACATCTTGGTTCAATATCCATAAGAAGACCAAGCTGAGACCCTCAAGACAACACAGAACAATTTGCCCACATGCCGTCTCATTCATGGATTACTTGGAAGCTACAGATACCTCATGCCTTTTGGCCAGAATTCAGAGGAGTCAGAGAGAGAACACTTAAGGGCTGTGGAAGGGAGGAAGGAGAACGTGGCCATCTGTGTCGTCATGGCACCCACCACGGGGCTCCCAGAACATGTCTGTCCAGAAGGAACCCCGGGAGTAGGGGGATTCAGAATGGAAGGACAGTGGGATGAGTGTAAGTAAGCAGGAGTGCGTTCCAGGACTGCGTAGAGCAGCAGCCAATGCTGCGAGTGCCAGCTGTTCCCAGGAGGCCAGCCCTCCAACGTCTCAGCTCCGGTCCATGGTGGAGAGCGCACGTAGCCTCTGCAGCCACCTGCACCAGGTGAACACCACAGAAAGCTGGAGGGTGCCTCCAGTTGCCTGACCTATGTGTCGTAATTATTTCCCACAGAGTGTTGCATTCACCAGAGCTCAAGGATGACACACCAAATGTATTGAAAAGCTGAAGACACCTTAAGTGAACTCCCTGAAAATGATGAGCACTTTGAGCCAATCCCCACCCTCTGATACCTGAGTCCGCACAGTCTCCAAATAGCTCCTCTCTTGCCTCACATACATGACCTGGCCCCAGAACTCTCCTTTGGGTTCTTACTCTTTCTTTCCTCACACTCCCTCACTCAGCAGATGAACAGAAGGTTGAATTTTGCCTCTATGGGTTTCACTTTATTTGCTCCCCCACTGATAATCATACTTAGGTTGTGTGCACATGTGCTTATGTGTGGACCATCATGCGCAATTTTCTTTTATCCCCATCCTATTGGGTTTAGATCCAGATTCATCCCTATGATGCACTGAATCCCATACTTCCCCAGGTCTCGCTTTTCTCATCTGTATAGTGTGCAGAATAAATCTTGCCACGTGGGGTTGATGGGGAGGTGTCTTCAATGAGACGATGTAAATAAATATTAAGTAGGATGTAACCCATAGTAAATGTTGAATGAATGTTAGCTCTTGCTTTTATTATTATTCCCCACTCTCTGACAGAGCAGTAAGATCCTCCACGTATTGCCAGCAATCTGAGGACATGGGCTCCACGCCTTTATTAAGAAAAAGGTGTGAGGCGCTGGGCACATCTTCGGGACAAGGACAAGGTCCAGTTGCGTAGAGCAAAGCCTCTGAGTGGTGTTCATAGGCGGAAGCGACATTTCGTCCAGGACATAATCACGCCATTGTGTTGTTACCCTGGTTTCCAGAAACTTCCGTGTTGTTACACCTGCCCACGATGGATCCTGCTCTTGAGGCATTCTTGGGCAGCTCTGACTCACAGTGACTTTTCCCTATCAGTGTACACAGCCAGCCATGTCTTTTGGAGGCAGACCGTGCTCCCTGGGGAAGGTTCATAAGCTGAGGAAGCATGGAGAGGGCACGGCGTGTGACAAGCGCTCACACACATGGACACCGCCCCACTGAAGCATGTCTTTCTCTTCCCTTGAGAGGTACAGCTGAGGTGCAGCAAAGCTCCTTACGTGCTCACAGTACCAACAACTTACACGTGCTGGAGGTGAGATTCGAACCCTTGTCCGAAGTCTTTGCAACGTGGCAAGTATTCTGACCGACTCAGTGGCTGGAAGAAGCATAAAGCCTGGACCCCGTCTTTCCAGAACTTACAACCCACTGATCCATTGGGAAGGCAAAGGCAGCACGTTCACACAGTCTCACACTCACACGTGTTTATACAGGGGTACATGCTCATAACGATGACACACACGGGGTTGTTATTCAGCGTCAATTCTGCAAGTGTGGAGACTTCCACTGACCACTGAGAAAAGAAGTTGGAGCAGCGTCCCAGAGGCCCCCGCCGGGACAGGCGTCGCCCTCCCAGCTTCTCCATGCTGTAGGACTGAGCTGGCTGCCTGTCAAGGTGGGTGCAGGCACGCAGGCGGGCAGGGCACAGAGCCTAGGAGCCACCTGTTACAGAAGTTCTTTGAACATTTTAACGATGGAGTCAGCAACACCTGTGCATACCTCTTGACTCTCAGCCCTGTGCACACTCACTCTTGCACACTGAAGTTCATATTCCCACATAGATTCATTCATGAGCCTTCACATGAGGCCACCACACAACACACACTGACACACCATCACATGCTGTCAATCACCCTGAAATACGTCTTCACACACCCACACACACTCACACACACACAGGTACTCACGCACATGCTCACATTCTAATTTTTGCTCATGGGCATGGCCCCAGAACATACAGTCCAGACCCTTTGCGAGGCTTCTGCAACATTCCAGGAGATTATCCGCCCATTGACCTTGAGGATACTTGCAAGCACAAAGATCCCCAGATGAAGGGCATGATGCTGAGGCCTTCCAAAGAAGTGTGCCTTCCTCAGGGAAGAATATACTTACATCTTCCGAACAAAGAAATTTCCTAGAAGGTAGTATGGTGCAAGAAAGAGAACTCATACCCATCCTGGAGGGTGGCACACTTGGATTCAAAACCTCTCTTCCCTACTTTTTCCTTAAGTAACCATAGCGAACATCAACTTTCTAAGGTGTAACATGAGAATAGCTCAAACTTCAAGTCCTGAATTACAAACTCGAACAGAGATTCTGACAGGCAGTGGAGGCCTGCCCCTCCCTCATCCCCCAACCACAAGCACCCTGGGAAAGTGAGGGCATCTCTCACCGACCCAGAGCCTGGGCACACATCCTGCCATGCCCCAGAGGATCCCCAGATGGCGATGGATTTCAGCAGAGAGGCTCTAACTCCAAGCACCAGGAGTCCTTTTTCCGGAGCCCTGTCTTTTGATGCGGCCGGCCCCAGAGGGTCAGCTCGGCGTTCCCCTGCATATGTGAGCATGGACCGTGGACTGGTGTTCCATCACAGATGCCTGGCACAGAAGATGCAGTGGGCTTAGCCTGTGCCCAGGTCTGCTGAGACCTCCTTCGTCCCAATTGTCCCTTTTGCCTTAGTGTGTGTGTGTGTGTGTGTGTGGTGTGTGTGTGTGTGTGTACATGAGAGACAGGGCATTGGCGAAAGAGAAAGAGCGATACTAACGAAAGTCAGGGAACAGTACCATTCCCAATGCCCAGGACAGGTGTTTAGTTGTACCTGTGGCTTCTAGAGGACAAGTTCCTTCTGTCCTGTGGTGGTAGAAGCAATACTATGTAATGCATGCTTGAGATAGCAGATTCCACACCCAAAAATAATCTGTTCAGGGTAGTGAGGGCTTAGGCCAGAAAAGATGGACAGGATGTAACACCGAAACTCATGGATCTTCAGATGTTCACATTTTCTCTAGTTACGCAGGCATTGCTACTGCCACAACTGGGTTTGAGTTCTTCAGCGAATCCAAGCCAAACCATTGAAAAGTATCTACAGAGTTGGAAGGAGTAGGCGGAGAAGTGGATGTGAAGAAGTTTAGGGACCAGGGAGGCTCTGGCCCTCCTTGCTGACCACCGTTCCCAGCACCTGGTGCATTGTGTGAGCTCACTAGGTCTTGACGAATTATTAGTTATCCCAGGTAAACTGCCCCACGTGGCCTTGCTTCTCTGCTATTAGGGACGTGAGCTGAAATCCCCCTCCAAGCCTATCAGGGTTGCTTCTGTCAGAGTGACAACAGGCGGAAGGGGTTCTTCTCCCGGGAAGGCCTGGGATCCTCTGGCTTTCCCTCGGGGCTGAGCCCATGCATAGCCTGCCCTTCCGGTGAGTCCCAGAGGAGACACCATTGATTTCCAAGGCTGTCTTCTCGTGCTACTGTGTGAATTCCCAAGATCTAGGGATACTGTAGGCCTTTCAGCTGAGCTGTGGCTAAATTCCAGGTGTGAGAATGAAACGTGCCATCCTCAGGACTAGCTTGCCGATTTCCTTTTCTGTCAGTCAAGGTCTTAGGACACTGGTAGCAAGTGCCACTACTTGCCTTCAAATGTGGGCAACGACCTACTCCCTACTTCTAAGAGTGTGCTTTGCCCCAGCTTTCAGAGCCCGACTCCACGGAGCACCGAACCATCGTTGGGCCCTTATTCTCTGCCCAACAGTGTGCACATACTTACACATGTTGTCCAAAATAAGCCTTTCAGCTGACGTGCAGAATGAGGTTATCCTGTTGAGGAGATGAGGAAACTGAGGCTCAAAGATGTTAAGTGCCCAAGGTCACCCAGCTGGTGAAGATCAGAGCCCCAGTCGGAACACTAATTGGGGAATTATTTAAGATATCTTTCATCCTTTGACGGATGTTGTTTCAACCTTTTCATCCTAGTCCCTGCCCAGTGGCATCCCTCTTTGTTCTGGAATCTCTAAGTGGAAGGGGAAGGACGCATCAGGCCTGAAGCCCTGGGAGATCAGATTCCAGGAGCCAGACTGGGTGACTCGTCCAGCAGCTCATGACAGGTCAAAGTTTCTTAGCTCCCCAGCCTCTCCACCTTATGATAATCATTTCCCTGGGAAGACTGCAGTCTGGGTGACTTATACACCTGTAAGAGAGATACGTGCTGTCAACAGTAACCGCCCAGTTTCTGTGAATGAAGACTAATGATTTGCTCACCAAGAGGCAGGACAGAGAGCTGCAGCCCCCATTTTTTGTTTATATTACAACAATTGAAAAATCAAAGCGGCTTGCCCAGGTTTGTTTCCAGTTCAGGCTGAATGTGGCTCTGCATCTAGGTTAAGTCAAGGTCCCAACTTTGCTGAGTTTACAGGGTCTCCCAAAGGGCCACTCACCGCTCAGTAGTTGTTTCACTTACAACAAGGCTCGCTGCGTACGCTGCTCAGCCCACCCCTTCCATCACTAACTGGAATATCCTGGGCAATTACCCTCACCGCTCCCACACCCAGCAGTGTCCAGAATACTTGCTTAGCACCAGCCCAGATGTCAAGGTTCTAGGGCAAACGTCATGAGTGGGTTTGGAAACCCGGGGAAGCCAGGACTCGTAAGTGATGGGGAAATGGGGCCAGGGCCCGAGTGAAGGCACTGTCATCCCCAAGCGCCATGAAACCGAGAAGGAGTTTGCCAGCCCAGGATATGAGTAAAACCTTAAGTTTGAGGAAGGGCAGGTGCATCCTATTGTGACTGGGGCCAAGCATGCCCCAATCGTAGGCCACCTCATGGCTTCCAAGAGGGATATGGGATGTATAAAAGGTGTGCAGTCTCATAGCACCCCCAAAGCCTCAGCATCTCCACGTTCCAGCCCCTGGTGAACTAAGGTAAGTTGGGCAAAGGAATGCCTCTCCTGGAAGCTTGGCTCTACCTGGTCCCAAACACTGCGGGCAGCTGGGGCTGGAGCACTTGGTGGTTGGTCCCAAAGAAAGGCCTTGTGTGGGCATCTGTCTCCTCCGTACCATTTGGGACCCAGCTCTGTTGGGCTGCAAGTCAACATCTGAAGTGTGTGGGACGGGGGCTGAGATGGGGGTCCAGGGTGTGCGCAGAGTCCGGTGTTGAGGCTCCTGCTGGCGTGTGTGGTGTCGCTGTTGTGCGTGAGCAGGAGCTGAGCGGGGCTGGTTAGGAGAGGGTGGCACCGGCTCTGGGACAGGGCTGCCATGAAGGGCAAGGGCCACGCAGGGAGGCAGGAGAGCTCCTCAGGGAGCAGGGCCCAGAGGTCCAGGGAGCTCAGAGCAGCAAGGACAAGAGGAGGTGGTACAGTGGCCAGGTCCTGCTCTGGGAGACGGGGACCATTGTTCCACCCCCGTGTGCTCAGTGCGTGGGGAACCATGACTTCCCTCTCTAAGAGTTGCTTTCTCACCAGAATTTAGAGTCGATCTAAGCGGTCCTTTTGTCTCTAGATGCCTCTTTTCTATGAATTCTCTTAGAGAGGGGTTAAGATGCTCCTTTAAAATGAGTAGACATTAAATATTAAATTAAATTAAATTAAATTAAATTAAATTAAATTAAATTAAATTAAAATGGGTAAAATTGGTAGAAATTTTCACTGCAAAGTAAAGGAGCTGTTACAGTGGAGGATTACTGGACTGAATGTCAATATTATGACATAGTATGAGTGTGTTTCGTGTTTGGTAATTGCAGTCATTGTTGCTTTTGTTGTGGTCATCCATTTACAATGCTTGGTATCAGTCTATTTATCTCTTGTAAAAGTAAAAGAATAAAAAAAAAAACTAAGGACAAGGAAAAAAAAAAAAAAGAATCTTAACGCTGAGAACAAAGTGATTTAGCTTAAGACCTATCAGAAATACTCAGGAATAAGGGCACATAGAAGCTAGACACACATTTGTTTGTGTATTAAGGTCTCGGCAGTCAAAATGCTTAGTTGCCAACAACATTGGGCTGTGAAAAATAAGTACTTGATGAATCTATAAGATGACAGGTTGTATCAGAGTTTATGTGCATTTTTCATCATTGCTTACATGGTTCATGGATAAGTGTATGAAAAACAATTTCTCTGGGTAGAAAATATTCAATCATGTAACAAGAAAGTGATAAGATTTTGTTGCTGTTGTCATTATAAAGAACCAATCAGAAAAAGTTGAGTGATAGGGAATGTCTTTTTGAGCATGAATCCTGCTGGGAAGTAGCCTCCCTCCTGGGGAAAACACCACTGGAATCTTCAGAAAGCCTCTCTGGCCACAGCAGTAGAGGGAGGGAAGATTTCCCTGAAGAATCTGTAGCAGGCAATTTTTCAATGCTTTTCTGAACGTAGTGATCACCTTCACATTCCAACATTGCTCAGAGTCACATGGTCCAAGAAAATAGTAATCAGAGTAATAAAGAGGTCTGGAGATCTTGTGAATCAATGATGTCTGAAAAGTAAGAAAGTGCTTGCGAGTGTATTTCTATCATTAATGTGTCGGAAATGATACAAGGCGTTGATTGGTTTAATGAGAATTAATGTGAATAAACTTGAAATATAGAACATGGCATTTTGAAGAGGCATGAAGAATGATTAAGAGCAGACACTCAAAGAAGAAATGAATCTATAAAAAACCAGCACAATGACCCTAACCCAAGCTACAACTGGCCTATATGTTCATTAATTTCCTAGTATATAAAGCATGAAGTTAACATGGTTTTGATATGCTTTTCTTTAATGACTAATAATGTTGAGCATCTTTTCACAGGCTTATTAACCATCTGTATATTTTCTTTGTATAGCTATCATTCAGATCTTCTGTCCACTTTTTAATTATAGGGTTTTTTTTTTTATAGTTCAGTTGTAAGAGTTCTTAAAATATTCTGATTACAATTTCCTTTGGGGATATTTGAATTGCAAATATATTCTCCCATCCTATAAAAAAAAATGGGTAGAAATTTATTTTAAAAGTCGAAATCTTTACAAGAGTACTCAACATGTTTTGGTTCTCCTGTGTGTTTGTTTGTGTTTGTGACCACGTGAGCACACATACACACATATATATTTACATTCATATTTACCTGTGTATTTACACATGTTTGTCTGGAGTTTTATATGCTCATTTGATCCTTACAACAACTTTAAGAGTACAGAGAAGTTAAGTAACTTCCTCAAAATCACACAGCTGGTTAATTTTTGAGACAGGACTCAGGTCCAAGAAAGTCATGTGCTAAATTCCACAGTATCTGCTGTGCTGTGATATTACTTTTTGTTCTCATTACCCCTGTCCTTCCTTCTTACTCTTTCCTTCTCTCTCCTCTCACTCTCTGTCTCTCTGTCTCTCTCTCCCTTTTTACGTCTTTGTTTTTCTCTATCCCTCTCCATTTCTCTTCTCCTTTCTCCCTTTTTTCCTCTCTTCCTTCTTTCCTTCCTTCCTTCCGTATTTCTTTATTTGTCTGAATTAAAACCTTGCAATGGCTTACAAACTGCAGCTACAATTTATACTGTCGCACCTCATTGCACACACACACACATTGAATCAGTGAAGGCACCAGGCCAAGGTTGAAATGGGACAGTTTTGAACGAGGCAGGAGGTTCTCCTGGGTGGAGCGTCTCTAAGGCTCCAGACTTCCTCACTTGTGTGTCTTTCCCCTTGCAGTGCACATCCAGACCAGAATGTATCATCCAAAGCAGAAGCTGTGCTGCCCGCTCCCAAAGTATTGCTGCCCTCCATCCCAGCAATGCTGCCCCCCACCAAAGTATTGCTGCCCCGCACCCCAGCCATGCTGCCCACTACCAAAGTATTGCTGCCCCCCACTTCAGCAGTACTGTCCTCCTCTGCAGCAATGCTGCCCTCCAGCAAAGTACTGCTGCCCCTCACCAAAGCAGTTCTAAACTCCACCTCAGCACACCAAGCAGCCTTGCCCGCCTCCACCCAAGGGCAAGGAGCCCTCTGTCCCAAAGTGCCCACACCCTCAGCAGTGCCAGAAGTCCAAGCAGAAGTAAACCCCAGGCATGGGCCAGAGGCCAAGCTCCCTGCAGAACAGAGACCATGAAGCCCACTCCCCTGTCTCAGCCAGCCAGCTGTCAGCACCACTCACCCGCGGCTTCTGGAGGCAGCTACACTTGTGGAAAAGGCAGCACCAGGATGGGAGCTTCCTGGATCAACATTTCTTATTAATTAGCAGCTGTAATTTCCATTTAGAAAAGGATCTGGTTGTAAACCATCTAATCTTTGCTGACTTGTATACTTTGCCCTGTTGGCTGCTTGGAAACTTAAGCAGCGTGCCCGACCACGTTTTCCTAGCAAACTTCGTCTCTGCTCCAGTTTTTCAAACAATTAAACACAATTCTGCTGGCATGAATGTGTCGGTTTGATTATTTCGTCATCTTACAGTTGTTAACTCCTGCAGATTTTGTATCCTGCTGCCTAAGCAAGAGCCCTAGGAGGGCTGGGCATGTGGGTGCAGGTAGAGGAGAAGGCATGGGGAGATGCACTTCTGAGCTGAAGGACATTTTCCATGGTCCTGCCAGGGTGAGGAGGAGAGATGGGCACTTCAGCTGCATGGAGACACATCCCCACATCCTTGGAAAATGAGAACAGCCTTTGGACACAGGGGAGATGATGCCCGTCTAGAAAACGGAGGTCCAGAAAGAGTAAGGGAAACCCAGCCAGGAGCTAAAGAGTAGAGTAGAGGCAAATAAATGGAAATTCAGACAATACTCCAAGGGCGTGTGGGTCAAAATGAACTGAGGACCGGGCCTGAAAATCTCTCCCACTGGTAAAAGAAAAGATGAGATTTTCTTCAAGCTAACAAAACGTGTTAGTAGGAGACAGTCTATGTAAAAATCATACATCCATCACACACATATATCCACTGTCAATAATTTTTAAAGTCATAGCACCCATTGATTCTCCAGCTTGGGGTTTCTCCTGGGTTATTTTTCTCTTACTGCCCTCTTACTTTCCATTCCCTAAATTCTTGGGGTATTAGGGTAACCGGAAAATTCAGGCCCACAGGTAAGCCAAACTTCTTCTTTCTATGACATCCACTACACCCATACCATTCCACCGAATCCTCCTCTCACAAAAAGTCCCCAAATTGAGGTATTTGGGTCTCTTTTCCTATACCTGCCTCCCGTTTCATGTTTGTGGGCTACAAGGGAATCACTGAAAATCCACAGAAGTACCCAAAGGAGCCAGAAAGGAACAAAGCATAAAGTAAAATTGTGAATTATCGCCAACATAGATCACAGAGCATGTAGAATTCAGAATAAGCTAAAGACAGATGTTTTAGCATTGCTTCCATGGTTGGCTGGTCTCTTCTTCCTCCACCATCTCTGTTCATGCCCTTCAGCAAGGCTCCATCCATCTACCTGTTTATCCATCACCAAAATCCATCCATCCCAACCAGCAATGCATCATTGCATCCTTGGTAAGTACCTCCTCCTCCCTTTCTTTAGAATGTGATGGGTGCTGGGGAAGCACCAACTCACACACAAGGCTCCAGGACCCTTGGTTTAATCCCTGTAAGAAAACCAAGCTCAGGCCCTCAAGACAACAGAAAACAAGTTGACCGGAAGACGTCTTACTCATGGATGACTTGGAAGGCACAAATACCTCATTCCTGCCCTCAGAACTCAGAGGAGACAGAGAGAGAACACTGAAGGCTGTTGAGGGAGGAAGGAGAACTTGGCCATCTCTGTCGTCATGGCACCCACCACGGGGCTCCCAGAACATTGTCCAGGAGGAACAGGGGGAGAAGGGGGGCTCAGAATGGAAGGACAGTGGGATGTGTGTAAGTAAGCAGGAGTGCGTTTCAGGACTGCGTAGAGCAGCAGCCAATGCTGCGAGTGCCAGCTGTTCCCAGGAGGCCAGCCCTCCAACATCTCAGCCCCGGTCCATGGTGGAGAGCGCACATAGCCTCTGCAGCCACCTGCACCAGTTGAACACCACAGAAAGCTGGAGGGCGCCTCCAGTTGCCAGACCTATGTGTCGTAAATATTTCCCACAGAGCGTTGCATTCAACAGAACTCAAGGATGACACACAAAATGAATTGAAAAGCTGTAGACACCTTAAGTGAACTCCCCGAAAATGATGAGCACTTTGAGCCAATCCCCACCTTCTGATACCTGAGTCCGCACAGTCTCCAAATAGCTCCTCTCTTGCCTCACATACATGACCTTGCCCCAGAACTCTCCTTTGGGTTCTTACTCGCTATTTCCTCACCTTCCCTCACTCAGCTGTTAAAGACAAGGTTGAATTTGACACTCTGGGCTTCACTTAATTTTCTCCCCCACTAATGATCATACTGGGATGTGTGCACATGTGCTTATGTGCAGACCATCTTGCGGAATTTTCTTTTATCCCCATCCTACTGGGTTGGGATGCCAGGTGCACGCCTATGATGGACTGAATCCAATACTTCTCTAGGCCTCACTTTACTCATCTGTATAGTGGACAGAATAACACCTGCATCCTGGGTTTGACGGGGAGGGGTCTTCAATGAGACAAAGTAAATAAATAGTAAGTAGGATGTAACACATAGTAAATGTTGGATGAATGTTAGCTCTTGCTTTTATTATTATTCTCCACTTTCTGACAGAGCAGCAAGACCCTCCACTCATTACCACCAACCTGAAGACATGGACTCCACACCTTTAGTAAGAACAATGTGTGAGGGGCAGGGCACATCTTGGGGACAAGGACAAGGACCAATTGTGTAGACCAAAGCATCTGAGGGGTGTTCACAGGCGGAAATGACATTTCGTGCAGGACCTAATCACCCCATTTGGTGGTTGCCCTTTTCTTCCACAATCTTCCCCTTTGTAACACCTGCCCACGATGATTCCTGCTCCTGAGGCAGTCCTGGGCAACTCTGGCCCACAGTGACTTTTCCCTATCAATGGCCACAGCCATCCATGTCTTTTGGAGGCAGTCCGTGCTCCTTGGAGGAGGCTCATAAGCTGAGGAGCATGGAGAGGGCACGGCGTGTGCCAAGGGATCACAGACATACACACACATTTATCTTTACATTCATATTTCCCTGTGTATTTCTGTGTTTTGTGAGGAGTTTTATACACTTATTTATCCTTACAACAACCGTAGGAAATGTACAGAGAAGTTGAGTAACTTGCTCAAAGTCACAAAGCTGGCTAATTTTTGACCCAGGACTCTGAACCCAGGAAATCCTGATCTGGATTCCACCGTTTCTGCTGTGGCTGGATATTACTTTTTGTTCTCTTTACCCATGTATTTGCTCCTTTCTCTTTCCTTCTCTCTCCTCTCTCTCTCCCTCTCTGTCTCTCACTCTGTCTCAGCTTTTTTACATCTTTCTTTGTTTTCTTCTACTTCTCTCCCTTTCTCATCTCATTTCTTGCTTTTTTGTCTGTTCCTTCTTTCGTTCCTTCCATCCACATTTCTTTGTCTCAGAAAAAAGCTTGTAATCGTTTAGAAAAAGTAGATACAATTTATACTGACACACCTCATTGCATACACACACACCTTAAATCGGTGAAGCAACCTGGCGGAGGGTGAAATGGGGCAGGTTTGAAGGAGGCAGAAGGTTCTCCAGGGTCGAAAGTTTCTAAGTCTCCAGACTTCCTCACTTGTGTGTCTTTCCCCTTGCAGTGCACATCCAGACCAGAATGTATCATCAAAAGCAGAAGCTGTGCTTTCCCCCACCAAAGTCTTGCTTCCCCGCACCCCAGCAATCCTGCCCACTACCAAAGTATTGCTGCCCCGCACCTCAGCAATCCTGCCCACTACCAAAGTACTGATGCCCCGCACCTCAGCCATGCTGCCCACTACCAAAGTATTGCTGCCCCGCACCTCAGCAATCCTGCCCTCTACCAAAGTATTGCTGCCCCGCACCCCAGCAATCCTGCCCACTACAGAAGTATTGCTGTCCTGCACCCCAGCAATCCTGCCCACTACCAAAGTATTGCTGCCCCGCACCACAGAAATCATGCCCACTACCAAAGTATTGCTGCCCCGCACCCCAGCAATCCTGCCCACTACGAAAGTATTGCTGCCCCGCACCTCAGCAATCCTGCCCACTACCAAAGTATTGCTGCCCCGCACCTCTGCAATCCTGCCCACTACCAAAGTATTGCTGCCCCACACCTCAGCAATCCTGCCCACTACCAAATTGTTGCTGCCCCACACCTCAGCAATCCTGCCCACTACCAAAGTATTGCAGCCCCGCACCCCAGCAAACCTGCCCCCTACCAAAGTATTGCTGCCCCGCACCCCAGCAATCCTGCCTACTCTCAATATATTGCTGTCCCGCACCTCAGCAATCCTGCCCACTACCAAAGTATTGCTGCCCCGCAACTCAGCAATCCTATCCACTACCAAAGTTTTGCTGCCCCGAACCTCAGCAATCCTGCCCACTACCAAAGTATTGCTGCCCTGCACCTCAGCAGTACTGTCCCCCTCCCCAGTACCTCTGCCCCCCATCAAAGCAGTGCTAGAATACCCTCAGCACACCAAGCAACCTTGCCAGCCTCCACCCAAGTGCAAGGTGCCCTGTGTCCCCAAGAGCCAACACAAGTTCCCACGCCCGCCACAATGCCAGATGTCCAAGCAGAAGTCATCCCTGGCCATGGGACTAAAGGCCAAGCACCGTGGAGACCAGAGACCATGAAGCCCACTGCCCTCTCTCAGCCAGCCAGCTGTCAGCGCCACTCACCCCCGTCTTCCGGAGGCAGCCGCACTTCGGGAAAAGCAGCACCAGGATGGCAGCTTCCTGGATTAAGATTTCGTATTAATTAGCAGCTGCAAGTTCCATCTCAGAAAAGGATCTGGTTCTAAACCGTCTAACCTTCTTTGCTGCCTTGTATCGACTTCGCCCTGTAGGCTTCTTGGAAACGTAAGCAGCGTGGCCGGACATCCTTTCCTAGCACCCTTCGTTTCTACTCCAATTTTCCCAACTATTAAACACAATTCCTTTGGCCTGAATGTGTCTGTGGATTATTTCGTCATCTTGCAGTTGTTAATTCCTGCAGATTTTGTATCCTGCTCCTCAACCCAGGGCCCTTGGAGGTCTGGGCATTTGGGTTCAGGTAGAGGAGAAGGCATTGGGAGATACACACCGGACTGAGGGACATTCTCCATCGACCTGCCAGGGTGAGGAAAGAGATGGGCACTTCTCACTCATGGGGCTCATCCCCACATCCCTGGAAAATGAGAACAGCCCTTGGAGAAAGGGGGAAATGAGGCCCGTCTCGAAAATGGAGGCACAGAAAGAGTAAGGGAAACCCAGCCAGGAGCTAAAGAGTAGAGTAGAGGCAAATAAATGGAAATTCAGAAAACACTCCATGGCCGTGTGATCAAAATGAATTGAGGACCGGAACTGAAAAACTCTCCCAATGGTACAAGAAAAGACCAGAGTTTCTTCAAGCTAACAAAATATGTAAGTAGGAGCCAGCCTATGTAAATGTCATACATCCCACGCACACACATTTCCACTGTCAATATTTTATTAAAGTCAGAGCCCCCGTTGTTTCTGCAGCTTAGGGTTCTCCTGGGCAATAGTTCTCCCACTGCCCTCTTACTTTCCATTCCCTAAATCCTTGGGGCATTAGGGTAACATGAAAATTCAGGCCCAAAGGTAAGCCAAACTGCTTCTTTCTATTACATCCACTACACACATCCCTTTCGACCAAATCCTTCTCTCACAACATAGTGCACAAAATGAAGTCTTTGCTTCTCTTTTCCTACACCTGCCTCCGGGCCACAAGGGAATCACTAAAAACCCACAGAAGTACACCACAGGAGCCAGAACGGAACATCACATAAACTAAAAGTGTGAATTATCCCCAACATAGATAGCAGCCCCTGTAGAATTGAGAATTAGCTAAAGAGAGAAGTTTTAGCATTGCTTACCAGCTTGGCTGCTCTCTTCCTCCATCATCTCTGTTCATGCCTTTCAGCAATGCTCCCTCCGTCTATCTATTTATCCATCACCGATCCATCCATCCCAACCAGCAATGCATCATTGCATGCTTGGTGAGTACCTCCCCTCCCTTTGCTTAGAATGTGACGGGTGTTGTGGAAGCACAGACTCACACACAGGGCTCCCGACATCTTGGTTCAATATCCATAAGAAGACCAAGCTGAGACCCTCAAGACAACACAGAACAATTTGCCCACATGCCGTCTCATTCATGGATTACTTGGAAGCTACAGATACCTCATGCCTTTTGGCCAGAATTCAGAGGAGTCAGAGAGAGAACACTTAAGGGCTGTGGAAGGGAGGAAGGAGAACGTGGCCATCTGTGTCGTCATGGCACCCACCACGGGGCTCCCAGAACATGTCTGTCCAGAAGGAACCCCGGGAGTAGGGGGATTCAGAATGGAAGGACAGTGGGATGAGTGTAAGTAAGCAGGAGTGCGTTCCAGGACTGCGTAGAGCAGCAGCCAATGCTGCGAGTGCCAGCTGTTCCCAGGAGGCCAGCCCTCCAACGTCTCAGCTCCGGTCCATGGTGGAGAGCGCACGTAGCCTCTGCAGCCACCTGCACCAGGTGAACACCACAGAAAGCTGGAGGGTGCCTCCAATTGCCTGACCTATGTGTCGTAATTATTTCCCACAGAGTGTTGCATTCACCAGAGCTCAAGGATGACACACCAAATGTATTGAAAAGCTGAAGACACCTTAAGTGAACTCCCTGAAAATGATGAGCACTTTGAGCCAATCCCCACCCTCTGATACCTGAGTCCGCACAGTCTCCAAATAGCTCCTCTCTTGCCTCACATACATGACCTGGCCCCAGAACTCTCCTTTGGGTTCTTACTCTTTCTTTCCTCACACTCCCTCACTCAGCAGATGAACAGAAGGTTGAATTTTGCCTCTATGGGTTTCACTTTATTTGCTCCCCCACTGATAATCATACTTAGGTTGTGTGCACATGTGCTTATGTGTGGACCATCATGCGCAATTTTCTTTTATCCCCATCCTATTGGGTTTAGATCCAGATTCATCCCTATGATGCACTGAATCCCATACTTCCCCAGGTCTCGCTTTTCTCATCTGTATAGTGTGCAGAATAAATCTTGCCACGTGGGGTTGATGGGGAGGTGTCTTCAATGAGACGATGTAAATAAATATTAAGTAGGATGTAACCCATAGTAAATGTTGAATGAATGTTAGCTCTTGCTTTTATTATTATTCCCCACTCTCTGACAGAGCAGTAAGATCCTCCACGTATTGCCAGCAATCTGAGGACATGGGCTCCACGCCTTTATTAAGAAAAAGGTGTGAGGCGCTGGGCACATCTTCGGGACAAGGACAAGGTCCAGTTGCGTAGAGCAAAGCCTCTGAGTGGTGTTCATAGGCGGAAGCGACATTTCGTCCAGGACATAATCACGCCATTGTGTTGTTACCCTGGTTTCCAGAAACTTCCGTGTTGTTACACCTGCCCACGATGGATCCTGCTCTTGAGGCATTCTTGGGCAGCTCTGACTCACAGTGACTTTTCCCTATCAGTGTACACAGCCAGCCATGTCTTTTGGAGGCAGACCGTGCTCCCTGGGGAAGGTTCATAAGCTGAGGAAGCATGGAGAGGGCACGGCGTGTGACAAGCGCTCACACACATGGACACCGCCCCACTGAAGCATGTCTTTCTCTTCCCTTGAGAGGTACAGCTGAGGTGCAGCAAAGCTCCTTACGTGCTCACAGTACCAACAACTTACACGTGCTGGAGGTGAGATTCGAACCCTTGTCCGAAGTCTTTGCAACGTGGCAAGTATTCTGACCGACTCAGTGGCTGGAAGAAGCATAAAGCCTGGACCCCGTCTTTCCAGAACTTACAACCCACTGATCCATTGGGAAGGCAAAGGCAGCACGTTCACACAGTCTCACACTCACACGTGTTTATACAGGGGTACATGCTCATAACGATGACACACACGGGGTTGTTATTCAGCGTCAATTCTGCAAGTGTGGAGACTTCCACTGACCACTGAGAAAAGAAGTTGGAGCAGCGTCCCAGAGGCCCCCGCCGGGACAGGCGTCGCCCTCCCAGCTTCTCCATGCTGTAGGACTGAGCTGGCTGCCTGTCAAGGTGGGTGCAGGCACGCAGGCGGGCAGGGCACAGAGCCTAGGAGCCACCTGTTACAGAAGTTCTTTGAACATTTTAACGATGGAGTCAGCAACACCTGTGCATACCTCTTGACTCTCAGCCCTGTGCACACTCACTCTTGCACACTGAAGTTCATATTCCCACATAGATTCATTCATGAGCCTTCACATGAGGCCACCACACAACACACACTGACACACCATCACATGCTGTCAATCACCCTGAAATACGTCTTCACACACCCACACACACTCACACACACACAGGTACTCACGCACATGCTCACATTCTAATTTTTGCTCATGGGCATGGCCCCAGAACATACAGTCCAGACCCTTTGCGAGGCTTCTGCAACATTCCAGGAGATTATCCGCCCATTGACCTTGAGGATACTTGCAAGCACAAAGATCCCCAGATGAAGGGCATGATGCTGAGGCCTTCCAAAGAAGTGTGCCTTCCTCAGGGAAGAATATACTTACATCTTCCGAACAAAGAAATTTCCTAGAAGGTAGTATGGTGCAAGAAAGAGAACTCATACCCATCCTGGAGGGTGGCACACTTGGATTCAAAACCTCTCTTCCCTACTTTTTCCTTAAGTAACCATAGCGAACATCAACTTTCTAAGGTGTAACATGAGAATAGCTCAAACTTCAAGTCCTGAATTACAAACTCGAACAGAGATTCTGACAGGCAGTGGAGGCCTGCCCCTCCCTCATCCCCCAACCACAAGCACCCTGGGAAAGTGAGGGCATCTCTCACCGACCCAGAGCCTGGGCACACATCCTGCCATGCCCCAGAGGATCCCCAGATGGCGATGGATTTCAGCAGAGAGGCTCTAACTCCAAGCACCAGGAGTCCTTTTTCCGGAGCCCTGTCTTTTGATGCGGCCGGCCCCAGAGGGTCAGCTCGGCGTTCCCCTGCATATGTGAGCATGGACCGTGGACTGGTGTTCCATCACAGATGCCTGGCACAGAAGATGCAGTGGGCTTAGCCTGTGCCCAGGTCTGCTGAGACCTCCTTCGTCCCAATTGTCCCTTTTGCCTTAGTGTGTGTGTGTGTGTGTGTGTGGTGTGTGTGTGTGTGTGTACATGAGAGACAGGGCATTGGCGAAAGAGAAAGAGCGATACTAACGAAAGTCAGGGAACAGTACCATTCCCAATGCCCAGGACAGGTGTTTAGTTGTACCTGTGGCTTCTAGAGGACAAGTTCCTTCTGTCCTGTGGTGGTAGAAGCAATACTATGTAATGCATGCTTGAGATAGCAGATTCCACACCCAAAAATAATCTGTTCAGGGTAGTGAGGGCTTAGGCCAGAAAAGATGGACAGGATGTAACACCGAAACTCATGGATCTTCAGATGTTCACATTTTCTCTAGTTACGCAGGCATTGCTACTGCCACAACTGGGTTTGAGTTCTTCAGCGAATCCAAGCCAAACCATTGAAAAGTATCTACAGAGTTGGAAGGAGTAGGCGGAGAAGTGGATGTGAAGAAGTTTAGGGACCAGGGAGGCTCTGGCCCTCCTTGCTGACCACCGTTCCCAGCACCTGGTGCATTGTGTGAGCTCACTAGGTCTTGACGAATTATTAGTTATCCCAGGTAAACTGCCCCACGTGGCCTTGCTTCTCTGCTATTAGGGACGTGAGCTGAAATCCCCCTCCAAGCCTATCAGGGTTGCTTCTGTCAGAGTGACAACAGGCGGAAGGGGTTCTTCTCCCGGGAAGGCCTGGGATCCTCTGGCTTTCCCTCGGGGCTGAGCGCATGCATAGCCTGCCCTTCCGGTGAGTCCCAGAGGAGACACCATTGATTTCCAAGGCTGTCTTCTCGTGCTACTGTGTGAATTCCCAAGATCTAGGGATACTGTAGGCCTTTCAGCTGAGCTGTGGCTAAATTCCAGGTGTGAGAATGAAACGTGCCATCCTCAGGACTAGCTTGCCGATTTCCTTTTCTGTCAGTCAAGGTCTTAGGACACTGGTAGCAAGTGCCACTACTTGCCTTCAAATGTGGGCAACGACCTACTCCCTACTTCTAAGAGTGTGCTTTGCCCCAGCTTTCAGAGCCCGACTCCACGGAGCACCGAACCATCGTTGGGCCCTTATTCTCTGCCCAACAGTGTGCACATACTTACACATGTTGTCCAAAATAAGCCTTTCAGCTGACGTGCAGAATGAGGTTATCCTGTTGAGGAGAGGAGGAAACTGAGGCTCAAAGATGTTAAGTGCCCAAGGTCACCCAGCTGGTGAAGATCAGAGCCCCAGTCGGAACACTAATTGGGGAATTATTTAAGATATCTTTCATCCTTTGACGGATGTTGTTTCAACCTTTTCATCCTAGTCCCTGCCCAGTGGCATCCCTCTTTGTTCTGGAATCTCTAAGTGGAAGGGGAAGGACGCATCAGGCCTGAAGCCCTGGGAGATCAGATTCCAGGAGCCAGACTGGGTGACTCGTCCAGCAGCTCATGACAGGTCAAAGTTTCTTAGCTCCCCAGCCTCTCCACCTTATGATAATCATTTCCCTGGGAAGACTGCAGTCTGGGTGACTTATACACCTGTAAGAGAGATACGTGCTGTCAACAGTAACCGCCCAGTTTCTGTGAATGAAGACTAATGATTTGCTCACCAAGAGGCAGGACAGAGAGCTGCAGCCCCCATTTTTTGTTTATATTACAACAATTGAAAAATCAAAGCGGCTTGCCCAGGTTTGTTTCCAGTTCACGCTGAATGTGGCTCTGCATCTAGGTTAAGTCAAGGTCCCAACTTTGCTGAGTTTACAGGGTCTCCCAAAGGGCCACTCACCGCTCAGTAGTTGTTTCACTTACAACAAGGATCGCTGCGTACGCTGCTCAGCCCACCCCTTCCATCACTAACTGGAATATCCTGGGCAATTACCCTCACCGCTCCCACACCCAGCAGTGTCCAGAATACTTGCTTAGCACCAGCCCAGATGTCAAGGTTCTAGGGCAAACGTCATGAGTGGGTTTGGAAACCCGGGGAAGCCAGGACTCGTAAGTGATGGGGAAATGGGGACAGGGCCCGAGTGAAGGCACTGTCATCCCCAAGCGCCATGAAACCGAGAAGGAGTTTGCCAGCCCAGGATATGAGTAAAACCTTAAGTTTGAGGAAGGGCAGGTGCATCCTATTGTGACTGGGGCCAAGCATGCCCCAATCGTAGGCCACCTCATGGCTTCCAAGAGGGATATGGGATGTATAAAAGGTGTGCAGTCTCATAGCACCCCCAAAGCCTCAGCATCTCCACGTTCCAGCCCCTGGTGAACTAAGGTAAGTTGGGCAAAGGAATGCCTCTCCTGGAAGCTTGGCTCTACCTGGTCCCAAACACTGCGGGCAGCTGGGGCTGGAGCACTTGGTGGTTGGTCCCAAAGAAAGGCCTTGTGTGGGCATCTGTCTCCTCCGTACCATTTGGGACCCAGCTCTGTTGGGCTGCAAGTCAACATCTGAAGTGTGTGGGACGGGGGCTGAGATGGGGGTCCAGGGTGTGCGCAGAGTCCGGTGTTGAGGCTCCTGCTGGCGTGTGTGGTGTCGCTGTTGTGCGTGAGCAGGAGCTGAGTGGGGCTGGTTAGGAGAGGGTGGCACCGGCTCTGGGACAGGGCTGCCATGAAGGGCAAGGGCCACGCAGGGAGGCAGGAGAGCTCCTCAGGGAGCAGGGCCCAGAGGTCCAGGGAGCTCAGAGCAGCAAGGACAAGAGGAGGTGGTACAGTGGCCAGGTCCTGCTCTGGGAGACGGGGACCATTGTTCCACCCCCGTGTGCTCAGTGCGTGGGGAACCATGACTTCCCTCTCTAAGAGTTGCTTTCTCACCAGAATTTAGAGTCGATCTAAGCGGTCCTTTTGTCTCTAGATGCCTCTTTTCTATGAATTCTCTTAGAGAGGGGTTAAGATGCTCCTTTAAAATGAGTAGACATTAAATATTAAATTAAATTAAATTAAATTAAATTAAATTAAATTAAATTAAATTAAAATGGGTAAAATTGGTAGAAATTTTCACTGCAAAGTAAAGGAGCTGTTACAGTGGAGGATTACTGGACTGAATGTCAATATTATGACATAGTATGAGTGTGTTTCGTGTTTGGTAATTGCAGTCATTGTTGCTTTTGTTGTGGTCATCCATTTACAATGCTTGGTATCAGTCTATTTATCTCTTGTAAAAGTAAAAGAATAAAAAAAAAAACTAAGGACAAGGAAAAAAAAAAAAAAGAATCTTAACGCTGAGAACAAAGTGATTTAGCTTAAGACCTATCAGAAATACTCAGGAATAAGGGCACATAGAAGCTAGACACACATTTGTTTGTGTATTAAGGTCTCGGCAGTCAAAATGCTTAGTTGCCAACAACATTGGGCTGTGAAAAATAAGTACTTGATGAATCTATAAGATGACAGGTTGTATCAGAGTTTATGTGCATTTTTCATCATTGCTTACATGGTTCATGGATAAGTGTATGAAAAACAATTTCTCTGGGTAGAAAATATTCAATCATGTAACAAGAAAGTGATAAGATTTTGTTGCTGTTGTCATTATAAAGAACCAATCAGAAAAAGTTGAGTGATAGGGAATGTCTTTTTGAGCATGAATCCTGCTGGGAAGTAGCCTCCCTCCTGGGGAAAACACCACTGGAATCTTCAGAAAGCCTCTCTGGCCACAGCAGTAGAGGGAGGGAAGATTTCCCTGAAGAATCTGTAGCAGGCAATTTTTCAATGCTTTTCTGAACGTAGTGATCACCTTCACATTCCAACATTGCTCAGAGTCACATGGTCCAAGAAAATAGTAATCAGAGTAATAAAGAGGTCTGGAGATCTTGTGAATCAATGATGTCTGAAAAGTAAGAAAGTGCTTGCGAGTGTATTTCTATCATTAATGTGTCGGAAATGATACAAGGCGTTGATTGGTTTAATGAGAATTAATGTGAATAAACTTGAAATATAGAACATGGCATTTTGAAGAGGCATGAAGAATGATTAAGAGCAGACACTCAAAGAAGAAATGAATCTATAAAAAACCAGCACAATGACCCTAACCCAAGCTACAACTGGCCTATATGTTCATTAATTTCCTAGTATATAAAGCATGAAGTTAACATGGTTTTGATATGCTTTTCTTTAATGACTAATAATGTTGAGCATCTTTTCACAGGCTTATTAACCATCTGTATATTTTCTTTGTATAGCTATCATTCAGATCTTCTGTCCACTTTTTAATTATAGGGTTTTTTTTTTTTATAGTTCAGTTGTAAGAGTTCTTAAAATATTCTGATTACAATTTCCTTTGGGGATATTTGAATTGCAAATATATTCTCCCATCCTATAAAAAAAAATGGGTAGAAATTTATTTTAAAAGTCGAAATCTTTACAAGAGTACTCAACATGTTTTGGTTCTCCTGTGTGTTTGTTTGTGTTTGTGACCACGTGAGCACACATACACACATATATATTTACATTCATATTTACCTGTGTATTTACACATGTTTGTCTGGAGTTTTATATGCTCATTTGATCCTTACAACAACTTTAAGAGTACAGAGAAGTTAAGTAACTTCCTCAAAATCACACAGCTGGTTAATTTTTGAGACAGGACTCAGGTCCAAGAAAGTCATGTGCTAAATTCCACAGTATCTGCTGTGCTGTGATATTACTTTTTGTTCTCATTACCCCTGTCCTTCCTTCTTACTCTTTCCTTCTCTCTCCTCTTCCTCTCACTCTCTGTCTCTCTGTCTCTCTCTCCCTTTTTACGTCTTTGTTTTTCTCTATCCCTCTCCATTTCTCTTCTCCTTTCTCCCTTTTTTCCTCTCTTCCTTCTTTCCTTCCTTCCTTCCGTATTTCTTTATTTGTCTGAATTAAAACCTTGCAATGGCTTACAAACTGCAGCTACAATTTATACTGTCGCACCTCATTGCACACACACACACATTGAATCAGTGAAGGCACCAGGCCAAGTTTGAAATGGGACAGTTTTGAACGAGGCAGGAGGTTCTCCTGGGTGGAGCGTCTCTAAGGCTCCAGACTTCCTCACTTGTGTGTCTTTCCCCTTGCAGTGCACATCCAGACCAGAATGTATCATCCAAAGCAGAAGCTGTGCTGCCCGCTCCCAAAGTATTGCTGCCCTCCATCCCAGCAATGCTGCCCCCCACCAAAGTATTGCTGCCCCGCACCCCAGCCATGCTGCCCACTACCAAAGTATTGCTGCCCCCCACTTCAGCAGTACTGTCCTCCTCTGCAGCAATGCTGCCCTCCAGCAAAGTACTGCTGCCCCTCACCAAAGCAGTTCTAAACTCCACCTCAGCACACCAAGCAGCCTTGCCCGCCTCCACCCAAGGGCAAGGAGCCCTCTGTCCCAAAGTGCCCACACCCTCAGCAGTGCCAGAAGTCCAAGCAGAAGTAAACCCCAGGCATGGGCCAGAGGCCAAGCTCCCTGCAGAACAGAGACCATGAAGCCCACTCCCCTGTCTCAGCCAGCCAGCTGTCAGCACCACTCACCCGCGGCTTCTGGAGGCAGCCACACTTGTGGAAAAGGCAGCACCAGGATGGGAGCTTCCTGGATCAACATTTCTTATTAATTAGCAGCTGTAATTTCCATTTAGAAAAGGATCTGGTTGTAAACCGTCTAATCTTTGCTGACTTGTATACTTTGCCCTGTTGGCTGCTTGGAAACTTAAGCAGCGTGCCCGACCACGTTTTCCTAGCAAACTTCGTCTCTGCTCCAGTTTTTCAAACAATTAAACACAATTCTGCTGGCATGAATGTGTCGGTTTGATTATTTCGTCATCTTACAGTTGTTAACTCCTGCAGATTTTGTATCCTGCTGCCTAAGCAAGAGCCCTAGGAGGGCTGGGCATGTGGGTGCAGGTAGAGGAGAAGGCATGGGGAGATGCACTTCTGAGCTGAAGGACATTTTCCATGGTCCTGCCAGGGTGAGGAGGAGAGATGGGCACTTCAGCTGCATGGAGACACATCCCCACATCCTTGGAAAATGAGAACAGCCTTTGGACACAGGGGAGATGATGCCCGTCTAGAAAACGGAGGTCCAGAAAGAGTAAGGGAAACCCAGCCAGGAGCTAAAGAGTAGAGTAGAGGCAAATAAATGGAAATTCAGACAATACTCCAAGGGCGTGTGGGTCAAAATGAATTGAGGACCGGGCCTGAAAATCTCTCCCACTGGTAAAAGAAAAGATGAGATTTTCTTCAAGCTAACAAAACGTGTTAGTAGGAGACAGTCTATGTAAAAATCATACATCCATCACACACATATATCCACTGTCAATAATTTTTAAAGTCATAGCACCCATTGATTCTCCAGCTTGGGGTTTCTCCTGGGTTATTTTTCTCTTACTGCCCTCTTACTTTCCATTCCCTAAATTCTTGGGGTATTAGGGTAACCGGAAAATTCAGGCCCACAGGTAAGCCAAACTTCTTCTTTCTATGACATCCACTACACCCATACCATTCCACCGAATCCTCCTCTCACAAAAAGTCCCCAAATTGAGGTATTTGGGTCTCTTTTCCTATACCTGCCTCCCGTTTCATGTTTGTGGGCTACAAGGGAATCACTGAAAATCCACAGAAGTACCCAAAGGAGCCAGAAAGGAACAAAGCATAAAGTAAAATTGTGAATTATCGCCAACATAGATCACAGAGCATGTAGAATTCAGAATAAGCTAAAGACAGATGTTTTAGCATTGCTTCCATGGTTGGCTGGTCTCTTCTTCCTCCACCATCTCTGTTCATGCCCTTCAGCAAGGCTCCATCCATCTACCTGTTTATCCATCACCAAAATCCATCCATCCCAACCAGCAATGCATCATTGCATCCTTGGTAAGTACCTCCTCCTCCCTTTCTTTAGAATGTGATGGGTGCTGGGGAAGCACCAACTCACACACAAGGCTCCAGGACCCTTGGTTTAATCCCTGTAAGAAAACCAAGCTCAGGCCCTCAAGACAACAGAAAACAAGTTGACCGGAAGACGTCTTACTCATGGATGACTTGGAAGGCACAAATACCTCATTCCTGCCCTCAGAACTCAGAGGAGACAGAGAGAGAACACTGAAGGCTGTTGAGGGAGGAAGGAGAACTTGGCCATCTCTGTCGTCATGGCACCCACCACGGGGCTCCCAGAACATTGTCCAGGAGGAACAGGGGGAGAAGGGGGGCTCAGAATGGAAGGACAGTGGGATGTGTGTAAGTAAGCAGGAGTGCGTTTCAGGACTGCGTAGAGCAGCAGCCGATGCTGCGAGTGCCAGCTGTTCCCAGGAGGCCAGCCCTCCAACATCTCAGCCCCGGTCCATGGTGGAGAGCGCACATAGCCTCTGCAGCCACCTGCACCAGTTGAACACCACAGAAAGCTGGAGGGCGCCTCCAGTTGCCAGACCTATGTGTCGTAAATATTTCCCACAGAGCGTTGCATTCAACAGAACTCAAGGATGACACACAAAATGAATTGAAAAGCTGTAGACACCTTAAGTGAACTCCCCGAAAATGATGAGCACTTTGAGCCAATCCCCACCTTCTGATACCTGAGTCCGCACAGTCTCCAAATAGCTCCTCTCTTGCCTCACATACATGACCTTGCCCCAGAACTCTCCTTTGGGTTCTTACTCGCTATTTCCTCACCTTCCCTCACTCAGCTGTTAAAGACAAGGTTGAATTTGACACTCTGGGCTTCACTTAATTTTCTCCCCCACTAATGATCATACTGGGATGTGTGCACATGTGCTTATGTGCAGACCATCTTGCGGAATTTTCTTTTATCCCCATCCTACTGGGTTGGGATGCCAGGTGCACGCCTATGATGGACTGAATCCAATACTTCTCTAGGCCTCACTTTACTCATCTGTATAGTGGACAGAATAACACCTGCATCCTGGGTTTGACGGGGAGGGGTCTTCAATGAGACAAAGTAAATAAATAGTAAGTAGGATGTAACACATAGTAAATGTTGGATGAATGTTAGCTCTTGCTTTTATTATTATTCTCCACTTTCTGACAGAGCAGCAAGACCCTCCACTCATTACCACCAACCTGAAGACATGGACTCCACACCTTTAGTAAGAACAATGTGTGAGGGGCAGGGCACATCTTGGGGACAAGGACAAGGACCAATTGTGTAGACCAAAGCATCTGAGGGGTGTTCACAGGCGGAAATGACATTTCGTGCAGGACCTAATCACCCCATTGTGTGGTTGCCCTTTTCTTCCACAATCTTCCCCTTTGTAACACCTGCCCACGATGATTCCTGCTCCTGAGGCAGTCCTGGGCAACTCTGGCCCACAGTGACTTTTCCCTATCAATGGCCACAGCCATCCATGTCTTTTGGAGGCAGTCCGTGCTCCTTGGAGGAGGCTCATAAGCTGAGGAGCATGGAGAGGGCACGGCGTGTGCCAAGGGATCACAGACATACACACACATTTATCTTTACATTCATATTTCCCTGTGTATTTCTGTGTTTTGTGAGGAGTTTTATACACTTATTTATCCTTACAACAACCGTAGGAAATGTACAGAGAAGTTGAGTAACTTGCTCAAAGTCACAAAGCTGGCTAATTTTTGACCCAGGACTCTGAACCCAGGAAATCCTGATCTGGATTCCACCGTTTCTGCTGTGGCTGGATATTACTTTTTGTTCTCTTTACCCATGTATTTGCTCCTTTCTCTTTCCTTCTCTCTCCTCTCTCTCTCCCTCTCTGTCTCTCACTCTGTCTCAGCTTTTTTACATCTTTCTTTGTTTTCTTCTACTTCTCTCCCTTTCTCATCTCATTTCTTGCTTTTTTGTCTGTTCCTTCTTTCGTTCCTTCCATCCACATTTCTTTGTCTCAGAAAAAAGCTTGTAATCGTTTAGAAAAAGTAGATACAATTTATACTGACACACCTCATTGCATACACACACACCTTAAATCGGTGAAGCAACCTGGCGGAGGGTGAAATGGGGCAGGTTTGAAGGAGGCAGAAGGTTCTCCAGGGTCGAAAGTTTCTAAGTCTCCAGACTTCCTCACTTGTGTGTCTTTCCCCTTGCAGTGCACATCCAGACCAGAATGTATCATCAAAAGCAGAAGCTGTGCTTTCCCCCACCAAAGTCTTGCTTCCCCGCACCCCAGCAATCCTGCCCACTACCAAAGTATTGCTGCCCCGCACCTCAGCAATCCTGCCCACTACCAAAGTACTGATGCCCCGCACCTCAGCCATGCTGCCCACTACCAAAGTATTGCTGCCCCGCACCTCAGCAATCCTGCCCTCTACCAAAGTATTGCTGCCCCGCACCCCAGCAATCCTGCCCACTACAGAAGTATTGCTGTCCTGCACCCCAGCAATCCTGCCCACTACCAAAGTATTGCTGCCCCGCACCACAGAAATCATGCCCACTACCAAAGTATTGCTGCCCCGCACCCCAGCAATCCTGCCCACTACGAAAGTATTGCTGCCCCGCACCTCAGCAATCCTGCCCACTACCAAAGTATTGCTGCCCCGCACCTCTGCAATCCTGCCCACTACCGAAGTATTGCTGCCCCACACCTCAGCAATCCTGCCCACTACCAAATTGTTGCTGCCCCACACCTCAGCAATCCTGCCCACTACCAAAGTATTGCAGCCCCGCACCCCAGCAAACCTGCCCCCTACCAAAGTATTGCTGCCCCGCACCCCAGCAATCCTGCCTACTCTCAATATATTGCTGTCCCGCACCTCAGCAATCCTGCCCACTACCAAAGTATTGCTGCCCCGCAACTCAGCAATCCTATCCACTACCAAAGTTTTGCTGCCCCGAACCTCAGCAATCCTGCCCACTACCAAAGTATTGCTGTCCTGCACCCCAGCAATCCTGCCCTCTACCAAAGTATTGCTGCCCCGCACCCCAGCAATCCTGCCCACTACAGAAGTATTGCTGTCCTGCACCCCAGCAATCCTGCCCACTACCAAAGTATTGCTGCCCCGCACCACAGAAATCATGCCCACTACCAAAGTATTGCTGCCCCGCACCCCAGCAATCCTGCCCACTACGAAAGTATTGCTGCCCCGCACCTCAGCAATCCTGCCCACTACCAAAGTATTGCTGCCCCGCACCTCAGCAATCCTGCCCACTACCGAAGTATTGCTGCCCCGCACCTCAGCAATCCTGCCCACTACCAAACTGTTGCTGCCCCACACCTCAGCAATCCTGCCCACTACCAAAGTATTGCAGCCCCGCACCCCAGCAAACCTGCCCCCTACCAAAGTATTGCTGCCCCGCACCCCAGCAATCATGCCCACTACCAAAGTATTGCTGCCCCGCACCCCAGCAATCCTGCCTACTCTCAATATATTGCTGTCCCGCACCTCAGCAATCCTGCCTACTACCAAAGTATTGCTGCCCCGCAACTCAGCAATCCTATCCACTACCAAAGTTTTGCTGCCCCGAACCTCAGCAATCCTGCCCACTACCAAAGTATTGCTGCCCTGCACCTCAGCAGTACTGTCCCCCTCCCCAGTACCTCTGCCCCCCATCAAAGCAGTGCTAGAATACCCTCAGCACACCAAGCAACCTTGCCAGCCTCCACCCAAGTGCAAGGTGCCCTGTGTCCCCAAGAGCCAACACAAGTTCCCACGCCCGCCACAATGCCAGATGTCCAAGCAGAAGTCATCCCTGGCCATGGGACTAAAGGCCAAGCACCGTGGAGACCAGAGATCATGAAGCCCACTGCCCTCTCTCAGCCAGCCAGCTGTCAGCGCCACTCACCCCCGTCTTCCGGAGGCAGCCGCACTTCGGGAAAAGCAGCACCAGGATGGCAGCTTCCTGGATTAAGATTTCGTATTAATTAGCAGCTGCAAGTTCCATCTCAGAAAAGGATCTGGTTCTAAACCGTCTAACCTTCTTTGCTGCCTTGTATCGACTTCGCCCTGTAGGCTTCTTGGAAACGTAAGCAGCGTGGCCGGACATCCTTTCCTAGCACCCTTCGTTTCTACTCCAATTTTCCCAACTATTAAACACAATTCCTTTGGCCTGAATGTGTCTGTGGATTATTTCGTCATCTTGCAGTTGTTAATTCCTGCAGATTTTGTATCCTGCTCCTCAACCCAGGGCCCTTGGAGGTCTGGGCATTTGGGTTCAGGTAGAGGAGAAGGCATTGGGAGATACACTCCGGACTGAGGGACATTCTCCATCGACCTGCCAGGGTGAGGAAAGAGATGGGCACTTCTCACTCATGGGGCTCATCCGCACATCCCTGGAAAATGAGAACAGCCCTTGGAGAAAGGGGGAAATGAGGCCCGTCTCGAAAATGGAGGCACAGAAAGAGTAAGGGAAACCCAGCCAGGAGCTAAAGAGTAGAGTAGAGGCAAATAAATGGAAATTCAGAAAACACTCCATGGCCGTGTGATCAAAATGAATTGAGGACCGGAACTGAAAAACTCTCCCAATGGTACAAGAAAAGACCAGAGTTTCTTCAAGCTAACAAAATATGTAAGTAGGAGCCAGCCTATGTAAATGTCATACATCCCACGCACACACATTTCCACTGTCAATATTTTATTAAAGTCAGAGCCCCCGTTGTTTCTGCAGCTTAGGGTTCTCCTGGGCAATAGTTCTCCCACTGCCCTCTTACTTTCCATTCCCTAAATCCTTGGGGCATTAGGGTAACATGAAAATTCAGGCCCAAAGGTAAGCCAAACTGCTTCTTTCTATTACATCCACTACACACATCCCTTTCGACCAAATCCTTCTCTCACAACATAGTGCACAAAATGAAGTCTTTGCTTCTCTTTTCCTACACCTGCCTCCGGGCCACAAGGGAATCACTAAAAACCCACAGAAGTACACCACAGGAGCCAGAACGGAACATCACATAAACTAAAAGTGTGAATTATCCCCAACATAGATAGCAGCCCCTGTAGAATTGAGAATTAGCTAAAGAGAGAAGTTTTAGCATTGCTTACCAGCTTGGCTGCTCTCTTCCTCCATCATCTCTGTTCATGCCTTTCAGCAATGCTCCCTCCGTCTATCTATTTATCCATCACCGATCCATCCATCCCAACCAGCAATGCATCATTGCATGCTTGGTGAGTACCTCCCCTCCCTTTGCTTAGAATGTGACGGGTGTTGTGGAAGCACAGACTCACACACAGGGCTCCCGACATCTTGGTTCAATATCCATAAGAAGACCAAGCTGAGACCCTCAAGACAACACAGAACAATTTGCCCACATGCCGTCTCATTCATGGATTACTTGGAAGCTACAGATACCTCATGCCTTTTGGCCAGAATTCAGAGGAGTCAGAGAGAGAACACTTAAGGGCTGTGGAAGGGAGGAAGGAGAACGTGGCCATCTGTGTCGTCATGGCACCCACCACGGGGCTCCCAGAACATGTCTGTCCAGAAGGAACCCCGGGAGTAGGGGGATTCAGAATGGAAGGACAGTGGGATGAGTGTAAGTAAGCAGGAGTGCGTTCCAGGACTGCGTAGAGCAGCAGCCAATGCTGCGAGTGCCAGCTGTTCCCAGGAGGCCAGCCCTCCAACGTCTCAGCTCCGGTCCATGGTGGAGAGCGCACGTAGCCTCTGCAGCCACCTGCACCAGGTGAACACCACAGAAAGCTGGAGGGTGCCTCCAGTTGCCTGACCTATGTGTCGTAATTATTTCCCACAGAGTGTTGCATTCACCAGAGCTCAAGGATGACACACCAAATGTATTGAAAAGCTGAAGACACCTTAAGTGAACTCCCTGAAAATGATGAGCACTTTGAGCCAATCCCCACCCTCTGATACCTGAGTCCGCACAGTCTCCAAATAGCTCCTCTCTTGCCTCACATACATGACCTGGCCCCAGAACTCTCCTTTGGGTTCTTACTCTTTCTTTCCTCACACTCCCTCACTCAGCAGATGAACAGAAGGTTGAATTTTGCCTCTATGGGTTTCACTTTATTTGCTCCCCCACTGATAATCATACTTAGGTTGTGTGCACATGTGCTTATGTGTGGACCATCATGCGCAATTTTCTTTTATCCCCATCCTATTGGGTTTAGATCCAGATTCATCCCTATGATGCACTGAATCCCATACTTCCCCAGGTCTCGCTTTTCTCATCTGTATAGTGTGCAGAATAAATCTTGCCACGTGGGGTTGATGGGGAGGTGTCTTCAATGAGACGATGTAAATAAATATTAAGTAGGATGTAACCCATAGTAAATGTTGAATGAATGTTAGCTCTTGCTTTTATTATTATTCCCCACTCTCTGACAGAGCAGTAAGATCCTCCACGTATTGCCAGCAATCTGAGGACATGGGCTCCACGCCTTTATTAAGAAAAAGGTGTGAGGCGCTGGGCACATCTTCGGGACAAGGACAAGGTCCAGTTGCGTAGAGCAAAGCCTCTGAGTGGTGTTCATAGGCGGAAGCGACATTTCGTCCAGGACATAATCACGCCATTGTGTTGTTACCCTGGTTTCCAGAAACTTCCGTGTTGTTACACCTGCCCACGATGGATCCTGCTCTTGAGGCATTCTTGGGCAGCTCTGACTCACAGTGACTTTTCCCTATCAGTGTACACAGCCAGCCATGTCTTTTGGAGGCAGACCGTGCTCCCTGGGGAAGGTTCATAAGCTGAGGAAGCATGGAGAGGGCACGGCGTGTGACAAGCGCTCACACACATGGACACCGCCCCACTGAAGCATGTCTTTCTCTTCCCTTGAGAGGTACAGCTGAGGTGCAGCAAAGCTCCTTACGTGCTCACAGTACCAACAACTTACACGTGCTGGAGGTGAGATTCGAACCCTTGTCCGAAGTCTTTGCAACGTGGCAAGTATTCTGACCGACTCAGTGGCTGGAAGAAGCATAAAGCCTGGACCCCGTCTTTCCAGAACTTACAACCCACTGATCCATTGGGAAGGCAAAGGCAGCACGTTCACACAGTCTCACACTCACACGTGTTTATACAGGGGTACATGCTCATAACGATGACACACACGGGGTTGTTATTCAGCGTCAATTCTGCAAGTGTGGAGACTTCCACTGACCACTGAGAAAAGAAGTTGGAGCAGCGTCCCAGAGGCCCCCGCCGGGACAGGCGTCGCCCTCCCAGCTTCTCCATGCTGTAGGACTGAGCTGGCTGCCTGTCAAGGTGGGTGCAGGCACGCAGGCGGGCAGGGCACAGAGCCTAGGAGCCACCTGTTACAGAAGTTCTTTGAACATTTTAACGATGGAGTCAGCAACACCTGTGCATACCTCTTGACTCTCAGCCCTGTGCACACTCACTCTTGCACACTGAAGTTCATATTCCCACATAGATTCATTCATGAGCCTTCACATGAGGCCACCACACAACACACACTGACACACCATCACATGCTGTCAATCACCCTGAAATACGTCTTCACACACCCACACACACTCACACACACACAGGTACTCACGCACATGCTCACATTCTAATTTTTGCTCATGGGCATGGCCCCAGAACATACAGTCCAGACCCTTTGCGAGGCTTCTGCAACATTCCAGGAGATTATCCGCCCATTGACCTTGAGGATACTTGCAAGCACAAAGATCCCCAGATGAAGGGCATGATGCTGAGGCCTTCCAAAGAAGTGTGCCTTCCTCAGGGAAGAATATACTTACATCTTCCGAACAAAGAAATTTCCTAGAAGGTAGTATGGTGCAAGAAAGAGAACTCATACCCATCCTGGAGGGTGGCACACTTGGATTCAAAACCTCTCTTCCCTACTTTTTCCTTAAGTAACCATAGCGAACATCAACTTTCTAAGGTGTAACATGAGAATAGCTCAAACTTCAAGTCCTGAATTACAAACTCGAACAGAGATTCTGACAGGCAGTGGAGGCCTGCCCCTCCCTCATCCCCCAACCACAAGCACCCTGGGAAAGTGAGGGCATCTCTCACCGACCCAGAGCCTGGGCACACATCCTGCCATGCCCCAGAGGATCCCCAGATGGCGATGGATTTCAGCAGAGAGGCTCTAACTCCAAGCACCAGGAGTCCTTTTTCCGGAGCCCTGTCTTTTGATGCGGCCGGCCCCAGAGGGTCAGCTCGGCGTTCCCCTGCATATGTGAGCATGGACCGTGGACTGGTGTTCCATCACAGATGCCTGGCACAGAAGATGCAGTGGGCTTAGCCTGTGCCCAGGTCTGCTGAGACCTCCTTCGTCCCAATTGTCCCTTTTGCCTTAGTGTGTGTGTGTGTGTGTGTGTGGTGTGTGTGTGTGTGTGTACATGAGAGACAGGGCATTGGCGAAAGAGAAAGAGCGATACTAACGAAAGTCAGGGAACAGTACCATTCCCAATGCCCAGGACAGGTGTTTAGTTGTACCTGTGGCTTCTAGAGGACAAGTTCCTTCTGTCCTGTGGTGGTAGAAGCAATACTATGTAATGCATGCTTGAGATAGCAGATTCCACACCCAAAAATAATCTGTTCAGGGTAGTGAGGGCTTAGGCCAGAAAAGATGGACAGGATGTAACACCGAAACTCATGGATCTTCAGATGTTCACATTTTCTCTAGTTACGCAGGCATTGCTACTGCCACAACTGGGTTTGAGTTCTTCAGCGAATCCAAGCCAAACCATTGAAAAGTATCTACAGAGTTGGAAGGAGTAGGCGGAGAAGTGGATGTGAAGAAGTTTAGGGACCAGGGAGGCTCTGGCCCTCCTTGCTGACCACCGTTCCCAGCACCTGGTGCATTGTGTGAGCTCACTAGGTCTTGACGAATTATTAGTTATCCCAGGTAAACTGCCCCACGTGGCCTTGCTTCTCTGCTATTAGGGACGTGAGCTGAAATCCCCCTCCAAGCCTATCAGGGTTGCTTCTGTCAGAGTGACAACAGGCGGAAGGGGTTCTTCTCCCGGGAAGGCCTGGGATCCTCTGGCTTTCCCTCGGGGCTGAGCCCATGCATAGCCTGCCCTTCCGGTGAGTCCCAGAGGAGACACCATTGATTTCCAAGGCTGTCTTCTCGTGCTACTGTGTGAATTCCCAAGATCTAGGGATACTGTAGGCCTTTCAGCTGAGCTGTGGCTAAATTCCAGGTGTGAGAATGAAACGTGCCATCCTCAGGACTAGCTTGCCGATTTCCTTTTCTGTCAGTCAAGGTCTTAGGACACTGGTAGCAAGTGCCACTACTTGCCTTCAAATGTGGGCAACGACCTACTCCCTACTTCTAAGAGTGTGCTTTGCCCCAGCTTTCAGAGCCCGACTCCACGGAGCACCGAACCATCGTTGGGCCCTTATTCTCTGCCCAACAGTGTGCACATACTTACACATGTTGTCCAAAATAAGCCTTTCAGCTGACGTGCAGAATGAGGTTATCCTGTTGAGGAGATGAGGAAACTGAGGCTCAAAGATGTTAAGTGCCCAAGGTCACCCAGCTGGTGAAGATCAGAGCCCCAGTCGGAACACTAATTGGGGAATTATTTAAGATATCTTTCATCCTTTGACGGATGTTGTTTCAACCTTTTCATCCTAGTCCCTGCCCAGTGGCATCCCTCTTTGTTCTGGAATCTCTAAGTGGAAGGGGAAGGACGCATCAGGCCTGAAGCCCTGGGAGATCAGATTCCAGGAGCCAGACTGGGTGACTCGTCCAGCAGCTCATGACAGGTCAAAGTTTCTTAGCTCCCCAGCCTCTCCACCTTATGATAATCATTTCCCTGGGAAGACTGCAGTCTGGGTGACTTATACACCTGTAAGAGAGATACGTGCTGTCAACAGTAACCGCCCAGTTTCTGTGAATGAAGACTAATGATTTGGTCACCAAGAGGCAGGACAGAGAGCTGCAGCCCCCATTTTTTGTTTATATTACAACAATTGAAAAATCAAAGCGGCTTGCCCAGGTTTGTTTCCAGTTCAGGCTGAATGTGGCTCTGAGTCTAGGTTAAGTCAAGGTCCCAACTTTGCTGAGTTTACAGGGTCTCCCAAAGAGACACTCACCGCTCAGTAGTCGTTTCACTTACAACAAGGCTCGCTGCGTACGCTGCTCAGCCCACCCCTTCAGTCACTAACTGGAATATCCTGGGCAATTACCCTCACCGCTCCCACACCCATCAGTGTCCAGAATACTTGCTTAGCACCAGCCCAGATGTCAAGGTTCTAGGGCAAACGTCATGAGTGGGTTTGGAAACCCGGGGAAGCCAGGGCTCGTAAGTGATGGGGAAATGGGGCCAGGGCCCGAGTGAAGGCAATGTCACCCCAAGCGCCATGAAACTGTGAAGGAGTTTGCCAGCCCAGGATATGAGTAAAACCTTAAGTTTGAGGAAGGGCAGGTGCATCCTATTGTGACTGGGGCCAAGCATGCCCCAATCGTAGGCCACCTCATGGCTTCCAAGAGGGATATGGGATGTATAAAAGGTGTGCAGTCTCATAGCACCCCCAAAGCCTCAGCATCTCCACGTTCCAGCCCCTGGTGAACTAAGGTAAGTTGGGCAAAGGAATGCCTCTCCTGGAAGCCTGGCTCTACCTGGTCCCAAACACTGCGGGCAGCTGGGGCTGGAGCACTTGGTGGTTGGTCCCAAAGAAAGGCCTCGTGTGGGCATCTGTCTCCTCCGTACCATTTGGGACCCAGCTCTGTTGGGCTGCAAGTCAACATCTGAAGTGTGTGGGGCGGGGGCTGAGATGGGGGTCCAGGGTGTGCGCAGAGTCCGGTGTTGAGGCTCCTGCTGGCGTGTGTGGTGTCGCTGTTGTGCGTGAGCAGGAGCTGAGCGGGGCTGGTTAGGAGAGGGTGGCACCGGCTCTGGGACAGGGCTGCCATGAAGGGCAAGGGCCACGCAGGGAGGCAGGAGAGCTCCTCAGGGAGCAGGGCCCAGAGGCCCAGGGAGCTCAGAGCAGCAAGGACAAGAGGAGGTGGTACAGTGGCCAGGTCCTGCTCTGGGAGTCGGGGACCATTGTTCTGCCCCCGTGTGCTCAGTGCCTGGGGAACCATGACTTCCCTCTCTAAGAGTTGCTTTCTCACCAGAATTTAGAGTCGATCTAAGCGGTCCTTTTGTCTCTAGATGCCTCTTTTCTATGAATTCTCTTAGAGAGGGGTTAAGATGCTCCTTTAAAATGGGTAGACATTAAATATTAAATTAAATTAAATTGAATTAAAATGGGTAAAATGGGTAGAAATTTTCACTGCAAAGTAAAGGAGCTGTTACAGTGGAGGATTACTGGACTGAATGTCAATATTATGACATAGTATGAGTGTGTTTCGTGTTTGGTAATAGCAGTCATTGTTGCTTTTGTTGTGGTCATCCATTTACAATGCTTGGTATCAGTCTATTTATCTCTTGTAAATATAAAAGAGTAAAAAAAAAACTAAGGACAAGGAAAAAAAAAAAAGAATCTTAACTTTGAGAACAAAGTGATTTAGCTTAAGACCTATCAGAAATACTCAGGAATAAGGGCACATAGAAGCTAGACACACATTTGTTTGTGTATTAAGGTCTCGGCAGTCAAAATGCTTAGTTGCCAACAACATTGGGCTGTGAAAAATAAGTACTTGATGAATCTATAAGATGACAGGTTGTATCAGAGTTTATGTGCATTTTTCATCATTGCTTACATGGTTCATGGATAAGTCTATGAAAAACAATTTCTCTGGGTAGAAAATATTCAATCATGTAACAAGAAAGTGATAAGATTTTGTTGCTGTTGTCATTATAAAGAACCAATCAGAAAAAGTTGAGTGATAGGGAATGTCTTTTTGAGCATGAATCCTGCTGGGAAGTAGCCTCCCTCCTGGGGAAAACACCACTGGAATCTTCAGAAAACCTCTCTGGCCACAACAGTAGAGGGAGGGAAGATTTCCCTGAAGAATCTGTAGCAGGCAATTTTTCAATGCTTTTCTGAAAGTAGTGATCACCTTCACATTCCAACATTGCTCAGAGTCACATGGTCCAAGAAAATAGTAATCAGAGTAATAAAGAGCTCTGGATATCTTGTGAATCAATGATGTCTGAAAAGTAAGAAAGTGCTTGCGAGTGTATTTCTATCATTAATGTGTCGGAAATGATACAAGGCGTTGATTGGTTTAATGAGAATTAATGTGAATAAACTTGAAATATAGAACATGGCATTTTGAAGAGGCATGAAGAATGATTAAGAGCAGACACTCAAAGAAGAAATGAATCTATAAAAAACCAGCACAATGACCCTAACCCAAGCTACAACTGGCCTATATGTTCATTAATTTCCTAGTATATAAAGCATGAAGTTAACATGGTTTTGATATGCTTTTCTTTAATGACTAATAATGTTGAGCATCTTTTCACAGGCTTATTAACCATCTGTATATTTTCTTTGTATAGCTATCATTCAGATCTTCTGTCCACTTTTTAATTATAGGGTTTTTTTTTTATAGTTGAGTTGTAAGAGTTCTTAAAATATTCTGATTACAATTTCCTTTGGGGATATTTGAATTGCAAACATATTCTCCCATCCTATAAAAAAAAATGGGTAGAAATTTATTTTAAAAGTCGAAATCTTTACAAGAGTACTCAACATGTTTTGCTTCTCCTGTGTTTTTTTTTGTGTTTGTGACCACGTGAGCACACATACACACATATATATTTACATTCATATTTACCTGTGTATTTACACATGTTTGTCTGGAGTTTTATATGCTCATTTGATCCTTACAACAACTTTAAGAGTACAGAGAAGTTAAATAACTTCCTCAAAATCACACAGCTGGTTAATTTTTGAGACAGGACTCAGGTCCAAGAAAGTCATGTGCTAAATTCCACAGTATCTGCTGTGCTGTGATATTATTTTTGTTCTCATTACCCGTCCTTCCTTCTTACTCTTTCCTTCTCTCTCCTCTCACTCTCTGTCTCTCTGTCTCTCTCTCCCTTTTTACGTCTTTGTTTTTCTCTATCCCTCTCCATTTCTCTTCTCCTTTCTCCCTTTTTTCCTCTCTTCCTTCTTTCCTTCCTTCCTTCCTTCCATATTTCTTTATTTGTCTGAATTAAAACCTTGCAATGGCTTACAAACTGCAGCTACAATTTATACTGTCGCACCTCATTGCACACACACACACATTGAATCAGTGAAGGCACCAGGCCAAGGTTGAAATGGGACAGTTTTGAACGAGGCAGGAGGTTCTCCTGGGTGGAGCGTCTCTAAGGCTCCAGACTTCCTCACTTGTGTGTCTTTCCCCTTGCAGTGCACATCCAGACCAGAATGTATCATCCAAAGCAGAAGCTGTGCTGCCCGCTCCCAAAGTATTGCTGCCCTCCATCCCAGCAATGCTGCCCCCCACCAAAGTATTGCTGCCCCCCACCAAAGTATTGCTGCCCCGCACCCCAGCCATGCTGCCCACTACCAAAGTATTGCTGCCCCCCACTTCAGCAGTACTGTGCCCCTCTGCAGCAATGCTGCCCCCCAGCAAAGTACTGCTGTCCCTCACCAAAGCAGTTCTAAACTCCACCTCAGCACACCAAGCAACCTTGCCCACCTCCACCCAAGGGCAAGGAGCCCTCTGTCCCAAAGTGCCCACACCCTCAGCAGTGCCAGAAGTCCAAGCAGAAGTAAACCCCAGGCATGGGCCAGAGGCCAAGCTCCCTGCAGAACAGAGACCATGAAGCCCACTCCCCTGTCTCAGCCAGCCAGCTGTCAGCACCACTCACCCGCGGCTTCTGGAGGCAGCCACACTTGTGGAAAAGGCAGCACCAGGATGGGAGCTTCCTGAATCAACATTTCTTATTAATTAGCAGCTGTAATTTCCATTTAGAAAAGGATCTGGTTGTAAATCGTCTAACCTTCTTTGCTGACTTGTATACTTTGCCCTGTTGGCTGCTTGGAAACTTAAGCAGCGTGCCCGACCACGTTTTCCTAGCAAACTTCGTCTCTGCTCCAGTTTTTCAAACAATTAAACACAATTCTGCTGGCATGAATGTGTCGGTTTGATTATTTCGTCATCTTACAGTTGTTAACTCCTGCAGATTTTGTATCCTGCTGCCTAAGCAAGAGCCCTAGGAGGGCTGGGCATGTGGGTGCAGGTAGAGGAGAAGGCATGGGGAGATGCACTTCTGAGCTGAAGGACATTTTCCATGGTCCTGCCAGGGTGAGGAGGAGAGATGGGCACTTCAGCTGCATGGAGACACATCCCAACATCCTTGGAAAATGAGAACAGCCTTTGGACATAGGGGAGATGATGCCGGTCTAGAAAATGGAGGTCCAGAAAGAGTAAGGGAAACCCAGCCAGGAGCTAAAGAGTAGAGTAGAGGCAAATAAATGGAAATTCAGACAATACTCCAAGGGCGTGTGTGTCAAAATGAATTGAGGACCGGGCCTGAAAAACTCTCCCACTGGTAAAAGAAAAGATGAGATTTTCTTCAAGCTAACAAAATGTGTTAGTAGGAGACAGTCTATGTAAAAATCATACATCCATCACACACATATATCCACTGTCAATAATTTTTAAAGTCATAGCACCCATTGATTCTCCAGCTTGGGGTTTCTCCTGGGCTATTTTTCTCTCACTGCCCTCTTACTTTCCATCCCCTAAATTCTTGGGGTATTAGGGTAACCGGAAAATTCAGGCCCACAGGTAAGCCAAACTTCTTCTTTCTATTACATCCACTACACCCATACCTTTCCACCGAATCCTTCTCTCACAAAAAGTCCCAAAATTGAGGTATTTGGGTCTCTTTTCCTATACCTGCCTCCCGTTTCATGTTTGTGGGCTACAAGGGAATCATTGAAAATCCACAGAAGTACCCAAAGGAGCCAGAAAGGAACAAAGCATAAAGTAAATGTGTGAATTATCCCCAACATAGATCACAGAGCATGGAGAATTCAGAATAAGCTAAAGACAGATGTTTTAGCATTGCTTCCATGGTTGGCTGGTCTCTTCTTCCTCCACCATCTCTGTTCATGCCCTTCAGCGAGGCTCCATCCATCTACCTGTTTATCCATCACCAATCCATCCATCCCAACCAGCCATGCCTCATTGCATCCTTGGTAAGTACCTCCTCCTCCCTTTCTTTAGAATGTGATGGGTGCTGGGGAAGCACAAACTCACACACAAGGCTCCCGGACCCTTGGTTTAATCCCTGTAAGAAAACCAAGCTCAGACTCTCAAGACAACAGAAAACAATTTGACCTGATGACGTCTTATTTATGGATGAGTTGGAAGGCATAAATACCTCATTCCTGCCCTCAGAACTCAGAGGAGACAGAGAGAGAACACTGAAGGCTATTGAGGGAGGAAGAAGAACTTGGCCATCTCTGTCGTCATGGCACCCACCACGGGGCTCCCAGAATATGTCTGTCCGGGAGGAACAGGGGGAGAAGGGGGGCTCAGAATGGAAGGACAGTGGGATGTGTGTAAGTAAGCAGGAGTGCGTTCCAGGACTGCGTAGAGCAGCAGCCGATGCTGCGAGTGCCAGCTGTTCCCAGGAGGCCAGCCCTCCAACGTCTCAGACCCGGTCCATGGTGTAGTGTGCACATAGCCTCTGCAGCCACCTGCACCAGTTGAACACCACAGAAAGCTGGAGGGCGCCTCCAGTTGCCAGACCTATGTGTCGTAAATATTTCCCACAGAGCGTTGCATTCAACAGAATTCAAGGACGACACACAAAATGAATTGAAAAGCTGTAGACAACTTAAGTGAACTCCCTGAAAATGATGAGCACGTTGAGCCAATCCCCACTCTCTGATACCTGAGTCCGCACAGTCTCCAGATAGCTCCTCTCTTGCCTCACATACATGACCTTGCCCCAGAGCTCTCCTTTGGGTTCTTACTCTCTATTTCTTCACCTTCCCTCACTCAGCTGATAAAGACAAGGTTCAATTTGACACTCTGGGCTTCACTTAATTTTCTCCCCCACTAATGATCATACTGGCATGTGTGCACATGTGCTTATGTGCAGACCATCCTGCGGAATTTTCTTTTAT
Organism: Balaenoptera ricei; assembly: GCF_028023285.1. Lineage (NCBI taxonomy): Eukaryota > Metazoa > Chordata > Mammalia > Artiodactyla > Balaenopteridae > Balaenoptera > Balaenoptera ricei. Next base: position 110,914,048 of record NC_082639.1, read on the forward strand.
CCCCATCCTACTCGGTTGGGATGCCAGATGCACGCCTATGATGGACTGAATCCAGTACTTCCCTAGGCCTCACTTTACTCATCTGTATAGTGGACAGCCTGCAACCTGGGGTTGACGGGGAGGGGTCTTCAATGAGACAAAGTAAATAAATAGTAAGTAGGATGTAACACATAGTAAATGTTGGATGAATGTTAGCTCTTGGTTTTATTTTTATTTTCCACTCTCTGACAGAGCAGGAAGACCCTCCACTTTTTACCACCAACCTGACGACATGGGCTCCACACCTTTAGTAAGAACAATGTGTGAGGGGCAAGGCACATCTTGGGGACAAGGACAAGGACCAATTGTGTAGACCAAAGTATCTGAGGGGTGTTCACAGGCGGAAATGACATTTCGTGCATGGCCTAATCACCCCATTGGGTGGTTGCCCTTTTCTTCCACAATCTTCCCCTTTGTAACACCTGCCCACGATGATTCCTGCTCCTTTTCCCTATCAATGGCCACAGCCATCCATGTCTTTTGGAGGCAGGCAGTGCTCCTTGGAGGAGGTTCATAAGCTGAGGAGCATGGAAAGGGCACAGCGCGTGCCAAGTGATCACATACATACACACACATTTATCTTTACATTCATATTTCCCTGTGTATTTCTGTGTTTTGTGAGGAGTTTTATACACTTATTTATCCTTACAACAACCGTAGGAAATGTACAGAGAAGTTGAGTAACTTGCTTAAAGTCACAAAGCTGGTTAATTTTTGACACAGGACTCTGAACCCAGGAAATCCTGATCTGGATTCCACCGTTTCTGCTGTGGCTGGATATCATTTTTCTTCTCTTTACCCATGTCTTTGCTCCTTCCTCTTTCCTTCTCTCTCCTCTCTCTCTCCCTCTCTGTCTCTCGCTCTGTCTCAGCTTTTTTACGTCTTTCTTTGTTTTCTTCTACTTCTCTCCCTTTCTCATCTCATTTCTCCCTTTTTTCTCTCTTCCTTCTTTCGTTCCTTCCATCCACATTTCATTGTCTCAAAAAAAAGCTTGTAATGGTTTAGAAAATGTAGATACAATTTATACTGACACACCTCATTGCATACACACACACCTTAAATCGGTGAAGCAACCTGGCGGAGGGTGAAATGGGGCAGGTTTGAAGGAGGCAGAAGGTTCTCCAGGGTCGAAAGTTTCTAAGTCTCCAGACTTCCTCCCTTGTGTGTCTTTCCCCTTGCAGTGCACATCCAGACCAGAATGTATCATCAAAAGCAGAAGCTGTGCTTCCCCCCACCAAAGTCTTTCTTCCGCGCAGCGCAGCTATGCTGCCCACTACCAAAGTATTGTTGCCCCGCACCCCAGCAATCCTGCCCACTACCAAAGTATTGCTGCCCCGCACCCCAGCAATCCTGTCTACTACCAAAGTATTGCTGCCTCACACCCCAGCAATCCTGCCCACTACCAAAGTATTGCTGCCCCGCACCCCAGCAATCCTGCCCACTACCAAAGTATTGTTGTCCCGTACGTCAGCAGTACTGTCCCCCTCCCCAGTACCTCTGCCCCCCATCAAAGCAGTGCTAGACCCCCCTCAGCACACCAAGCAGCCTTGCCAGCCTCCACCCAAGTGCAAGGTGTCCTGTTTCCCCAAGTGCCAACACAAGTTCCCACGCCCGGCACAATGCCAGTTGTCCAAGCAGAAGTCATCCCTGGCCATGGGACCTAAGGCCAAGCTCCGTGGAGACCAGAGACCATGAAGCCCACTGCCCTCTCTCAGCCAGCCAGCTGTCAGCGCCACTCACCCCCGGCTTCCGGAGGCAGCCGCACTTCGGGAAAAGCAGCACCAGGATGGCAGCTTCCTGGATTAAGATTTCGTATTAATTAGCAGCTGCAAGTTCCATCTCAGAAAAGGATCTGCTTCTAAACCATCTAACCTTCTTTGCTGCCTTGTATCGACTTCGACCTGTCGGCTTCTTGGAAACTTAAGCAGCGTGGCCGGACATCCTTTTCTAGCACCCTTCGTTTCTACTCCAGTTTTCCCAACTATTAAACACAATTCCTTTGGCATGAATGTGTCTGTGGATTGTTTCATCATCTTGCAGTTGTTAATTCCTGCAGATTTTGTATCCTGCTCCTCAACCCAGAGCCCTTGGAGGTCTGGGCATGAGGGTTCAGGTAGAGGAGAAGGCATTGGGAGATGCACTCCGGACTGAGGGACATTCTCCATCGATCTGCCAGGGTGAGGAAAGAGATGGGCATTTCTCACTCATGGGGCTCATCCCCACATCCCTGGAAAATGAGAACAGCCCTTGGAGAAAGGGGGAAATGAGGCCCGTCTCGAAAATGGAGGCACAGAAAGAGTAAGGGAAACCCAGCCAGGATCTAGAGAGTAGAGTAGAGGCAAATAAATGCAAATTCAGAGAACACTCCACGGGCGTGTGATCAAAAGGAACTGAGGACCGGACTTGAAAATATCTCCCAGTGGTACAAGAAAAGACCAGAGTTTCTTCAAGCTAACCAAATGTGTAAGTAGGAGCCAGCCTATGTAAATGTCATACATCCAATGCACACACATTTCCTCTGTCAATATTTTATTAAAGTCAGAGCCCCCGTTGTTTCTGTAGCTTAGGGTTCTCCTGGGCAATATTTCTCCCACTGCCCTCTTACTTTCCATTCCCTAAATCCTTGGGGCATTAGTGTAACATGAAAATTCAGGCCCAAAGGTAAGCCAAACTGCTTCTTTCTATTACATCCACTACACACATCCCTTTCGACCAAATCCTTCTCTCACAACATAGTGCACAAAATGAGGTCTTTGCTTCTCTTTTCCTACACCTGCCTCCGGGCTACAAGGGGATCACTGAAAACCCACAGAAGTACCCCAAAGGAGCCAGAACGGAACATCACATAAACTAAAATTGTGAATTATCCCCAACATAGATAGCAGCCCCTGTAGAATTGAGAATTAGCTAAAGAGAGAAATTTTAGCGTTGCTTATACATATGTATATGTATAGCCGATTCAATTTGTTTTATAGCAGAAACTAACACACCATTGTGAACCAATTATACTCCAATAAAGATGTTAAAAAAAAAAATCCTCTCTTCTCCACTTTTTGCTTAAGTAATCTTAGCCAACGTAACATTTCTATGGTGTAAAATGGGAATAACTCATACTCAAGGCCTGAATTGGAAACTCAAGCAGAAATTCTGACAGGCAGTGGAGGTCTGCCCCTCCCTCATTTCCCTTCCACAAGCACCCTGGAAATGTGAGGGCATCTCACAGTGTCCCAGATGCTGGGCACACACCCTGTCGTGCCCCAGGGTATCCCCAGCTGGCGATAGGTTTCAGCAGAGAGGCTCTAGCTCCAGCCACCAAGAGTTCTTTGTCCAGAGCCCTGTCTGTGGATATGGCCCCATTGGTTCTGCTCTGCCTTCCCCTGCATGTCTGTGCATGGACCCTGGCCTGATTTTCCATTACTGGTGCCTGGCACAGAAGAGACAGTGGGCTTGTCCTGTTCCCAATTCTGCTGAAGTCTCCTAAGTCACAGTGATGTTTTCTGTCTTAGTGTGTGTGTGTGTGTTTGTGTGTTCATGTGTGTGTATGTGTGTGTAAGCACTGTCTCAGGCTGTCCAGGGGCAGAGAACTGTCACTGTTGCTCCCCAACTCCCTGGTATTTAGCCCTCTGTCTTCTGGAAATTTTACTGTCAGGTATCAGACATTTCTGCTTCCATCTCTCTCTTCAGCAACATATTAAGGAAACCATTCTCTGTGTCCTCAGCTCTCAAGGCAGCCCTTGGGCTTGAGTCTCCTCTGCCCCCAAGGGCTGATGCAACAAGGAGGTTCACCTTCCATTTGTTTTAGTAGGCACTAAATATAGCTCCATATAAAGAGCAATGGACAGAGAGTCCCTAGACCTGAGTTGCTGCCTTGGTTCTGCCACTGGCAACCTGTCTGATCCTGAGCAAGTTATTTCCTTTTCCCAGGTCTCAGTTTCCTCACCTGCCCATGACAATGTCGGGTTTGCTAGAGTTTTTCTCAGCTTCCTTTGCATGCTGGCTCAATATGAGGTGACTCACTCTAATCTTTACTTAATCTCTTCTTCTCCTAACTAGTCACAGTCATGGAAAACCTGTCAAGAGGTAAGGATGGGGTGGGGCCACCCAGATACCAGAACATTTTGTATGGATTCCTCCCAGAGGCTCAGAGCAAGCTTAGCTAAAATCTGCATCTATATTTTAAGATTCCTCAGCCTTAGGAGTAAATTGCCTCCCTCCAGGGAACCAATACACACATACAGTCTGGGGCCAGTTTTATATACATATATAAAATAAATATGCTTAAATATAACTAAATATTTTATTATTTTATATATTTAATATCTAATATATTTTGTTAAATATTCAATATGTTTAATATTTATTTATATTTAATTATATTTAATTAAATATTAGATACTTAAAATAAATATAAATATGTATATATTTATACTTAAAAGCAGTGAGATTTACTACTATAAGCAAGGCACTAAACTATGATTTTAACACCCTTATCCTATATAGTATTCATTATTACTGTAAAAGGTAAAAATTCCTTTACTGCAAATGAGGAAAAGCAGTCCCAAGGAGGTAACAAACTTTGTCCAAGACCACACAGCTTGTAGCTGAAGAGCTGGGACTCAAAATGTGTGTCTTTCATGCAAGCTCATCCTTTTGGCTAATTCTACTCTCCCCTGATGGCTAGGCTGAAAACTTGCATTGGTACAGTATTTGGTAGAGAGAACTCCGGGTGGTGTCTGATGGAATGCTTGGAATGCTGAGACATTCCATTCTGGCTTCTGTGGAACTGGCCAGGAGCCCTCATTCTTGATCATAATGGCCTTGAAGAAATAGAGAGAATGGCAAGATGTGCACAGAGCTAGAGTTTCTCTGTTGCGAGAGGGTAAGAGATTAGCTTGTGGTTTTTTAAGGCTGATTGATAGCAGTCAGCCACATTCCATTCAAGTCTTCATTGAATATCCTTATCCATTCTCTGCATGAGACTAGGTCAGGATGGGAGGCTTTGTGCCTTGGCTCCCTGCAAAGTGTGTGTGTGTGTGTGTGTGTGTGTGTGTGTGTGTGTGTTGTGTACATGTAATGCATGCTATTCTCTTTGTGGATAGCCAGGAAAGTGCCACCAGCTATCATAATCTTAATAAAGTTTCCTACTGGTCTCCCATCATGTCTTATATTAAGACTGGGCCCCTGTGGGGAGAGTTGTAAAATCAGTCTTGGTTCTAAAGATGCTCATTTTGACACTCCTTAGAACAGACTGGGGTAGTTCATAGTATAACGTTGGCTTTGCTATCCCAGGGGGCTGGTGACCTGTGGTTGCAGAGTGGGTGTCATGGAGAAAGGGAAAGTAGGAGACATAATCAGACAGCAGGAACCAGCAATCCTGTAAAGAGGTGAACGAGGCTAGGCATCTACTCAGGACGTCTGCAGGTGTCAACAAAGGAGCACATGCAGCTGATTACAAGCTCCTTCTACATTCAGGTTGGGCCAGAGTTCCCCATATCCTCGCAATCCAGGGGCACACTCCAGCGCTTTGAGGCTTTCCACAGGTAGACCTGTGCTTCATAACTTCTTCCCTGCTCTTTTGAAAAAGTGGTTTGTTGGAGTAGTGATTCTTAAAGGGAAAAGATGGCAGGGGTCTATGCTCTATATCAGCTTGTCCGGAAGACTTTTGTGACCCCCAGGGGAGATTTAAATATCCTACAGCTTCCTTCAAGTGCTGCCCTTAGCTGGCTGGAGAGTATCATGCTCTGTTGTAATCACCCAGTCATTTGTCTTCCTGCCCCACTCACTGCTTGTTTCTTCACCAACCACAGGGCTTGGCACTGATAGGTCCTCCATCAATGTAAGCTGCATCACTGAAGGACTTGCATGATGTTCTGAGGCAGTGGTTTCACATGTGACTGGGGCCAACTACAGTCGAGGCTTTGCTCCCTGCACACACCTGGTGTCTGCTCAGCAAACCCTCATTCTGTAGTCTATGGACTCCCTGAAAGAACCATGCCATGTGGCCAGTGCATGCTGAACCTTGTCTATCCACAGTCCCTGTGCAGGAAGGATGCAGTCAAGAGGCATGGAGAGTATATGGTTTGGGGGCAAGATGGCATGATACAGTGCAGAGTTCAGTCTTAGAACCAAACTGACATGGGTTTGAATTCTGACCCCACCATTTACCAGCTACATGACTCTGGGCAAGTTACTTAACCTCTCTAGATTTCAGTTTCCTCATTTGCTAAATGAAGGTAGTGCTTCTCCGGCAGAGACTGGGGACAACAACGTAAAGAGTCTTGCATTTTACGTAGTCACTGTTCAGTAAATGGAAGCCATTGCAAGGAACCTTCTCTCACCCTCCATCCAGGTTGGCTTTCTTGAGCCACACAGAGTCCTTGCCTCTTCCCCACCCCATGCACTGACCCAAACCAGTCTGTCTTCTTTGAACCCCACCACCACCTTTAACCAGCAAGGGAAACTTGGAATTGTACTGGCACCAATGGAGAAGTAGCTGGTCCCTCCTTCTAAGGGTGGTGTGGCCCAGCTTGAGAGGCTGTCAGAAGAAAACATACTGGCTGAGGTCCTTAGTTTCTCTGCCTGTAAAGTGAAGTGAAGTGATCACCAGAGTCACCTTGGCATCTGAGGCCTCTACCCTGTGGGTATGAACCAGACTTCTGAGGGAGGAACTCTGCTAAAATTGGAAATAGTTGCACTGGCTTGGAAAGCCCAGCAGATGTCACTCTGCCTTAACTGCCTGGGCCTGATGTATCATGTGGTTGGGCACATGGTCCTGTGGCTAAGTGAGGAACAGGTTTATTTAGCTTCCCAACCGCAGACAGAAACTCATTTGGAGGAAAAGATCAGTTGCCCACAAGCAGATGCTCCTTGCTGTGTACTGTGTAAGCCCAGGCTGGCTCCTCCATTCCCCTTCCCCTCCCCTCTGCTCCTGCATCCCACCCATGCACACAGTCACCTATTGGCACACAGTCACCTATTCACACACATGTGCACACATATCCACACACACCACACACACAGCACGTACACACACACCTGAGTCACTGTCTCGGCTACTACTCAGCATGCACTGGACTTAAGCATGCATTGTCCCTTTGGGCAAAGTCAAACAGAACTAGGATTGCAATCTCCTTGGAAGAAAGAAGTTCATTCCTGTATGTCCCAGTTTATCAGTCAGGATAAGCTAAGTCATGTGGCACTAACTAATGAGCCCCACATTCAGTGCCTTAAAATAACAAAGGCTTATTGCTTGCTCACCTTACATGTACACTGAGGGTCAGCTGCAGCCCTGCTACACATTAATTTGGCTTCAGGATGCAGGCTTATAGAGCAGCCTCAATTTGGAACATGGTCAGTCCTCACAGCAGAGAGGAAAGAGGGCATACTGAAAGTGGCTCTTTCTTATTTTTTTTAAATAAACTTTATTTTTTAAAACTTTAGATTTACAGAAAAAATGTGATGATAGTACAGAGAGTTCCCATATACCCACACCCAATTTCCCCTGTTACAGACACTTTACATTACCATGGTATGTTTATTACAATTAGTGAATCAATATGAATACATTATTGTAAGTTCATACCTGATTCCCATCTTTTCAGTTTTTTCCCACTGTCCTTTTCCTGTTCCAGGATCCCATCCAGCACCCCACACTACATTTTGGGGTCATGCCTCTTTGGTCTTTCGTGGCTGTGGCATGAACGTGGCTCTTAAGGTTTACATTTTATAGGCCGCACAAGTCACATGGCCAGGGTTGCCATCATTAACGAGGTAGGGAAGGATACTCCCTAGGGGAGAGGGCCACAGGAAGAAAAACACTTATGAACATAGCACAGTCTATCTCACCCATGTAAAGAGATTCTTGGACATTTGCCCTTTGGAATTTTTGACCCCAGTTTTGTCTTTTTCTGAACTGTGAGTATCATCCTAGAAAATCCAGCCAACCCTTATTAAGTTCTCTTATATGCAAAAGTCTGCCACGACCCTGAATAGAAAGAGGAACCAAGATTGAGAAAGATATGTTCCTGCTCTTCACAGGCTCAAGATCCAGCAAGGAAGAAAAGCACAGGCTGAACACAAAGAAGGCGTATTTGACATGGGCCAGTGTAGAAGGACAAAAAGCACGAGAAAGGGAGAGCCCCAACAATGGGGAGGAAACTAGGCTCTGCTGCGTCAGACAGAGGATGTAAGAGAATGTGCCCTCTCACAGCCACACATTGGGAGAGGCCATGTTCACGTATGCTCCGGACTGACCACATATTTGGTTTGTTTGAACACACATTCATCATGTATCTATTATGGACAAGGCACTCTATAGGAGTCAAAGGAGACTAGAGAATGTTGTTTCTGCCCTGCAGGAGCTCACAGTTTACAAATCTCCAGAGGAGATTCGGGTCCAAAAGAGCAGAATAGGCACCAGGACAAGAACAAATATAGACACCAAAAGTTGCATGGGTAACACAGAATGGGGAGTGTTCAGGGAAGAAGTGAACTAGTTTCTGAAGTTCTGAGATTAGTCAGGCACAGATTAGGGATAGGCACTCCAGGCAGAGGGAGTGGCTTGCTGGCAGAGGGAGAGTGAAAAAGACAGAATATTTTTTTAAAAAACCTGTAAATAGTCACCATGTTCTGTAATAACCTATATGGGAAAAGAATCGGTAAAATAATGGATATATGTATACATATAAATGAATCACTTAGCTGTACACCTGAACCTAACACAACAGTGTAAATCAACTGTAAAATCAAATCCCATAACTGGTGGGTGGGTGACTCACAGACTGGCGAACACTTATACCACAGAAGTCCACCCACTGGAGTGAAGGTTCTGAGATCCACGTCAGGCTTCCCAACCTGGGGGTCCGGCAATGGGAGGAGGAATTCCTAGAGAATCAGACTTTGAAGCCTAGTGGGAATTGATTGCAGGACTTTGACAGGACTGGAGGAAACAGAGACTCCACTCTTGGAGGACACACACAAAGTAGGGTGTGCATCAGGACCCAGGGGAAGGAGCAGTGACCCCAGGGGAGACTGAACCAGACCTAACTTCCAGTGTTGGAGGGTCTCCTGCAGAGGCGGGGGTGGCTCTGTTTCACCGTGGGGACAAGGACACTGGCGGCAGAGGTTCTGGGAAGTACTCCTTGGTGTGAGTCCTCCCAGAGTCTGTCATTAGCCTCACCAAAGAGCCCAGGTAGGCTCCAGTGTTGGGTTGCCTCAGGCCAAACAACCAAGAGGGAGGGAACCCAGCCCCACGCATCAACAGTAAAGTGGATTAAAATTTTACTGAGCTCTGCCCACCAGAGCAACAGTCAGCTCTACCCACCACCAGTCCCTCCCATCAAGCCTCTTAGATAGCCTCATCCACCAGACGGCAGACAGCAGAAGCAAGAAGAACTACAATCCTGCAGCCTGTGGAACAAAACCACATTCACAGAAAGATAGACAAGATGAAAAGGAAGAGGGCTATATACCAGATGAAGGAACAAGATAAAGCCCCAGAAAAACAACTAAATAAAGTGGAGATAGACAACCTTCCAGAAAATGAATTCAGAATAATGATACTGAAGATGATCCAGGACCTCGGAAAAAGAATGGAGACAAAGATCGAGAATATGCAAGAAATGTTCAACAAAGACTTAGAAGAATTAAAGAACAAACAAACAGAGACGAACAATACAATAACTGAAATGAAAATTACACTAGAAGGAATCAATAGCAGAATAACTGAGGCAAAAGAACGGATAAGTGACCTGGAAGACAGAATGGTGGAATTCACTGCTGCGGAACAGACTAAAGAAAAAAGAATGAAAAGAAATGAAGGCAGCCTAAGAGACCCCTGTGACAACATTAAACAAAACAACATTCGCATTATAGGGGTCCCAGAAGGAGAAGAGACAGAGAAAGGACCTGAGAATATATTTAAAGAAATTACAGTCGAAAATTTCCCTAACATGGGAAAGGAAATAGCCACCCAAGTCCAGGAAGTGCAGCGAGTCCCATACAGGATAAACCCAAGGAGAAACACGCCGAAACACATAATAATCAAATTGGAAAAAAATTAAAGACAAAAAAAATTATTGAAAGCAGCAAGGGAAAAACGACAAATAAAATAGAAGGGAACTCCCATAAGGTTAACAGCTGATTTCTCAGCAGAAACTCTACAGGCCAGAAGGGAGTGGCATGATATACTTAAAGTGATGAAAGGGAAGAACCTACAACCAAGACTACTCTACCCGGCAAGGATCTCATTCAGATTCGATGGAGAAATCAAAAGCTTTACAGACAAGCAAAAGCTGAGAGAATTCAGCACCACCAAACCAGCTCTACAACAAATGCTAAAGGAACTTCTCTAAGTGGGAATCACAAGACAAGAAAAGGACCTACAAAACGAAACCAAAAACAATTAAGAAAATGGTAACAGGAACATACATATTGATAATCACCTTAAACGTGAATGGATTAAATGCTCCAACCAAAAGACACAGGCTTGCTGAATGGATACAAAAACAAGACCCATATATATGCTGTCTACAAGAGACCCACTTCAGACCTAGGGACACATACAGACTGAAAGTGAGGGGATGGAAAAAGATATTCCATGCAAATGGAAATCAAAGGAAAGCTGGAGTAGCTATATTCATATCAGATAAAATAGACTTTAAAAAAAAAAGAATGTTACAAGAGACAAGGAAGGACACTACACAATGATTAAGGGATCAATCCAAGAAGAAGATATAACAATTATAAATATATATGCACCCAACATAGGAGCACCTCAATTCATAAGGCAACTGCTAACAGCTATAAAAGAGGAAATCGACAGTAACACAATAATAGTGGGGGACGTTAACACCTCACTTACACCAATGGACAGATCATCCAAAATGAAAATAAATAAGGAAACGCAAGCTTTAAATGACACAATAGACCAGATAGATTTAATTGATATTTATAGGACATTCCATACAAAAACAGCAGATTACACTTTCTTCGCAAGTGCGCACGGAACATTCTCCAGGATAGATCACATCTTGGGTCACAAATCAAGCCTCAGTAAATTTAAGAATATTGACATCATATCAAGCATCTTTTCGGACCACAACGAACGCTATGAGATTAGAAATGAATTACAGGTAAAAAAACCGTAAAAAACACAAACACATGGAGGCTAAACAATACACCACTAAATAACCAAGAGATCAATGAAGAAATCAAAGAGGAAATCAAAAAATACCTAGAGACAAATGACAATGAAAACATGATGATCCAAAACCTATGGGATGCAGCAAAAGCAGTTCTAAGAGGGAAGTTTATAGCTATACAAGCCTACCTCAAGAAACAAGAAAAATCTCAAGTAAACAATCTAACTTTACACCTAAAGGAACTAGAGAAAGAAGAACAAACAAAACCCAAAGTTAGCAGAAGGAAAGAAATCATAAAGATCAGAGCAGAAATAAATGAAATAGAAACAAAGAAAATAATAGCAAAGATCAATAAAACTAAAAGCTGGTTCTTTGAGAAGATAAACAAAATTGATAAACTATTAGCCAGACTCATCAAGAAAAAGAGGGAGAGGACTCAAATCAATAAAATTAGAAATGAAAAAGGAGACGTTACAAGAGACACCACAGAAGTACAGAGCATCCTAAGAGATTACTACAAGCAACTCTATGACAATAAAATGGACAACCTGGAAGAAATGGACAAATTCTTAGAAAGGTATAACCTTCCAAGACTGAACCAGGAAGAAACAGAAAATACGAACAGACCAATCACAAGTAATGAAATTGAAACTGTGATTAAAAATCTTCCAACAAACAAAAGTCCAGGACCAGATGGCTTCACAGGTGAATTCTATCAAACATTTAGAGAGGAGCTAACACCCATCCTTCTCAAATTCTTCCCAAAAATTGCAGAGGAAGGAAGACTCCCAAACGCATTCTATGAGGCCACCATCACCCTGATACCAAAACCAGACAAAGACACTACAAAAAAAGAAAATTACAGACCAATATCACTGATGAATATAGAAGCAAAAATCCTCAACAAAATACTAGCAGACAGAATCCAACAGCACATTAAAAGGATCATAAACCAAGATCAAGTGGGATTTATCCCAGGGTTGCAAGGATTCTTCAATATACGCAAATCAATCAATGTGATACACCATATTAACAAATTGAAGAAGAAAAACCATATGATCATCTCAATAGATGCAGAAAAAGCTTTTGACAAAATTCAACACTGATTTATGATAAAAACTCCCCAGAAAGTGGGCATAGAGAGAACCTACCTCAATATAATAAAGGCCATATACAACAAACCCACAGCAAACATCATTCTCAATGGTGAAAAACTGAAAGCATTTCCTCTAAGATCAGGAACGAGACAAGGATGTCCACTCTCACCACTATTATCCAACATAGTTTTGGAAGTCCTAGCCACGGCAATCAGAGAAGAAAAAGAAATGAAAAGGATACAAATTGGAAAAGAAGAAGTAAAACTGTCACTGCAGATGACATGATACTCTACATAGAGAATCCTAAAAATGCCACCAGAAAACTACTAGAGCTAATCAATGAATTTGGTAAAGTTGCAGGATACAAAATTAATGCACAGAAATCTCTTGCATTCCTATACACTAATGATGAAAAATCTGAAAGAGAAATTATGGAAAAACTCCCATTTACCATTACAACAAAAAGAATAAAATACCTAGGAATAAACCTACCTTGGGAGACAAAAGAGCTGTATGCAGAAAACTATAAGACACTGATGAAAGTAATTAAAGATGATACCAACAGATGTAGAGATATACCATGTTCTTGGATTAGAAGAAACAATATTGTGAAAATGACTCTACTACCCAAAGCAATCTACGGATTCAATGCAATCCCTATCAAATTACCAATGACATTTTTTACGGAACTAGAACAAATCATATTAAAATTTGTATGGAGACACAAAAGACCCTGAATAGCCAAAGCAGTCTAGAGGGAAAAAAACGGAGCTGGAGGAATCAGACTCCCTGACTTCAGACTACACTCCAAAGCTACAGTAATCAAGACAATATGGTACTGGTGCAAAAACAGAAACATAGATCAATGGAACAAGATAGAAAGCCCAGAGATAAACCCACGCACCAACGGTCAACTAATTTATGACAAAGGAGGCAAAGATATACAATGGAGATAAGACAGTCTCTTCAATAAGTGGTTCTGGGAAAACTGGACAGCTACATGTCAAAGAATGAAATTAGAACACTCCCTAACACCATACCCAAAAATAAACTCAAAATGGATTCGAGACTTAAATGTAAGACCAGACACTATAAAACTCTTAGAGGAAAACATAGGAAGAACACTCTTTGACATAAATCACAGCAAGATCTTTTTTGATTCACCTCCTAGAGTAATGGAAATAAAAACAAAAATATAGAAATGGGACCTATTGAAACTTCAAAGCTTTTGCACAGCAAAGGAAACCATAAACAAGACAAAAAGACAACCCTCAGAATGGGAGAATATATTTGCAAATGAATCAACGGACAAAGGATTAATCTCCAAAATATATAAACAACTCATGCAGCTCAATATTAAAGAAACAAACAACCCAATCCAAAAATGGGCAGAAGAGCTAAATGGACATTTCTCCAAAGAAGACATACAGCTGGCCAATAAGCACATGAAACTCTGCTCAACATCACTAATTATTAGAGAAATGCAAATCAAAACTACAATGAGGTATCACCTCACATCATTTAGAATGAGCATCATCAGAAAATCTACAAACAACAAATGCTGGAGAGGGTGTGGAGAAAAGGGAACCCTCTTGCACCATTGGTGGGAATGTAAATTGATACAGCCACTATGGAGAACAATATGGAGGTTCCTTAAAAAACTAAAAATAGAATTACCATATGATCCAGCAATCCCACTCCTGGGCATATACCCAGAGAAAACCATAATTAAAAAAGACACATGCACCCCAATGTTCTTTGCAGCACTATTTACAATAGCCAGGTCATGGAAGCAACCTAAATGCCCATCGACAGACGAATGGATAAAGAAGAAGTGGTACATATATACAATGGAATATTACTCAGCCATAAAAAGGAACAAAATTGAGTCATTTGTTGAGACGTGGATGGATCTAGAGACTGTCATACAGAGTAAAGTAAGTCAGAAAGAGAAAAACAAATATTGTGTATTAACGCATATATGTGGAACCTAGAAAAATGGTACAGATGAACCAGTTTGCAGGGCAGAAGTTGAGACACAGATGTAGAGAACAAATGTATGGACACCAAGGGGGGAAAACCACAGTGGGGTGGGGATGGTGGCCTCCTGAGTTGGGCGATTGGGATTGACTTATATACACTGATGTGTATAAAACTGATCACTGATAAGAACCTGCAGTACAAACAAACAAACAAACAAACAAAAAACTAATACTAAACTTTCTTTGGATTATGTGCATGGAAATATATTAATATAAATATTTCGGACATTACATGAAATTTCTAAAAATCTTATATGTTTTGGTATACTGTTATAAGTCATAATTCTAGTTATTACTTTAAAATGTATATCTCAGAAATAACTAAATTTCCTTGTCAACTGCATTGTTATGAACTTTCATCAAATATTTTACCATGGTCATTTTTAAGTCTTTTCTCATTTACAGACAGTTCTGGGTGTACTTTGATGGTTTTGCAAAAATTTTCGTATAAAAGGTTTTCATCTTCAAGGAATTCATGGAAAAGACTCTGACAAGTACAGGTTTCTGGTAAGTGACTATACTGCTGAACTGAATGAATAAGCATTTTCAGAACTAATGGAAAACTGATGAATTCATAAAAGTGCTAATAAAAGATCAAGATGAAAAAAGATTAATTACATGGGACTGAGTGAACTGATGAGGATGATTATAATTTTTGTGACTTTCTGTTTGAATAAAAAAAAAAAAAACCCAAAAAAGGAAAAAAAAAAAAAACCTGTAAACAGTCTTCATGTTCTGTAATAACCTATATGGGAAAACAATCTGCAAAGAATGGATATATGTATATGTATAAATGAATCACTTAGCTGTACACCTGAATCTAACACAACGGTGTAAATCAACTGTACTCCAATATAAAATAAAAATTAAGCTTAAAAAAAATTAAATTTTAAAAATAAAATTAAAAAAATAGTTATCATGGCTTATGGCTGGAATAGTAGAGTATTTGTGCAGAGAGAGAGAGGAAGATGGGATGGCTGGGGAGAGAGGAGATTAGAAGCCTTTCAGGGAGGGGACAGAGGATGAAGGGACTTTTCACCAATATCAGCGACCTTGGACTTTATCCCGAGGCCTGTTGGGAATCACTGAAGGGTTTGGGCATGGAGTGGCTTGGTTACTATGGATACAAGTTATTGTCTTGCCCCTTCCCTTATCATTCAGCTCAGGAGTGATGGCTGTGGCAGGGTGGTATGTCAGTCAGCTAAGTATATGCAGAGCCAGTCACAGCACAGCACTGTGAGCCTTCATCCAACCTGGGGGTTTCAGTCATCACCGGGCACTGGCTGAGGCTGGATCTGGCAGCCCTTGCTTGCTGCCTCTGGAGACACTTTTCCAAGGGAGGTGTCTGTGGTCAGAGAGCTGGGCGTCAACCAGACAAACTGGCCCGGCTTGTGGTATCTGCTAATTTGACTGTTTGATTTGGTTCCCTATCCCAGCCACCATCACAGAAGCCCCTTTCTCTGACCCAAGAGACAATCTGAGCCCCAGATCCCCACCCCCAGGGCCCAAACCCCAGGGAACAATCAGCTCCCCAGTGGGCAAATGTCCTCTTGTCCCAAGTGTCTTCTAATAGGAAGGGAGCCACTGTCCCACCGTGGCTGCCTCTGACTGATCTTCCCTTGAAGTTACATCCACTGAGCTCAGTTGACCAGGAATGGAAATCACAGAGAATTCCTAAGAGAAAGAAAGAAAACTAAGAAATGGTTGTCCAGTTCATAGGATACATTCCTTAGTGGCTCCTATACAGAGCATCCTCTTTGGTTTTTGCCATTAGTCCCATGTTCCCCAGAAAAACTCTTTTGCTATACTACACCAAGATCTGCTTTTGAAAATTAGCCATCAGCTAACTGGCCAACCAGTCAGTCAGTCAGTAAATCAGTTGGTCAACCACTCAACCAGTCAGCTAGTCAGTTGTTCAGTGAACTAGCCAGTCAGTCAGCTAGTTTTTCAGCTCATTTCTTGTTTATACATTTAATTACTCATTCCCTCCATTTTTCATTCACTCACTGAGTGACTCACTGAGTCACTCATTCAACAGCATCCTTTAGTAATTAGGCCACCCACCCACTAACAAACTAGTCTATCCAAGAACAAATTTTTACCAGCTGTAAGTTCTGTCCTGAACATATTTCCTGCCTTTAGGAAGCTCAAAGTTTGTTTGGGTGTAAAGAAGCACTGCCTCATCCCCATCACACACACACACACACACACACACACAAATCCAGGCACCTGGGCCTCTTACAGTTTATGGATGATTTCAGCATCCATCTTCAAGTTTGAGGGAATATAAAGACAATGCATGTGGTTCAGATAAACAGGGAGAACTACTTAGAGAGGAAAAGCATCAGCCTGAACTTGGAAAGATGGATTAATCCAAAAAGCACCTTGGCACTTCATTGGTTCTGATGGTAAAGCCAAATTGTCTCACCTTGTGTTTGTCATTCACTTCAACTCATTCATTTAAAAATCAATCGCCCATTCATTTATGCATTCATTTGTTTGTTTATATTTATGGAGTGGACATAATATGTGTGTGGCTAGTATGGAGGGTAGATAATAAACACATGGATATATGATGAGAGTGAAACTGCTCCTACCATCAAGGAAATTATATTTGATGCTAAAATAAATAACATATATTTTATAATTTATATGTATATCAAGTAAGAACATTAGATGAAAAGTGCTCCAAATAGTTATAAATAAAGAGCTTTGGGGGTTGAACAGAAGAGGAAATCACTTCTTTGGTAAGAGGATAAGGATAGAGGTCATGGAGAAAGTATTGTTACCAACCGGAGTGGAAACCAAACCCAGCTGGCCACTCATCACTCAAAAGTCAATGTTTGAGTGACAGGAGTTGGTAAAAAAAGAAAGATGTTTTTCAGGAAGCTGGAAACCTGAGAAGATAGTGGACTAGCATGCTAAAAACTATCTACCAGCAGAAGCAAGAATAACTACAATCCCAGAGCCTGAAGAACGAAAACCGCAAACACAGAAAGATATAAAAAAAGAAAAGGCATAGGACTATGTCCCAGATGAAGGAACAAGATAAACCCCCAGAAAAATAACTAAATGAAGTGGAGATAGGCAACCTTCCAGAAAACGAATTCAGAATAATGATAGTGAAGATGATCCAGGACCTCAGAAAAAGAATAGAGGCAAAGATCGAGAAGATGCAAGAAATGTTTAACAAAAACTTAGAAGAATTAAAGAACAAACAAACAGAGATGAACAATACAATAACTGAAATGAAAACTACACTAGAAGGAATCAATAGCAGAATAACTGAGGCAGAAGAATGGATAAGTGACCTGGAAGACAGAATGGTGGAATTCACTGCTGCAGAACAGAATAAAGAAAAAAGAATGAAAAGAAATGACAGCCTAAGAGACCTCTGGGACAACATTAAACACAACACCATTCGCATTATAGGGATCCCAGAAGGAGAAGAGAGAGAGAAAGGACCCGAGAATATATATGAAGGATTATAATTGAAAACTTCCCTAACATGGGAAAGGAAATAGCCACCCAAGTCCAGGAAACACAGAGAGTCCCAGGCAGGATAAACCCAAGGAGAAACATGCCGAGACACATAGTAATCAAATTGACAAAAAATAAGACAAAGAAAAATTATTGATATCAACAAGGGAAAAATGACAAGTAACATATAAGGGAACTCCCATAAGGATAACAGCTGATTTCTCAGCAGAAACTCTGCAAGCCAGAAGGGAGTGGTATGATATATATAAAGTGATGAAAGGGAAGAAACTATGACCAAGAACACTCTACACAGCAAGGATCTAATTCAGATTCGATGGAGAAATCAAAACATTTACAGACAAGAAAAAGCTAAGAGAATTCAGCACCACCAAACCAGCTCTACAACAAATGCTAAAGGAACTTCTCTAAGTGGGAATCACAAGACAAGAAAAGGACCCACAAAACCAAACCCAAAACAATTAAGAAAATGGTCATAGGAATATACATATAGATAATTACCTTAAATGTGAATGGATTAAATGCACCTACCCAAAGACACAGACTGGCTGAATGGATACAAAAACAAGACCCATATATACGCTGTCTACAAGAGACCCACTACAGACCTAGGGACACATACAGACTGAAAGTGAGGGGATGGAAAAATATATTCCATGCAAATGGAAATCAAAAGAAAGCTGGAGTAGCAATACTCATATCAGATAAAATAGACTTTAAAATAAAGAATGTTATAAGACACAGGAAGGACCCTACATAATGATCAAAGGATCAATCCAAGAAGAAGATATAAAAATCATAAATATATATGCACCCAACATTGGAGCACCTCAATACATAAGGCAAATGGTAATGGCTATAAAAGAGGAAATTAATAGTAACACAAAAATAGTGGGGGAATTTAACACCTCACTTACACCAATGGACAGATCATCCAGAGAGAAAATTAACAAGGAAACACAAGCTTTAAATGACACAATAGACCAGATAGATTTAATTGATATTTATAGGACATTCCATCCCAAAAAATATTACACTTTCTTCTCAAGTGCATATGGAACATTCTCCAGGACAGATCATATCATGGGTCACAGATGAAGCCTTGGGAAACTTAAGAAAACTGAAATCATATAAAAAATTTTTTCTGACCACACCACTATGAGATTATAAACAAATTATAGGAAAAAAAAACAGCGTAAAAAACACAAATACATGGAGGTTAAACAATACACTACTAAATGACCAAGAGATCACTGAAGAAATCAAAGAGGAAATCAAAAAATACTTAGAAACAAATGACAATGAAAACACAGTGACACAAAACCTATGGGATGCAGCAAAAGCAGTTCTAAGAGGAGAGTTTAAAGCTATAAAAGCCTACCTTAAGAAACAAGAAGCATCTCAAATTAACAAACTAACTTTACACCTAAAGCAGTTAGAGAAAGAAGAACAAAAAACCCCCAACATTAGCAGTAGGAAAGAAATCATAAAGATCAGATCAGAAATAAATGAAAAAGAAATGAAGGAAATGATAGCAAAGATCAATAAAATTAAAAGCTGGTTCTTTGAGAAGATAAACTAAACTGATAAACCATTAGCCAGACTCATCAAGAAAAATGGGAGAAGACTCAAATCAATAGAATTAGAAATGAAAAAGGAGAAAAACAACTGACACTGCAGAAATACAAAGGATCATGAGAGATTACTATAAGCAAATATATGCCAATAAATTGGAAAACCTGGATGAAATGGACAAATTCTTAGAAATGCACAACCTTCCAAGACTAAACCAGGAAGAAATAGAAAATATGAACAGACCAATCACAAGCACTGAAATTGAAACTGTGATTTAAAATCTTCCAACAAACAAAACCCCAGGACCAGATGGCTTCACAGGCGAATTCTATCAAACATTTAGAGAAGAGATAATAGTTATCTTTCTCAAACTCTTCCAAAATATAGCAGAGGGAAGAACACTCCCAAACTCATTCTACGAGGCCACCATAACTCTGATACCAAAACCAGACAAAGATGTCTCAAAAAAAGAAAACTACAGGCCAATATCACTGATGAACATACATGCAAAAATCCTCAAAAAAATACGAGCAAACAGAATCCAACAGCACATTAAAAGGATCATACACCATGATCAAGTGGAGTCTATCCCAGGAATGCAAGGATTCTTCAATATATGCAAATCAATCAACACGTACACCATATTAAGAAACTGAAGGAGAAAAACCATATGATCATCTCAATCGATGCAGAGAAAACTTTCAACAAAATTCAACATGAATTTATGATAAAAGCCCTGCAGAAAGTAGACATAGAGGGAACTTTCCTCAACATAATAAAGGCCATATATGACAAACCCAAAGGTAACATCATCCTCAATGGTGAAAAACTGAAACCGTGTCCACTAAGATCAGGAACAAGACAAGGTTGCCCACTCTCACCACTATTATTCAACATAGTTTTGGAAGTTTTAACCACAGCAATCAGAGAAGAAAAAGAAATAAAAGGAATCCAAATCCGAAAAGAAGAACTAAAGCTGTCACTCTTTGTAGATGACATGATACTATACATAGAGAATCCTAAAGATGCTACCAGAAAACTCCTAGAGCTAATCAATGAATTTGGTAAAGTAGCAGGATACAAAATTAATGCACAGAAATCTCTTGCATTCCTCTACACTAATGATGAAAAATCTGAAAGTGAAATTAGAAAAACACTCCCATTTTTCATTGCAACGAAAAGAATAAAATATCTAGGAATAAACCTACCTAAGAGGACAAGAGACCTGTATGCAGAAAATTATAAGACACTAATGAAAGAAATTGAAGATGATACAAATAGATGGAGAGATATACCATGTTCTTGGATTGGAAGAATCAACATTGTGAAAATGACTCTACTACCCAAAGCAATCTACAGATTCAATGCAATCCCTATCAAACTACCACTGGCATTTTTCATAGAACTAGAATAAAAATTTTCACAATTTGTATAGAAATGCAAAAGACCCCGAATAGCCAAAGCAATCTTGAGAAAGAAAAACGGAGCTGGAGGAATCAGACTCCCTGACTTCAGACTATACTACAAAGCTACATTAATCAAGACAACATGGTACTGGCACAAAAACAGAAATATAGATCAATGGAACAGGATAGAAAGCCCAGAGATAAACCCACGCACATATGGTCACCTTATCTTTGATAAAGTAGGCAAACATATACAGTGGAGAAAAGATAGTCTCTTCAGTAAGTGGTGCTGGGAAAACTGGACAGCTACATGTAAAAGAATGAAATTAGAACACTCCCTAACACCATACACAAAAATAAACTAAAGATGGATTAAAGACCTAAATGTAAGGCCAGACACCATCAAAGTCTTAGAGGAAAATCATAGGCAGAAAACTCTATGACATAAATCACAGCAAGATCCTTTTTGACCCACCTCCTAGGGAAATGGAAATGAAAACAAGAATAAACAAATGGGACCCAATGAAACTTAAAAGCTTTTGCACAGCAAAGGAAACCATAAACAAGACGAAAAGACAACCCTCAGAATGGGAGAAAATATTTGTAAATGAAGCAATTGACAAAGGATTAATCTCCAAAACATACAAGCAACTCATGCAGCTCAATATCAAAAAAACAAAAAACCCAATCCAAAAATGGGCAGAAGACCTAAATAGACATTTCTCCAAAGAAGATATACAGATTGCCAACAAAAACTTAAAAGAATGCTGAAGATCATTAATCATTAGAGAAATGCAAAACGAAATTATAATGAGATATCATCTCACACCAGTCAGAATGGTCTTCATCAAAAAATCTACAAACAATAAATGCTGGAGAGGGTGTGGAGAAAAGCGAGCCCTCTTGCACTGTTGGTGGGAATGTAAATTGATACAGCCACTATGGAGAACAGTATGGAGGTTCCTTAAAAACTAAAAATAGAACTACCATACGACCCAGCAATACCACTACTGGGCACATGCCCTGAGAAAACCATAATTCAAAAAGAGTCATGTACCAAATTGTTCATTGCAGCTCTATTTACAATAGCCAGGACATGGAAGCAACCTAAGTGTCCATCAACAGATGAATGGATAAAGAAGATGTGGCACATATATACAATGGAATATTACTCAGCCATAAAAAGGAACGAAACTGAGTTATTTGTAGTGAGGTGAATGGACCTAGAGACTGTCATACAGAGTGAAGGAAGTCAGAAAGAGAAAAACAAATACTGTATGCTAACACATATATATGGAATCTAAAAATATATATATATATGTCAGAAGAACCTAGGGGAAAGACGGGAATAAAGATGCAGACCTACTGGAGAATGGACTTGAGGATATGGGGAGGGGGAAGGGTAAGCTGGGACAAAGTGAGAGAGTGTCATGGACATATATACACTACCAAACATAAAATAGATAGCTAGTGGGAAGCAGCCGCATAGCACAGGGAGATCAGCTTGGTGCTTTGTGACCAGCTAGAGGGGTGGGATAGGGAGGGAGGGAGGGAGATGCAAGAGGGAAGAGATATGGGGACATATGTATATGTATAACTGATTTACTTTGTTATAAAGCAGAAATTGACACACCATTGTAAAGCAATTATATTCTAATAAAGATGTTTAAAAAAAAGATCATACAACATAATCAAGTGGGATTTATCTCAGTGATGCAAGGATTCGTCAATATATGCAAATCAATTATTGTGATACATCATATTAACAAATTGAAAAATAAAAACCATATGATCATCTCAATAGATGCAGAAAAATATTTTGACAAAATTCAACATCCATTTATGATAAAAACTGTCCAGAAAATGTGCATAGAGGGAATCTACCTCAACATAATAAAGTCCATATATGACAAACCCACAGCAAATATCATTCTCAATGGTGAAAGCTGAAAGCATTTCCTCTAATATCAGGAGCAAGACAAGGGTATCCACTCTTGCCACTATTATTCAGCATAGTTTTGGAAGTCCTAGTTACAGAAATTAGTGAAGAAAAAGGAATAAAAGGAAACCAAATTTGAAAAGAAGAAATAAAACTGTCACTGTTTGCAGATGACATGATACTATACATAGAAAATCCTAAAGATGCCACCAAAAAAATAGTAGAGCTAATCAATGAGTTTGGTAAAGTTGCATGATACAATATTAATGCACAGAAATCTCTTGCATTCCTATACACTAACAATGAAAGATCAGAAAGAGAAATTAAAGAAACAATCCCATTCACCATTGCAACAAAAAGAGTAAATTACCTGGGAATAAACCTACATAAGGAGGTAAAAGACCTGTACTCAGAAAACTATAAGACAGTCATGAAAGAAATCAAAGATGACACAAATAGATGGATAGATATACTATGTTCTTGGATTGGAAGAATCAATATTGTGAAAATGACTATACTACCCAAAGCAAACTACAGATTCAATCCAATCCCTATCAAATTACCAATGGCATTTTTTGCAGAACTAGAACAAAAAAATCTTAAAATTTGTATGGAGACACAAAAGACCCTGAATAGCCAAAGCAATCTTGAGGAAAAAAAACGGAGCTGGAGGAATCAGACTCCCTGACTTCAGTCTAGACTACAAAACTACAGTAATCAAGACAATATGGTACTGACACAAAAGCAGAAATCGACATTGATGGAACAGGATAGAACCCCCAAAGATAAACCCATGAACCTGTGTTCACCTAATCTATGACAAAGGAGGCAAGGATATACAATGGAGAAAAGACAGTCTCTTCAATAAGTGGTGCTGAAAAAACTGGACAGCTACATGTAAAAGAATGAAATTAGAACACTTCCTAACACCATACACAAAAATAAACTCAAAATGGATTCAAGACCTAAATGTAAGATCGGACACTATAAAACTCTTAGAGGAAAGCATAGGAACAACACTCTTTGACATAAATCATAGCAAGATCTTTTTTGACCCGCCTCCTAGAATAATGGAAATAAAAACAAAAATATAGAAATGGGACCTAATGATACTTAAAAGCTTTTGCACAAGAAAGGAAACTATAAACAAGACGAAAAGACAACCCTCAAAATGGGAGAAAATATTTGCAAATGAATTAACAGACAAAGGATTAATCTCCAAAATATATAAACAGCTTATGCAGCTCAATATCAAAAAAACAAACAACCCAATCCAAAAATGGGCAGAAGACCTAAGCAGACATTTCTCCAAAGAAGACATACAGATGGCCAAGAGGCACATGAAAAGCTGCTCAACATCACTAATTATTAGAGTATGCAAATCAAGGTTACAATGAGGTATCACCTCACACGGGTTAGAATGGGCATTATCAGAAAATCTACAAACAATGAATGCTGGAGAGGGTGTGGAGAAAAGGGAACCCTTTTGCACTGTTGGTGGGAATGTAAATTAATACAGCCACTATGGCAAACAGTATGGAGGTTCCTTAAAAAACTAAGAATACAATTACCATATGACTCAGCAATCTCACTACTGGGCATATACCCAGAGAAAACCATAATTCAAAAAGACGCATGCACCCCAATGTTCATTGCAACACTATTTACAATAGCCAGGTCATGGAAGCAACTTAAATGTCCATCAGCAGATGAAAGGATAAAGAAGATATGGTATATATAGACAATGGAATATTACACAGCCATAAAAGGAATGAAACTGGGTCATTTGTAGAGATGTGGATGGACCTAGAGACTGTCATACAGAGTGAAGTAAGTCAGAAAGAGAAAAACAAATATCATATATTAATGCATATATGTGGGATCTACCAAAATGGTAGAGATGAACTGGTTTGCAAGGCAGAAATAGAGACACAGATATAGAGAACAAACATATGGACACCAAGGGGGGAAAGTGGTGGGCATGGGGGTTGAGATGAATTGGGAGATTGAGATTGACATATATGCACTAATATGTATAAAATAGATTATAAGAACCTGCTGTATAGCACAGGGAACTCCACTTTGCTATACAGTTGAAACTAGCACAGCATTGTAAAAAACTATACCCCAATTAAAAAAAATTTTTTTTAAATCCACATCCAACTAAAATAAATAAATAACCCATCTCCCAGCTGCTGACCAGTGGGCAAGAGCTTTCAAAGGATAGCTCCTGTTTTTTCTCTGTAGGTTGCCAGATTGATAGGAACAGAAGCCAAATTTCTAGTGACTACAGAGGAAATGAGTGGGCAGGGTCTAAGAAGTAGTCATTAAAATGGTTTTCATTGAATGGAGTTAGCCCAATATTAGCATTAGGAGCAATAGAGTGTTGCAACATCCAGACTTTGAGTCGCCATCAGTTATTTCCGTTATTCATACGAAGAGCAGTAGGCTTTGTTTATATCAGTTTCTACATGAAATGTTTGTATTTTAAATTTGTCTTATTTTGATATTGTGAAGACACTATGGTCAACAGATAGAGTATATTTTTAAGGAATAAACCCTACTGGACCCTTTCAAAAGATTTTGAAATTTTGGTGGATGATCCAAAGCCAGCTGTCTTTATTAGGAATATACAAGAGCTTGAAGCAGCCTATACAAAATATAAAGAAATGATGGGATTACTTGAAAGACAAACCTGGTTTCTTTTTCAAGAGTTAATATACCCACCTCACAACAGTTAGAATAGGCATCATCAGAAAATCTACAAACAACAAATGCTGGAGAGGGTGTGGAGAAAAGGGAACCCTTTGCACTGTTGGTGGGAATGTAAATTGATACAGCCACTATAGAGAACAGCATGCAGGTTCCTTAAAAAACTAAAAATAGAATTACCATATGACCCAGCAATCCCACTACTGGGCATATACCCAGGGAAAACCGTAATTCAAAAAGACACATGCACTCCAATATTCACTGCAGCACAATTTACAATAACCAGGTCATGGAAGCAACCTAAATGCCCATCGACAGACAAATGGATAAAGAAGATGTGGTACATATACACAATGGAATATTACTCAGCCATAAAAAGGAACAAAATTGGGTCATTTGTAGGGACGTGGATGGACCTAGAGACTGTCATACAGAATGAAGTAAGTCAGAAAGAGAAAAACAAATATCGTATATTAACACATATGTGTGGAATCTAGAAAAATGGTGCAGATCAACTGGTTTGCAAGGCAGAAATAGAGACACAGATGTAGAGAACAAACGTATGGACACCAAGGGGGGAAAGTGTGGGGAGGTGGTGGTGGGATGAACTGGGAGATTTGGATTGATATATATACACTAGTATGTATAAAATAGATAACTAATAAGAACCTGCTGTATAAAAAATAAATAAAATAAAAAATAAAATTAAATTTAAAAATAAATAAAAATAAAGGAAAGCTTCAAGGATGTGCAGGTGAGAGCTACATGCAGAACAGCACAGTCGGCTCTGACAATCATCTTGAAACTGGTCTGGTCAGTGTCATCTTCATTGTTTTAAGCACAGTTAATCTTCATTTCCAGGGTCAATTTGTTCCCATTTTATTGAGGCCAGTTCCTGGAATTGTGCAAACCATAGATTCAGTACTGCTCAAGATGGAGCAGCTTATGTCATGGTCATCTGGTCATCATGCAGTTAGCTTTTTCCCTCTAGCGGTGGTTACGATACCTGCAAAAGAACACAGGAATATGTCTCAGATACTGTTATCTATGTACTTCAGGGAGAAACTAAAGATTCTGTGACTGCTATATGACTGATTTACTGTGTAAATTGTAACCAGTTCTTCTGGTCCAATTGCTATTTTTTCACTACATGTCTACATCCTTTCAATCATTAATTCTTGAGTCAGGCTTTTGTGACTCAGGAGAGGCCCCTAGAAGACTAAAACCTTTTTCTGCAAACAAGAAACTAGGAACATGGAAGGGCTTTCATACCAGGGAAGGCCCAGCAGGGTCCTGCTCAACTTCAGAAACATTTTAAATTGTTCTTAGAGATTACCTTGAATTTCACTGGGACGTTTGAGAATGTAGTGCCATCACAGATCAAATGGTTTGAGGCAAGAAAGCATGAGGCGAGTTTTGGAAACAGCAATCCCCTTAACAGCTGTGTTAAGGAAAGGTGGGAGCTCAGATGGGAATTCTAGGTGGTGTCAGCTTGTGCAGGATTTTTAAACAGTTCATATCTTCTCTCCTTCTTCAAGTGCTTCAATTATTCTCACTCATAAATCCTAGCATACCACTCCCTGCTTTAGGCTAAGCCAGGGATGTGACTGCCTGCACATGTGGCTACTTCTACCTCTCATAGCAGACATCTCTAATCAATATCCACACTCTTTCCAGTCGAGCCAAAACTCAGCCTCAGTGCTCTCAATTCACTATTGATTTTGAAGGGATGAAATGCGGTTGCTTTCCCAGACCTAATCGTATGTTTACAAGATCTTAGCCCTTAATGGGACCTTAGAGGAAATTTTAGCCAATGGCCTCATATTGGAGAACAAAAATGTTGAGTCCCAGACAGGTTAAGGGATGTGCCCAACATCTCACAGGCAGTGAGGGGCAAGTATCAGTAGAGCTATCTCTTTACTCCCTTGGCTCCTTCCCTATGTCTCTAAGGACACTGTGTCACATCCAAGGAGAAGGTGACTAGTGCTTTGTCACCACTCGACTCCCAAGAGGCAGACATTGGCACTCTTCCCAGAGATGGATGCTTTGCCAACGCACCCCCTCCCCTTCCACAGCCAGTCTTCAACTTCCACAGATGAGTCCATTGGTATTCCATTAGAACTATCCTCTCACCGGGTCCAGGACTTTATTTTCCCCTTTACATAACTCCTAGGACAGTGGAGGGTCTTCTAGAAACATATCATAGGGGGACAAGGGGTGGAGGGAGGAGATAAACTAATCACACTTTTCTCGAGACTCATCCTCTCACTCTTCTCTCTCCATGGGGACTGCTTTTAATACTATGATACAGAACATCTCACATTAGGATCTGAGCATCTTATTTGCAAATCGATAAATTAAAGGGGGAGATGATTCATGTTGCAAATGGATTTCCCACATTAGAAAAAAAGGCCACAAGTTCTCTTTAAGTAGCATCTTCTAAAGTGTTTGTTGACAGATTGTTAAGTAATTAGCAGTGGTAAACTCGAAACTGAAATGTTCTAAGCCATGACTGCTGGTTAAGTATCAAGCAGAAATTAAGATAAAGCAAATATCATATGATTATGATTTTTAAAATAAGATGCAATTTGCTCGGTTTTAAGTTTTTATTTTACTGGATTAGCAGCTAAAATACAGGAATGCTGGCAGCCCCAAACCTCCTCTGTCCTCTATACAAGGACAGTCCTCCCCTCCTAAAAGCCTCTCATGAGTAACCCAGAGCTCTCCTTTTTGATTTACTTTGTTTCATTTTTGGAAATAACGTGATAAATATGTTCCATGTGTCTCCAGATGGAGGCATCAACAACCCTTCTTTTCCCCCAAAGCCCAGAGACAAAAGCACCCTCATGAAAATGTGTCTAGATGGAGAGTTGGATGATTAGCATTGTCTCTGGCATGGTCCCCTCCCAGTGTCATGTCTCTGCTGCCCGGTCACCCCATTGTTTGTCTGCAGGGTGGGGCTGGGGTTTCTCAAGCTTTGACTCACCTTCAGAAATGACTCTTGCCTGTGCCCTCCCCTCCCTGATGGAGTCACAGGTGCATACGTGCTCTCAGGTGTCTGCTCCATAGAGAGGCAAGATGCAGAGGCTGGCTTCCTGATTTCAATACAGTATGGTCCTTTGAGATGAGAGAACAGATGCAGGACTCATGATCAACCAGGCGACAGTCCTGTGGCCAGCCTGGGGAGGTGCGGGTGGGAGCAGGCACTACAGAGTCGTCATTCCACATAGCTTCTCAGGGCCCACCTCACCTGGAGGAGTTGTTTACATGGGGGTGATCTGAGGGGTGCCAGGAAGTCTCCCCTCCTTTGAAAGAACAATCCCCCAGCCATCTGGGGTGCCTGGCAACAAGCCATTACAGATTTCAGAGACTTGGGTGGGCCATCCTTTCTGGATTCCAGATCCAGCTATCATCAGAGCCACACTTTTGTCATCTATAACATTAATAATACAGTTAGCTTTCTTCGTAGAGAATTGTGAAAACTGTATACAGAGATGCTTTATAAGGTTTAATGACTAATAAAAATGCACCTGTGCCTGGCAGTGTAGGGGAGAGGGATGAGTTAGGGTCTCAGAGGAAGAAGGGTTGACAGGCTTGGTGGGAAAGAGAGCCTGGTGTGTGCCAGGGAGGAAAAAGTATAGGGGAATGGTACAAGAGGTGGAGACCACCAGAACCAGCTTCCTAATTTTGTCATTAATGTAGCCCCTGGTAGGAAGCAGCCCAGTGACGCAGGCACTTCACCTGACTGAAAATTGCTATGAAGTCAGAAGACCTGTGATCCAACTCTGGCTTTGACATTAACCCTGTGTGACCTTGGGTCAAGCATGTCCTCATTCCAAGTTTCAGTTTCTCCCTCTATAAAATGAGGACATTGTGGCCAAGAGGGAAGTTGAGTGCCAGAGTTTTGAAAAGTTTAACATGTTAGGTGCATATGAGCCTGAATGACTCTTGGAGATTTATGACCTAGAGGACACTGCCACCTCAACTCCAGCCATGTTCTCTATAAAGGCCACCCATGGAGTATCCTCTGAGATGATAACTGTTGTATAAGACAAGGTTTATCACTAGATAGAGTTCTCCAAACTAAGCAGGAGTTGTTGATGGACAAAGTAAGAGGCCAATGAGCAGACTGGGAAAAATAAAAAGTAACGTGTATTCCAGAGAAGCTGTGTGGGTGACAGACAGGTGGCACAATCCACCCCGTCGTGAGCAGCACACGTACACTGATGCCTTCTAGGTGCCAGGTGAGGGAGAATACCTTGATCTGTGTCCACACCAAATCCATCCTGTCCCATGCTTCCCTTTTGGAGAATTTGCATCAGGATGAGCATAGTGGAGTGGGAACAGGGGAGAGGGGCATAGGTGGAGAAGGTGTTTGTCTTGAAGATGGAATGCAGGACCTGGAATCTGGAACACAGAATGTTACATTCTTAAAGTTGCTAGGCTTGGGAAGAGGTGGAAGAGGAGGCCCGGCCTGCACAAGAAATTAAGGAAAGGATTACCTTTTAAGTGAGGCTAACCCTGAAAAATGATCATTGTTCAGTCTATAGATGACAGGAAGCTCAGAAAAGATCATTAGTAATGGTACCCACCCAGTGACAGTCACTTGTCCATGGTGGGGACGCTGTCCATTTTACTGTGATGCAGTGGAAACAAGCCCTGGGCCAGGCCCCTCACCAGCTCCACCACTGCTAGCTACATGTTGTTGAGCAAGTCAGTGAACTTCTTTGGATCTAAATTTTTAGACTATAAAACCAGATTTGCACAACCTGACAGAATTGCCATGATGCTTAAATAAGACAAGGGGTATGGAAAATGCTGTGAAGGTTCTTTTAGGTATTTCTATCACTTCTCAGGCAGTCTTACGCTTTGCTCTGATAATGGTAGAAATCAGTGCGCCAATGGCCTCTAGTCAGCTGGATCCTGAGGTTTGGGACAGTGGTCCAAAAATGAACCAGCCTCCCAGAATACCATGTTTCCCTACCCCAGGGGCTAGGAGGTCAAGTGGAGGGAGGACCAGGGCTCCTTCCTCCCATCTGAATAAGTCCTTGAGTAAAGTTGGCAGATTTAGCAAACCAAAATACAGCCTGCCCAGTTACATTTGAATTTCAGATAAACAACAAGAAATTTTTTAGTATGTCTCCTGCAGTATTTGGGACATACTTATACTGAAAATTCTGTTTATCTGAAATTCAAATTTAGCTAGTTGCCCTATATTTTATCTGGAAACTCTACCACAGAGACCAAATTCTATCCCACCCTCTTTCACCACCATTAATATCCTATTTTTGTTGGAAGTGCTCCCAGCCCATATTCCTTCCCCCTTTTCCTCTTCCTTCCTCCATGTTTCTTATAACTCTCAGTCTACAAACAGAGCTTCAGATATGTTCTATTTTTAAAAGACTTTGAGTCCTTGAGTTTGAGCAGACACCTAGGTGGATGAAGTCAGCTCAGGTAGTCAGGGACCCAGATTGCTGGAATATCTGGTAGGTGGTTTTCATCAAAACAGGCCAGGAAAGCAAGTCATGGAGGAAGTGCAGGTAGGAGAAGTGGGTGAGGACTTCCCTGGAAGGTGATAATGAGGGCCACGTCAGGTGACCCTCAGGTGCCTGGGGGAGGTTGAGGCCCCTTTAAAAGGTTCCCAGGAGTAACTGATGTGGACCTGTGTTCAGCTGCCTCTCTTAGGGTCCGTCTTGCACCTCTGGTAAGTGGTAATGGATTCGTCTCCTGTGATCTGCTGGGCCCTTTCCTCCTCCTTGAACTGTCTTGAGCCACTAGGCCAAGCTCCTCTCCTATTCTTGGGTAACCAGAGAAGTAACGTAAGCCTCATGACAATTAAAGAAATGTCACGCTAATTGTTACTTAGGAAATTCAATCTCTGTTCCGCACCAATGCTAGGTCTGACTAATTTCCTGATTCTGGGTTTAATTCCCTGGCAAGAGGATTTTTCTCATTGACGGAAGATATTCAGAGCTGCAGCATTTTGTAGCCTCCTCCAAAACTTTCTCATGCCCTTTCTGTCTTTTCAACCCTACTAGCAAGCTCTCTCAAACTTTGCTTTTAGATTTACAGAAACTGGTATATTGAATATTGTATTTTACGCTATGCAGCTCCCATGCCTCTCTATCATGATTGCCACCTAGAAACTATACTTTCCATTTATAGGCATGAGCTTAGAAGATCAGGAACGTGCCTACAAAGAAAACCAGGCACACATGTCAGAGCTGGGAGGGCCTCAGAGACCTTCCAGATCAGTATCCTCCAAACAAGGGCATGGAGGTCCAGAAGAGGCAGATTTCCCAGAGATGAGCCTGGCCGGTGAGTGGCAGGGTTGGATCTAGAACCCACACCTGTGCCTTCTTGGCCAATGCTCTTTCCTCTTGGTGAAACATCCTCCTATAATCCCTTACCTCCAGTGATCTCTTTGGTCTTCAATTCCCCCATTTTCCATGGAGGGCTAGAACCACTATCCCCCCAACTACATTAAATGACTTGCCTTTGCATCCCATAATAAGTCAGGGATAGAGCCAGGATTGGAATTCAGGCCTCTGAGTTCCCAGAACAGGTTTACTCCAGCCCCATCACTTACACATCATGATTCTTCCCTCTAAGACAGAATCTGCTCCTGCCCTCTTCCTCATGCCTTTACATCCTTACCCACACTCATTGTCTGAACTTCCCAATGTAGACAGTTAGCATTGCCAACCCATCGGCGAAGATCTCATGTCTTGATCTAGTAAAATATCTGGGCCACCTTTTAATCCTCAGCTTAGCAGCCCAACATATTTCCTGTTAAGTCTAAGAAATAAATTATGTATTCAATTGGGTCAGGAGTCTACAGGAAGATGAAGGAAGATAGGAAATCAGGGCAGCAGAGATAAAGGAAGAAAGAGAGGAAGATTGCAATGGGTGTGTGTGAGTCAATCCAGTAGTCAACTTGAAGCTATTAATCATTTACCACACCCTTGGCTGGTGGAGAAAACACTCTTCAGGAGTCAGAAGGGAGAAGAGATGCAGGGAGCTGGTCTCATTGTGGCCTTGCCTGGGTTTCTTCCAGGCTCACCTGTTCCTGCAGCAATGTCTTCCTGGCAACAGCAGCAGCAGCAAGAGCACCAGTGTCCACCTCAGGTGGCCCAGCAGCAGCAGGTGAAGCAGCTCTGTCAGCCACCCCCTGTCAAATGTCAGGAGACATGTGTACCCAAAACCAAGGATCCATATGCTCCCCAGGCCAAGAAGCAATGCCCACCCAAGGGCACACCCATACCAGCCCAGCAGAAGTGTCCCTCAGCCCAGCAAGCCCCCAAGAGTAAACAGAAGTAAGGATAGACCAAGATACACCTGCCTTCCATCCAGGCTACCAGATGCAGCTTTCTTTTCCTCCTGCTTCTCCTCCCTCCACCCCCAGCTCCAGGATTTGCTCTCCTCTCCCACCTCCTCCTACCCAGGGTCCAATGAAGCATTGTCAGGATTTCTTCCCACTGAGCCCTTTATCCCACACACCCCCTTGTTCCCAGTCTTGTTCTCTACCCAACTCTGATGCTCTCCTAGGTGAACATGAGTGAGACCTCAGCCTCTCCAGCCTCCAGTTTGGCCACAGCTATGGCACCATCCATGTCCCAAAGCAAGAAAATAATCTGGGCTTCTTCTGGGCTTCCACCTTGACTTATGGGGAGACCAGAGGCTAAAGCACAGGTTCTGCATCATTCCCTACCCCAGCTCCCCATCCTGAGCTTCCCTCCTATTTCTTCCTCTAATAAATCTGTGCTTCATGTCATTGTCTGTGTCCTGGCCCCAGTCTGCAATGCATTCATTGGTTCAGAGGGGATATTTGGGGGAAGTGAGTTTGTGAGTACACACATGCTCATCAGTGCATCCTCAGGGGCATAGTTGCTCTCTAGTAACTAATGATGAAAGATGTCAGATCCTGACACATCTTGGGTAAAGGAGGGGGAGAGAAAGCCCAGGGACTAGTTGGAAAGAGTTTGGGACACTCTTGCCAGCTAATTGTATTTAAGGAAAGACAAATGGTGGAAAATTTTGCTCTTACAATTAGAAACCCCCAACATACTTGATGAATGTGGTTTTTGCCTCTTGGAAGTTGTCATTCTGAAAAAGCAGACAAAACATACATAAATGACATGAGTACTACAAAGCGCTTCTAAGAACATGTGCAAATGAATTTTTCATGCATTTATTTATTTATTGTCCATTCATTTATTAATTAACTCACATTAATTCATTCACTCACCCATCTAATATTTAGCAGGTTCTAGCAAGAGAATAGTTTTCCATTGTGCTTATAAATTGGCTAGATATAGTATATGCTCAATAAATGATTGGTCTTATTGGTCTTATTATCATTGTTTACATCTGAGGAATGTTGCTCTAAAACATTAGCCTAAGGACACTCCTCTGCTTAGAGAGTGTCCATATGGAAGTCTCTTTACTGGCTCAGGAATCCATGCTAATTGTAAATTGTCTCTTTCCCAGCCTGGCGATCACTCTGAACCAGGAAAGAAGAGATGTGGGTTCTAGTTCCAGCTCTTCCACTAAATAGATCTATCATCTTGAGCAAGTCCCTTCACCTCAGTCCTTTGTCCATAAAATGAAAAGTTGGGCTGTATGCCTTTTTCCTGCCCTAAAATTGGATGGATCCATCGACTGGGGGAGGCAGGCTTTTGCATTTTTTTGTGAGTCCTGTTCCCTACCCCACACTCTCTTCTCCCATGAGATCTACTGATCTTCTAATATGTAAGATCCATGTGTTCCAGGCAAAGCCCAGAAAATGAGAGAATGAATAAATAAAAGAAGGTCAGACTTCGTGAACAACTTCAGACTGTATAACCAGAAAATCTGAAAAGAAGACACAACTGTGCATTTTAGGTGATTTTGAAAAATAAAGATTTATTTTGAATGGGCAGGTGAGGGAGGAAGGCAGAAAGCTATAGTTTTTAGTACTTTGGGACTCCAAAGGTTATAATTTGGCCCTCCTAGAAGCTTCTTGGAGGTGGGAAGCATGGACCTCTAATCCACTGAAGGAAATCAGAATATATCACCTTAAATATGCCTCTTTGACATAAAAATTATTTTTAACTGAAGGCAATTAAGAAACAGCAAACACAGAAAAATTCCCCCCTTTTGGCCTAAAAGCAGCATATAAATTCTTTTACTAGAGACAGAATCTCGTGAGACCAGAGATGGCACCAGAGGAATCTGCAAACCAAATTTCCTCCATTAGTTCCCACCCATTTATTTACCTTCCCACAGTTTACTGCCCTTGGAAGCCTAAAATTGCTTTCTTTGGTCCTGTCATTTCTCTACAAATGTATCATTTTTTGCTGAAGATGTTATATAAGCCACAATCCTGGGCCACGGCTTTTTTTTTTTTCTTTTCTTTTTTTTTTTTTTTTTAAACATCTTTATTGAAGTATAATTGCCTTACAATGGTGTGTTAGCTCCTGCTTTATAACAAAGTTAATCAGTTATACATATACAATATGTTCCCATATCTCTTCCCTCTTGCATCTCCCTCCCTCCCACCCTCCCCATCCCACCCCTCTAGGTGGTCACAAAGCACCGATCTGATCTCCCTGTGCTATGCAGCTGCTTCCCACTAGCTATCTATTTTACATTTGGTAGTGTATATATGTCCATGACACTCTCTCACCCTGTCACATCTCACCCCACCCCCTCCCCATATCCTCAAGTCCATTCTCTAGTAGGTCTGTGTCTTTATTCCCGTCTTGCCACTAGGTTCTTCATGGCCTTTTTTTTTTTTTTTTTCCTTAGATTCCGTATATATGTGTTAGCATACTGTATTTGTTTTTCTCTTTCTGACTTACTTCACTCTGTATGACAGTCTCTAGGTCCATTCACCTCACTACAAATAACTCAGTTTCGTTCCTTTTTATGGCTGAGTAATATTCCATTGTATATATGTGCCACATCTTCTTTATCCATTCATCTGTTGATGGACACTTAGGTTGCTTCCATGTCCTGGCTATTGTAAATAGAGCTGCAATGAACATTTTGGTACATGACTCTTTTTGAACTATGGTTTTCTCAGGGTATATGCCCAGTAGTGGGATTGCTGGATCGTATGGTAGTTCTATTTGTAGTTTTTTAAGGAACCTCCATACTGTTCTCCATAGTGGCTGTATCAATTTACATTCCCACCAACAGTGCAAGAGAGTTCCCTTTCCTCCACACCCTCTCCAGCATTTATTGTTTCTAGATTTTTTGATGATGGCCATTCTGACCGGTGTGAGATGATATCTCATTGTAGTTTTGATTTGCATTTCTCTAATGATTAATGATGTTGAGCATTCTTTCATGTGTCTGTAGGCCATCTGTATATCTTCTTTGGAGAAATGTCTATTTAGGTCTTCTGCCCATTTTTGGATTGGGTTGTTCATTTTTTTGTTATTGAGCTGCATGAGCTGCTTGTAAATCTTGGAGATTAATCCTTTGTCAGTTGCTTCATTTGCAAATATTTTCTCCCATTCTGATGGTTGTCTTTTGGTCTTGTTTATGGTTTCCTTTGCTGTGCAAAAGCTTTTAAGTTTCATTAGGTCCCATTTGTTTATTTGTGTTCTTATTTCCATTTCCCTGGGAGCTGGGTCCAAAAGAATCTTGCTGTGATGTATGTCATAGAGTGTTCTGCCTATGTTTTCCTCTAAGAGTTTGATAGTGTCTGGTCTTACACTTAGGTCTTTAATCCATTTTGAGTTTATTTTTGTGCATGGTGTCAGGGAGTGTTCTAATTTCATACTTTTACATGTATCTGTCCAATTTTCCCAGCACCACTTATTGAAGAGGCTGTCTTTTCTCCACTGTATATGCTTGCCTCCTTTATCAAAGATAAGGTGACCACATGTGTGTGGGTTTATCTCTGGGCTTTCTGTCCTGTTCCATTGATCTATATTTCTGTTTTTGTGCCAGTACCAAACTGTCTTGATTACTGTAGCTTTGTAATATAGTCTGAAGTCAGGGAGCCTGATTCCCCCAGCTCCATTTTTCGTTCTCAAGATTGCTTTGGCTATTCGGGGTCTTTTGTGTTTCCATACAAATTGTGAAATTTCTTGTTCTAGTTCTGTGAAAAATGCCAGTGGTAGTTTGATAGGGATTGCATTGAATCTGTAGATTGCTTTGGGTAGTAGAGTCATTTTCACAATGTTGATTCTTCCAATCCAGGAACATGGTATATCTCTCCATCTATTTGTATCATCTTTAATTTCTTTCATCAGTGTCTTCTAATTTTCTGCATACAGGTCTCTTGTCCTCTTAGGTAGGTTTATTCCTAGATATTTTATTCTTTTTGTTGCAATGGTAAACGGGAGTGTTTTCTTGATTTCACTTTCAGATTTTTCATCATTAGTGTATAGAAATGCAAGAGATTTCTGTGCATTACTTTTGTATCCTGCTACTTTACCAAATTCATTGATTAGCTCTAGGAGTTTTCTGGTAGCATCTTTAGGATTCTCTATATATAGTATCATGTCATCTGCAAACAGTGACAGCTTTACTTCTTCTTTTCCGATTTGGATTCCTTTTATTTCTTTGTCTTCTCTGATTGCTGTGGCTAACACTTCCAAAACTATGTTGAATAATAGTGGTGAGAGTGGGCAACCTTGTCTTGTTCCTCATCTTGGTGGAGATGGTTTCAGTTTTTCACCATTGAGGACGATGTTGGCTGTGGGTTTGTCATATATGGCCATTATTATGTTGAGGAATGTTCCTTCTATGCCTACTTTCTGCAGTGTTTTTAACATAAATCGGTGTTGAATTTTGTCAAAAGCTTTGTCTGCATCGATTGAGATGATCATATGGTTTTTCTCCTTCAATTTGCCTATATGGTGTATCACATTGATTTATTTGTGTATATTGAAGAATCCTTGCATTCCTGGGATAAACCCCACTTGATCATGGTGTATGATCCTTTTAATGTGCTGTTGGATTCTGTTTGCTAGTATTTTGTTGAGGATATTTGCATCTATGTTCTTCAGTGATATTGGCCTGTAGTTTTCTTTCTTTGTGACATCTCTGTCTGGTTTTGATATCAGGGTGATGGTGGCCTCGTAGAATGAGTTTGGGAGTGTTCCTCCCTCTGCTATATTTTGGAAGAGTTTGAGAAGGATAGGTGTTAGCTCTTCTCTAAATGTTTGATAGCATTCGCCTGTGAATCCATCTGGTCCTGGGCTTTTGATTGTTGGAAGATTTTAAATCACAGTTTCAATTTCAGTGCTTGTGATTGATCTGTTCATATTTTCTATTTCTTCCTGGTTCACTCTCGGAAGGTGTGCATTTCTAAGAATGTGTCCATTTCTTCCAGGTTGTCCATTTTATTGGCGTATAGTTGCTTGTAGTAATGTCTCATGATCCTTTGTATTTCTGCAGTGTCAGTTGTTACTTCTCCTTTTTCATTTCTAATTCTATTGATTTGAGTCTTCTCCCTTTTTTTCTTGATGAGTCTGGCTAATGGTTTATCAATTTTGTTTATCTTCTCAAAGAACCAGCTTTTAGTTTTATTGATCTTTGCTATCATTTCCTTCATTTCTTTTTCATTTATTTCTGCTCTGATCTTTATGATTTCTTTCCTTCTGCAAACTTTGGGGTTTTTTTGTTCCTCTTTCTCTAATTGCTTTAGGTGTAAGGTTAGGTTGTTTATTTGAGATGTTTCTTGTTTCTTAACGTAGGATTTTATTGCTATCAACTTCCCTCTTAGAACTGCTTTTGCTCCATCCCATAGGTTTTGGTTCATTGCGTTTTCATTGTCATCTGTTTCTAGGTATTTTTTGATTTCCTCTTTGATTTCTTCAGGGATCTCCTGGTTATTAAGTAGTGTATTGCTTAGCCTCCATGTCCTTGTATTTTTCACAGATTTTTTTCCTGTAATTGATATCTAGTCTCATAACGTTGTGGTCGGAAAAGATACTTGATACAATTTCAATTTTCTTAAATTTACCAAGGCTTGGTTTTTGACCCAAGGTATGATCTATCCTGGAAAATATTCCATGAGCACTTGAGAAGAATGTGTATTCTATTGTTTTTAGATGGAATGTCCTATAAATATCAATTAAGTCCATCTTGTTTAATGTATCATATAAAGCTTGTGTTTCCTTATTTATTTTCATTTTGGATGATCTGTCCATTGGTGAAAGTGGGGTGTTAAAGTTCCCTACTATGATTGTGTTTGTCGATTTCCCCTTTTATGGCTGTTAGTATTTGCCTTATGTATTGAGGTGCTCCTATGTTGGGTGTATAAATATTTACAATTGTTATATCTTCTTCTTTGATTGATCCCTTGATCATTATGTAGTGTTCTTCTTTGTCTCTTTTAATAGTCTTTATTTTAAAGTCTATAGTGTCTGCTGTGAGAATTGCTACTCCAGCTTTCTCTTGATTTCCATTTGCATGGAATACCTTTTTCCATCCCCTCACTTTCAGTCTGTATGTGTCCCTAGGTCTGAAGTGGTTCTCTTGTAGACAGCATATATATGGGTCTTGTCTTTGTATCCATACAGCAAGTCTATGTCTTTTGGTTGGAACACTTAATCCATTTACATTATGGTAATTATCGATATGTATGTTCCTTTTCCCATTTTCTTAATCGTTTTGGGTTTGTTATTGTAGGTCTTTTCCTTCTGTTGTGTTTCCTGCCTAGAAAAGTTCCTTTAGCATTTGTTGTGAAACTTCTTTGGTGGTGCTGAATTCTCTTAGCTTTTGCTTGTCTTTAAAGCTTTTAATTTCTCCATCAAATCTGAATAAGATCCTTGCTGGGTAGAGTAATCTTGGTTGTAGGTTCTTCTTCATCACTTTAAATATATCCTGCCACTCCCTTTTGGCTTGAAGAGTTTCTGCTGAAAGATTAGCTGTTAACCTTAAGGGGATTCTCTTGTGTGTTATTTGTTGTTTTTCCCTTGCTGCTTTTAAAATTTTTCTTTGTATTTAATTTTTGCTAGTTTGATTAATATGTGTTTTGGTGTGTTTCTCCTTGGATTTATCCTGTATAGACCCTCTGTGCTTCCTGGACTTGATTAACTATTTCCTTTCCCATCTTAGGGAAGTTTTCAACTATAATCCTTCCAATATTTTCTCAGTCCCTTTCGTTTTCTCTTCTTCTTCTTGGACCCCTATAATTTGAATGTTGGTGCATTTAATGTTGTCCTGGAGGTCTCTGAGACTTTCCTCAGTTCTTTTCATTCTTTTTTCTTTATTCTGCTCTGCAGTAGTTATTTCCACTATTTTATCTTCCATGTCACTTATCCGTTCTTCTGCCTCAGTTATTTTGCTCTTGATCCCTTCTAGAGAATTTTTAATTTCATTTATTGTGCTGTTCATCTCTGTTTGTTTGCTCTTTAGTTCTTCTAGGTCCTTGTTAAACGTTTCTTTTATTTTTTCCATTCTATTTCCAAGATTTTGGATCATCTTTACTATCATTATTCTGAATTCTTTTTCAGGTAGACTGCCTATTTCCTCTTCATTTGTTAGGTCTGTTGGGTTTTTACCTTGCTCCTTCATCTGCTGTGTGTTTTTCTGTCTTCTCATTTTGCTTAACTTACTGTGTTTGGGGTCTCCTTTTCACAGGCTGCAGGTTCGTCATTCCTGTTGTTTTTGGTGTCTGTCCCCAGTGGCTAAGGTTGGTCTAGTGGGTTGTGTAGGCTTCCTGGTGGAGGGGACTAGTGCCTGTGTTCTTGTGGATGAGGCTGGATCTTGTCTTTCTGGTGGGCAGGACCACGTCTGGTGGTGTGTTTTGGGGTGTCTGTGGCCTTATTATGATTTTAGGCAGTCTCTCTGCTAATGGATGGGTTTGTGTTACTTTCTTGCTAGTTGTTTGGCATAGGGTGTCCAGCACTGTAGCTTGCTGGTCTTTGAGTGAAGCTGGGTCTTGGCGTGAGATGGAGATCTCTGGAGGATTTTTGCCGTTTGATATTACATGGAGCTGGGAGGTCTCTTTTGGACCAGTGTCCTGAAGTTGGTTCTCCCACCTCAGAGGCACAGCCCTGATGCCTGGCTGGATGCCTTTCATCCACACAGATCAGAGTAAAAGTGATAAAAAATAGAAAGAAAGAAGATAACTAAAATAAAATAAAATAAAATAAAAAGTTATTAAAATAAAAAATTATTAAGAAAAAAATTTTTAAAGTAAAAGAAAAACAAAAAAAAACGGACAGATAGAACCCTAGGACAAATGGTAAAAGCAATACTACACTGACAAAATCACACACAGAAGCATACACATACACACTCACAAAAAGAGAAAAAGAGAAAAAAATATATATATCTTCGCTCCCAAAGTCCACCTCCCCAATTTGGGATGATTCGTTGTCTATTCAGGTATTCCACAGATGCAGGGTACATCAAGTTGATTGTGGAGATTTAATCTGCTGCTCCTGAGGCTGCTGGGAGAAATTTCCCTTTTTCTTCTTTGTTCCCACAGCTCCCGGGGATCAACTTTGGATTTGGACCCGCCTCTGCGTGTAGGTCGCCTGAGGGCGTCTGTTCTTCTCTCAGACAGGATGGAGTTAAAGGAGCAGCTGATTCGGGGGCTCTGGCTCACTCAGGCCGGGGGGGGGGGGGAGGAATACGGATGTGGGGCGAGACTGCAGTGGCAGAGGCTGCCCTGACGTTGCGGCGGCAGAGGCCATCATGATGTTGCACCAGCCTGAGGTGCGCCATGCGTTCTTCCGGGGAAGTTTTCCCTAGATCACGGCACCCTGCTTGTGGCACGCTGCACAGACTCCTGGGAGAGGAGGTGTGGAGAGTGACCTGTGCTTGCACACAGGCTTCTTGGTGGCTGCAGCAGCAGCCTTAGCGTCCCATGGCCATCTCTGGGGTCCGCACTGACAGCCGTGGCTCGCGTCCGTCTGTGGAGCTCCTTTAAGTGGCACTCTTAATCCCCTCTCCTCGCGCACCAAGAAACAAAGAGGGAAGGACAAGTCTCTTCTCTCTTCCGCAGCTCCAGACATTTTCCTGGACTCTCTCCCGGCTAGCTGTGGTGCACTAACCCTTTCAGGCTGTGTTCACGCAGCCAACCCCAGTCCTCTCCCTGGGATCCAACCGAAGCCTGAGCCTCAGCTCCCAGCCCCCACCCGCCCCAGCGGGTGAGCAGACAAGCCTCTCGGGCTGGTGAGTGCTGGTCGGCACTGATCTTCTGTGTGGGAATCTCTCTGCTTTGCCCTCTGCACCCCTGTTTCTGCGCTCTGCTCTGTGGCTCCAAAGCTTCCCCCCTCTGCCATCCGCAGTCTCCACCCGTGAAGGCACTTCCTAGTGTATGGAAACCTTTCCTCCTTCACAGCTCCCTCCCAGTGGTGCAGGTCTCATCCCTATTCTTTTGTCTCTGTTATTTCTTTTTTTCTTTTACCCTACCCAGGTACGTGGGGAGTTTCTTGCCTTTTGGGAGGTCTGAGGTCTTCTGCCAAAGTTCAGTAGGTGTTCTATAGGAGCTGTTCCACATATAGATGTATTTCTGATGTATTTGTGGGGAGGAAGGTGATCTCCGCGTCTTGCTCTTCCGCCATCTTGAAGCTCCTCTAACAGAACATTTTAAATCAATTTCACTCCAATTAAAAAAAAAAAAAGAAGCTGTGAAGCCTGGACTGAGTTCCTTCTCTACCCCTTTTGTCTCTTGCCCCCGAGGACAGGGTTGGGTAGATGCTCTCCAGAGCTAAGACTTCAGTGCTCTCTCCACCTCAGCATCCATGCTGGCAAATATCGCTTCTCCTGCTTGCTGTGTCAAAGTGTTCAGGAGGCTTCTAAACACCTGGGATCTGGTGTTTCTTCTTTTTCTCCTCCTCGTTTTCAGATGGGGGACAATGTGTGTTATAGAGACTTTGTTTTCCTTTAACCATCCTAGCGTGAAATGTGCAGCCAACATTCTGGTCTCCTGAGCTCCTCACAGTGGTCAGGGGGGAGGGTGACGGTAAAACTCTCACTTGTTTCCAGATGTTACCATATATTAAATATGGGTTCCTATGGTAAAATGACTGGCTTTTGCATTCAGTGTGGCAGTCTCTGCATGCTCTGGGACTTGGAGAAGTAAAGGAGGAGGGAGTGTCCTAAGTCAGAAAAGGAAGGGCATGACCACTGTGTTCATAGGCTCAGGGCTCCCTCTTCCCTGCTCTGTACATGAGTGATGAACCTCAGGCACACTCAGAGCTAGTGGAGGGAAGATCCCCCAGCTGGTCCAGAGAGGAGCCACGTTTTGACTGGGGAAGAGCAGCAGCCTCCTGTGTTTTAACAAAAGGGGATTCTGTGAAAGGTTGAGAAATTCTGGGAGACGTACTTACCATCAGAAGCCACCCAGTTTCCCCTTTCTTTATGTGAGGAGTTTGTGGGGCCAGATTCACCTGCTAACTGAACCCTGATGGTGAAGAAACAGAGTTTCTCTGAAAAGGAGAGCATATTTAACACCACCCATTGGGTGAGGTTCAGATGAACAAATGGGGAGAATGATGTCAGGGGTCAAAGGAAAATTCCAGAATTGGGATCCAGAACAGTGTGGGGTGGGGTACAGGAAGCACAAGTCGAGGCAGGCAGGAGAGTCTGGCCAGGGCGAGGTACTGTGTGACAGGGAAATTCCTTTGCATCCAGGGCCAAGGCCCTGGGAGGGCACAGAGTACCCCAGCTTCAGAGCTAAGTTCAGATCCTACAGGGCCTGAGACAAGCTGGGTGACACCACAGGACAGAGAGGAGGAAGCAGGTTCCTTGAGGCTGAGAATCCTACCAGATGCAGCAGCAGGTTCTGCCCAGAGCTGCCTCTGTCAGGGGCTTTTGAGAGGGAGTTTGGGTGAAGAGAGGGACCTGGTCCCAGCCCAGAGGGGAGCTAAACTGAGGCAAGAGGCTTGGAGCTCAGCTGTGGTCATGGTGCTAGTAGTAGCCCAGAGGGAGGCGAGTCATTAAATTGACTGACAATGAACATTGGGTGGAGAAGGCAGCAGAAGCTGTCTGTCCTTTGCTGAGCCCTTACTCTTCCTCTAAACTCCTCCCAAAAGAGAGAGAATTCTCAGAAATCAAATAATGCCATTCATTCACCCATTCATTCATTCATTCAGTCAGTTATTCTACAATTGCCAAGCACTGAGCAACTACTACATACCAGGTGCCATGTAAGGATGGATGTGGACCAATGGCTATAAGGACACAGTGGGAGGCTCATCCAGGACTCAAGGTCATAAGAGGTGACCACCTGTGGAACCAGCAGGTGCTCTATAAATATTTAGGTATGTGTCTGGGGGCAGGGGAAGGAGGAACTATCCACACACCTGGGTTTTAAGGGTGATCAGGATTTTCCAAAGCCACACCTAGTAACATATTGTGTTTTGAGGACAACTCTGAAGCAGTGACTTCAGTTTCATGTTGTTGATCAGAGGAAAATGTCAGTGTAAGGACTCAGGTGATCCCTATTCTTACATCCCCAGAAAAGTCCATGGCAAGGAGACTCTTCAGGATCCAACCATCATGGAGGGAATGTGTACCTGGGCAGGTGCTCAGAGGCTACTCACCTTCTGCCATCCTGAATGCTATTACTGCTCAAGGTACCAAGGCTCTGTCACTATGTCACCCTGGACTTCCTCCAGAGTGAAAGCAATCTGGTTCAAAACAAGCATTTTAGCATTTCAGCCTTTCCCTTCCTCTCTCAGACCCTTGTCCACTGAGTGATGATAAACTAAATGAGTCCTTTACTTCCATGTATGCTAACTCATGTCCCCTTCTATTTTCAGCAGTGCTGGAAATACCTTCTATTTATCCCCAGAGCCACCTCAAACATTAAGCAGCTTTATTCTTACCTAAGGGGATTCATCTTA
This sequence comes from Balaenoptera ricei, assembly GCF_028023285.1. Lineage (NCBI taxonomy): Eukaryota > Metazoa > Chordata > Mammalia > Artiodactyla > Balaenopteridae > Balaenoptera > Balaenoptera ricei. Next base: position 110,958,303 of record NC_082639.1, read on the forward strand.
GCAAATATTAAGGGCTTACCCAAAAGGCAGGGCTCTTTCTGACCTCACATTGCCACTCACACAATGCTTTCCCAGGCCTGTGAGTGGGCCGAGCTCCAAGCCAGGAAGGCTGAGCTGCCCCTTTCCACCTTTAATCATTTTCCTTCCTGGACTTAATTTCCTCTGTAGGCATTAGGAGCAAGGGTGGGTTAGGACAAAGGTGAACATAGGATTTCTGTCTAGAAATCCTTTTCTCATGGGGTCTATTGTTTGATCTTGGGTGAGTTATTTCACCTCTCGTGTCCTCAAACTCAGTTATCACTTGAGGAGTGTGGACTGAGCAAGGGTCTCTGAGATCCATCAAACTAGTGACTGTGAACTAGGCTGTGTACCTTGCCCTAGGGAGTTCCTACTCTGCTGAGGGGAAGGGGTCTTCGTACTGGGATAGCTCCTAGAATGAGATTTGACTGGTGTATATTAAGGACTTGATTAATGTTTGTTGAATGAATGAGGATACAAATATTACCATGGGAACACCACTGTTTTGAGCAGACACAGCTCTGATGCTCAGAAAGCTCCCAAAATATACAGAGCGAGAGAGAGAAGAAAAACATTGCAGCCAGCAAGATCCTCAGGTGTTGGGTCTGGAGTTGGAAGTGGGCAAGAGGTGGGGGAGGATTCATCCCTGAGGGCTCCTTGGATGGGCTTGGGGTGAAGGTGGTTAGAAAAGCCTTCCAGGTTTTCAGGTGAGGGTGAGAAGAGAGGGTTGGGTTAGGAAAGAGGGAAGGGCCATGACCAGAAGGCTGGGTGGAGTGGAGGGAAAAGTTTATCCCAGAAGAGGAATTAGCTCTTGAAAATCTCTGAAGAAGGAGAGGGGTGAGGGTGTGGTTGGTGAAAGCAAAGCAGGTTTACTCAGATTAGCAACCAGTCAGAGAGGCGTGGTGTTGGTGGGGGAGTGATAATTAAGTAATTCCAAATGTGTATAGTTCAGTGGAATTAGGAGAAAGATGGCAGGAATTGATATAAGGGCCTAGGATATTCCAGACAAGGAGTCTATAATCAGTCAATTCCATGATCTCTAGCACCTGCCTTTATAAGGCAGACAACTCGTGCCCACCTCAGCTCCTCTGCTCCCCTTCCCTTCCCACTTATTCATGTGCTCAAATGTATTCATCCCACAGAACTTGAGGAACAAACAACCATCTCAAGGAAAAAGAGAGCAGGAAAGTGGCAAGACCATAGAAGGACTCAGCTCTCCCTCCAGAGTTAACTCATTAAACCCTCCAGGAACCCTATGGCTCACCCATCCCCCAACACAAACCCTATATTTGGGTCTAAGGGAGAGGGTGGCAGTGGGAATCAGGCCCAAGCGACATCATTGTCAGACAGCCAAGTGGGTGGTTTTCATCACAAAAGCTGAGCCAACTGGTAATTGAGAGGAATAGGGTGAATCATGTTTGACAGATAAGGAATGAAAACAGAGGGACCCTGGGTGATTGTATTTCCTTGAGGCAGAGCTCATTCATTGTATAAAAAGCCTGCTGGTTGTTGACTTCACATCAGACAGTAGCAACCAGACAACCGATTCTTCTCTGTGTACCAGATGAGTCTCTGATTGGAATTCATTTGAAATTTTTATTTTTTCACTGTTGGAAAATGGACAAAGGCAAAGATGAGTAAGGGCCATTAATAATTAATAATACCCTGAAACAGGGTATTAATTGGAGAGAGAGAATATTGGGACATCTTTATTTTAAATGAAATACAGTTTGGTCTTGAAGGGACCTTAGAGCTGGTGAAGCCAGCCACCTCAGTGGACAGCTGTGGAACTAGGAGTCAGGGAAGGGGACAGATCTGTGCAAGTTCCCATAGTAAATTGGTAACAGTGTTACAACTAGAACTCAGACTCAGGAAACACTCAGCAACACCATTATTCTCTCTGTTTATGATAACTTATTATAAAAATTTTAATTCATAAGATGTACCTCTACTCAGCATTTATTATATTTAAGACATGATGCTAGGCACTGTGGAGGAATCAGATGGTCACAGAACTTACTCAACAAACTTACAACCTAGCAGGGAAGATAACGCATGTACACACACATAGATGAAATGCAAAGTAGGTAAGACAGGTGTAGGGGGGTGCAGGTAAGGGTGGTGACAGTTTGGGGGAGCTCTGCTCAAGAAGAGCTCTCAGTGATGGCACATGAGTGAGCTATGATGGAGGAGTATTTAGACAGAGATAGGAAGGGAAGCATTACAGAGAGGACGGTGAACGCAAAGGCCAGAGTGAAGTCGTAGGAGCTCAGATTCACGTAGAGTCATCCTATAAGTCGCAGGGTGCTCTGTGTGGTACTAGGGGTGTGTATGCTGTGGTTGTTTCTACATTATCACTTTTCAAAAGACTTAATATGTGATCTTGGGTACATGTCAGTGAGGGATACGACATGTCTGGGAAGAAACAGAGCCAAGGAATGAGCCAATGAATCCCACTGAAACGGAACAGAATGAATTGTCTTTAAGCTCCTCCTCTTGAAATGACCCTGAAATTTCAAAGCATATTTTAACTCTCATGTATAGCTAGGGGGGAGGAGAGGCTCTCTCATCTAAAGGGAACTGAAATGAAATCTATTTGGTATTTAACTTGGTTTCTTCTCTGTTTAATCAAATCATTGAGTCAGCTTTTCTGTATCTAGGTCCAGCCTACTTTGAAGCATGAGTTCCTACCAGCAGAAGCAGCCCTGCATCCCACCCCACGAGCCTCAGCAGCAGCAGGTGAAACAGCCCTGCCAGCCTCCACCCCAGGAACCATGTGTCCCTGAAACCAAGGAGACATGCCACACCAAAGTGCCAGAGCCCTGTCACCCCAAGTTTCCTGAGCCATGCCAACCCAAGGTTCCAGAGCCCGGCCACCCCAAAGTTCCAGAGCCCAGCCACCCCAAAGTTCCAGAGCCTGGCCACCCCAAAGTTCCAGAGCCCAGCCACCCCAAAGTTCCAGAGCCATGTCCTTCACCAGTTATGCCAGGGCCGGCTCAGCAGAAGACCAAGCAGAAGTAATGTGGTCCACAGCCAAGCCTTTGAGGAGCCAACCACCAGATGCTGAATCTCCTCTCCCATTCTACTTCTGCATCCCATTTGCAATTAACGTGCTGTCACCCTGAGTCATAACCCCTCCCTCTTTGCACCCTCTAAAAAAGTTTTCCTCACACTCAGTCTGGAGGGCTCCTGAGCCTTTGAATAAGGCTGAAAGGCTCATTGGCTGAGCTAGTCTTCTGGCTGCTCAGGGCTCATCTGAAGAGGGATATTGGGGTCAGGGGAATCAAGTGAATCTTTCCTGCTCTGCCCCCATTAAATCACTTTTAACTCCATAGCTGACTATGTGCGTCATTGGCCTACTCAGCTTTCTTCAAGTTTCTTTCACCTGAAGCAGGAACGGCACACAGTGAGGGCTGGTTGTGAGGGCTGCAATCAGAAAGTGCCTGATCTCAGCACTAGGAACGTGTGTGTGTGTTTGTGTGTGTGTGTATGATGGTTGTACTCACAGGCATTGCTGGGTTGGCACTGGGAAAGCAGGCAAGGCCATCAGAGCCTGTTACTTTGAGCAGCCTGAGCTAGAGCAAGGCTGTCTTCTTGCCCTTGAGTATATTCTTCATATCTGAGTGTAGATGGTGGCTGCTTCATGCCATCTCTGACTCTGAGTCCATGCACCCAAATTGCCTTATTCTGTTCTTATTTCTTTATTATTATTATTATTATTCCTGTTCCAACATGATTATCTATTCTTCACTCATCCTCCGTTCCTGATGCCCCAACACATGGAGCCAAGCTCTTAAACACTCACACTCACAGACAGAGACACACACATCTACATCCACAAACACATACCTACCCATACACTCACACACAGAGAGACATACACACAGATCCCCAAAATTACAAAACACACACACACACACACACACTGATTCAATCAACTTAGTCTTTTTTTTTTTCTTTCACTGAATCCCCAATATGAAGACCCCAATGCTGTAGCAGGAAGGAGAGTAGCATCCACAGTGTGTGCCCTAGGAGGAGCCTGAGAGGGTGATCTTCACCCCCTCTCCCATATGAAAATACACTCACACAAATACGCACTGACACAGAGGCACACATGCACCTTCTCTCTCTCTCCGTCTCTCTCTCCCTTTCTTTCTACACACACACACACACACACACACACACGGTACCTCTCACAGTAGAACATGAAAGTAAATGCAGCAAATAAAAAAGAGAAAGAAAATTTTAAGCAAGTTTCAGAAGGAAAAGGTGTTAATCCATATGAGACAAAAAGTCAGCATAAAGTTGAGGGAGAGCAGATCATTAAGATATATTGATAAAATGCAACCTAAGTGTCCATCGATAGATGAATGGATAGAGAAGATGTGGTGTATACATAAACAATGGAATATTATTCCGCCATAATAAAGAATGAAATCTTGCCATTTGCGGCAACATGGATGGACATAGAGGGTATTATCTTAAGTGAGATCAGTCACACAGAGAAAGACAAATACCACATGATTTCACTTATATGTGAAATCTGAAAAAAAAACAAAAAAAGAAAACAGAAAGATTCATAGATACAGAGAATAAACTGGGGGTCACCAAAGGGAAGGGTTTGAGGGGATAGGCAAAATAGGTGACGGGAATTAAGAGGTACAAACTTCCAGTTATAAAATAAATAAGTCACAAGGATGTAATGAACAGCTGAGCAAATATTGTCAATAATATTGCAATAACTTCATGGTGGAAGATGGTTACTAGACACTGTGATGATCAACTTGTAATGTATATATAAAAGTTGAAACTCTATGTTGTACACCTGAAACTAATATATTGTATGTCAATTATACTTCAATTAAAAAAAATAAAAGGAAAGGTTTTGAAGAACCTAGGGGCAGGATGGGAATAAAGACACAGAACTACTAGAGAATGGACTTGAGGACACGGGGAGGGGGAAGGGTAAGCTGGGATGAAGTGAGAGAGTGGCATGGACTTATATACACTACCAAATGTAAAACAGATAGCTAGTGGGAAGCAGCCGCATAGCACAGGGAGATCAGCTCGGTGCTTTGTGACCACCTAGAGGGGTGGGATAGGGAGAGTGTGAGGGAGAGAGACGCAAGAGGGAAGAGATATGGGGATATATGTATATGTATAGCTGATTCACTTTGTTATAGAGCAGAAACTAACACACCATTGTAAAGCAATTATACTCCAATAAAGATGTTAAAAAAAAAAAAAAGAAATGAAATTGAGTTATTTGCAGTGAGGTGGATGGACCTAGAGACTGTCATACAGAGTGAAGTAAGTCAGAAAGAGAAAAACAAATACCGTATGCTAACACATATATATGGAATCTTTTTTAGAAAATGGTTCTGAAGAACCTAGGGGCAGGACAGGAATAAAGACGCAGATGTAGAGAATGGACTTGAGGACATGGGGAAGGGGAAGGGTAAGCTGGGACGAAGTGAGAGAGTAGCATTGACATATATACACTACCAAATGTAAAATAGATAGCTAGTGGGAAGCAGCTGCATAGCACAGGGAGATCAGCTCGGTGCTTTGTGACTGCCTAGATGGGTGGGATAAGAAGGGTGGGAGGGAGACACAAGAAGGAAGGGATATGGGGATATATGTATATGTATAGCTGACTCACTTTGTTATACAGCAGAAGCTAACACACCACTGTGAAGCAATTATACTCCAATAAAGGTGTTAAAAAAAAAAAAAGTGTTGGAAGTTGTGAAGCTCATAGTTTAATCAAATGACCAAGACTGTATGTCTTCCAAAATTATAATTTTGCTTAAAAGTTCACATTTTATCATTGGCAATAAATGCTGTTTAATTTTCTATTGTTGTTTAACAAGTGACAACAAACTTAGCATCTTAAAATAACGCATATTTGTTATCTCATGGCTTCCAGGGGTTAGGAGTCTGAGGCATGCCTTAGCTGAGTCCTCTGCTCAAGGTCTCATAGGTTGCCATCAAGATGTTGGCCAGGCTGTGGCCAGCTTCCAAGCTCATTCAGGTTGTTGGCAGGATTGATTTCCTCGTGGCTCCAGCTTTTTGATGGCTGTCCAATGGAATCCTCTCTCAGGTCCTAGAATCCACCTGCAGTTCCTAGAGGCTGTCTGAAATTCCTTGCCAAGTGAACTTCTCCAACATGGGCACATGGGCTCTTGATTCATCAAGCCTTCAAAGGGAGTGTCTAGCTCCAGTCTGCTAGTCAGCGTCACATACACGACAAAATCACAAGAGTGATATCCCATCTCCTTTTCTGTAATCCATTGGTCAGAAGCAGGTAACAGATCACAGGTCCACACTCAAGGGGAGGGGATTACATAAAGCATAAATGCTAGGAAGGGAACTGTTGGGGGGTCACCTTAGGGTCTGACTGCCACAAATACTGTGAGCTGATTTCCTTTAAGTGACAGGCTCAATTAATTCATTGTTGAAGAAATATCTGCCTAATACCCAACTCTGACTAACCACAGTTTGCTCATCAGTCATTCTTTCAAGTAAAACTTAAGTTTATGCTTCATGAAGAACAGCTAATTCAGATCAAAATTCAGTGGCACAAAGGCTTTTTCTTGAGATAATCATCATACTTTGAAAGGCAGCAGAAGTGATTTATGCATATTTCCCATTTTGTCATATAGAATTTCAAAAAAAAACCCAGTATATACTGAAGGGTGGAGATGTATTTAAAGGATTTTCTTAAGTGGAACTGGCATTGTTATCTTCAAATGGATGATAGGTGAAGAATACAACGATTACTCCTTTTCAGAGAAGGCAAGTCAGAACATTGGGACAGAGTGAGTAATTTACACAAAGAATAAGGAGTCTCTCACCTCTGGTACTCTGTGGTTCTGAGACCCAAAACTTTTTGGAGACATCCTTCCCTATTTAAAGATATACCCCTATGTAAATATAAGATAGCTGCATTTTAAAAAAACACCTTACACATAAATAACCAATTTTCCTATTTCTGTGAGAATAGGGCACACAAATGGGTAGTAAGTTGAATTTTTTCTTTTAATAGTTTGATCTTATTTCTCAAATCCACAGGAGCTGTTTAACCCTCCTTCAACCTGACCCTTCTCCAGCCCTGGGACAGCCCTGGGAGGCTATTTTTATTGAGATAGTAATTTGTGAGATTTTAGGTCCTCACATCACAAGGCTTTGTATGGTTGCCTTGCCTCAGGGGCTAATGTGGCTGGACCAAAAGTAGGAGTTGCTTTACTTTTGTAAATCTAGGCACATTATGGATAGTATGCTAGACCAACAATTCTCAAAGTATGACCTGCAGGTCCCTGGGGGTCCCTGAGATCTTATTAAGGAGTCTGTGATGTCAAGACTGATAACAAAATAATAAGATAGTTTGTCTTTTTACTGTACTATTATTGTACAGATGGTTCAATATGGATGGGGGAAAAAGAGTAAAATTCCTGTCATTTTAGCAAGAATCAAGGCAGTGGCACCAAGCTGTACTAGTAAAAAATGTATGAGGTTATTTCATTCATATCTGATTTACAAACCCTACAAAGTAAGAAGTAAGAGAAGCATTCAAGTGATTGGTATAATCCACTAAGTCAGTGCATGCTATTCAAGTTCTACTAAGTTTTGAAATGTGAAATCCTGTAGACATATCACCTCATGAAGGTGGTGTTACCATTATTGTGGGCCAGTAATTTGTTGAGTGTAATCCTGCTAGGTGGTGGTGGCCAAGTTAGCTAGGAACAGTAGCAGGATGCTGATGGTAACAGAGATAGTGATCTTAGAACACAAGAGCATGCTCCTGGAGTGCCAGAGCCAATGCCTGGTTCACTGAGACAGCCTCGGGCCGACCCGAGGGTTTAAAATCCCACAAAAATAAATCAGGAACAGAATCTGTGTGTAGAGAAGCATGCATAAATATGCCAGTGTAGGGTCTGCACCAGACTTCCAATTGCTCAGCCATGAGCAAGATTCTGTCTCATCATGCTGCTCTTCCACATTCTGAGTCCCAAATGCTTACATTTAAATTTAAATAGCTATGTATGACTAGTGGCTACTCTAATGAATGGCCTAGATCCAGAGCCAGTTCCAGAGCCTCCAAAAAGGGACCTTAGGTCAATTCCAAGTTTCCTACACGGAACCATCACATGATTTCTCCGACCCAGGCACTGATTTCCATCACTGGGCAGTTGTGTTTCTCTTTCTTCATTCCAAATAGAGCATGGGTTTCATGACATGTCCCAGCCTGGATCCCCCCAGAACAGAGCCTACAACAAAGTCTTATGTGCAACTTATTTCTGCTTCAGGAATGTAATCTAGGGAGGAGGAAGAAGGGTTTAAGGAGGAGTGAAACTAGGCAAAAGAAAACACAAATTTGTTACAAAGAATATGTTACAAAGTAGACAACCACCAAGGGCATTTCCCTGATAATTTTTTTGATTTGCATTTGCCTGTTAATTAATGATGTTGAGGATCTTTTACATACCAGTTGGCCATTTGTATGTCTTCTTTGCAGAAATGTCTGTTCAAGTTCTTTGCTTATTTTTTAATCGGGTTATTTGTTTTTGTTTTTGTTTTGCTGTTGAATCGTAGGAATTCCTTATATATTTTGGAAATTAACCCCTTATCAGACATATGGTTTCTATTCTGTAGGTTGCTTTTTCACTCTGTTGATCATTTCCTTTACTGTGCAGAAGCTTTTTAGTTTGGTATGGTTTTGAGTGACTACTTTTGCTTTTGTTGCCTGTGCTTTTGGTTTCATATCCATGAAATCATTGTCAATACCAGTGTCACAAATGTTTTCCCCTATGTTTTCTTTCTAGGAGTTTTATAGTTTCAGGTCTTACATTTAAGTCTTTAATTGATTTTGAGTTGATTCTTGTAAATGGTGGAAGGTAAGGGTCCAATTCTTTTTTTTTTTTTTTTTGCATGTGAATGGCCAGTTTTCCAAGCACCATTTGCTGAAGAGACTGTTCTTTCTGCATTATGTATTCTTATCAGCTTTGTCAAAGATTGGTTGATGGTATACATGTGGATTTATTTCTGGGCTCTCTATTCTATTCCATTGGTTTGTAAGTCTGTCTTTATGCCAGCACGATACTATGTATAGTAACATGTCATCTGCAAACAGTGACAGTTTAACTTCTTCTTTTCCAATTCGGATTCCTCTTATTTCTTTTTCTTCTCTGATCGCCATAGCTAGGACTTCCAAAACTATGTTGAATGAAAGTGGTGAGAGTGGACATCCTTGTCTTGTTCCTGATCTTAGAGGAAATGCTTTCAGCTTTTCACCATTGAGTATGATGTTAGCTGTAGGTTTATCAAGTATGGCCTTTATTATGTTGAGGTATGTTCTCTCTATGCCCACTTTCTGGAGAGTTTTTATCATAAATGGGTGCTGAATTTTGTCAAAAGCTTTTTCTGTATCTATTGAGATTATCCTATGGTTTTTATTCTTCAATTTGTTGATGTGGTGTATCACACTGATTGATTTGCGGATGTTGAAAAATCCTTGCAACCCTGGGATAAATCCCCCTTGATCACGGAGTATGATCCTTTTAATGTATTGTTGGATTCAGATTGTTAGTACTTTGTTGAGGATTTTTGCATCTATGTTCATCAGTGGTATTGGACTGTAATTTTCTTTTTTTGTGGTACCTTTGTCTGGTTTTGGTATCAGGGTGATTGTAGCCTCAGAATGAGTTTGGGAGTTTTCCTTCCTCTACAATTTTTTCAGACAGTTTCAGAAGGATGAGTATTAGCTCTTCTCTAAATGTTTGACAGAATTTGCCTGTGAAGCCATCAGGTCCTGGACTCTTGTTTGTTGGGAGTCTTTTTTAAATCACAGATTCAATTACAGTCCTTGTGATTGTTCTGTTCATATTTTCTATTTCTTCCTGGTTCCATCTTGGAAGATTGTACCTTTCTAAGAATTTGTCCATTTCTTCCAGGTTGCTCATTTTTTTGGCATACAGTTGCTTGTAGTAGTGTCTTATGATCCTTTGTATTTCTGTGGTGTCATTTGTATCTTCTCCTTTTTCACTTCTAATTTTATTGATTTGAGTCCTCTCCCTTTTTTTCTTGATGAATCTGGATAAAGGTCTATCAATTTTGTTTATCTTTTCAAAGAACAAGCTTTTAGTTCCATTTATCTTTGCTATTGTTTTCTTTGTCTCTATTTCATTCATTTCTGCTCTGATCTTTATGATTTCTTTCCTTCTACTAACTTTAGGTTTTGTTTGTTCTTCTTTCCCTAGTTGCTTTAGGTGTAAGGTTAGGTTGTATTTTTGAGATTTTTCTTGTTTCATGAGGTAGGATTGTATTACTATAAACTTTGTACTTAGAACTGCTTTTGCTGCATCCCATAGGTTTGGATCATTGTGCTTTCATTTTCTTTTGTCTCCAGGTATTTTTTGATTTCTTCTTGATTTCTTCAGTGATCCATTGGTTGTTTAGTACATATGGTTTAGCCTCCACATGTTAGTGTTTTTTACAGTTCTTTTTTTCTTGTAGTTTATTTCTAATCTCATAGCATTGTGGTTGGAAAAGATTCTTGATATGATTTCAATTTTCATAAATTTACTGAGGCTCACTTTGTGGGCCAGCATGTGGTCAATCCTGGAGAATGTTCCACATGCACATAAGAAGAATGTGTATTCTGTTACTTTTGGATGGAATGTTCAATAAATATCAATTAAGTAGATCTGGTCTAATGTGTCATTAAAGGCCTGTGTTTCCTTATTGATTTTTTGTCTGGAAGATCTGTCCATTGATGAAAGTGGGGTGTTTTAGTCCCCCACTATTATTGTGTTACTGTTGATTTCTCCCTTTATGGCTATTAGCATTTGCTTTACATATTAGGGTGTTCCTATGTTGGGTGTATACATATTTAGAGTTGTTATATCTTCTTCTTGGATTGATCATTTGATCATTCTGTAGTGCCCTTCTTTGTCTCTTATACCAGTCTTTATTTTAAAGTCTATTTTGTCTGATATGAGTATTACTACTTCAAATTTCTTTTGATTTCCATTTGTATGGAATACCTTCTTCTATCCCCTTAATTCAGTCTGTATGTGTCCCTATGTCTGAAGTTGTTCTGTAATAGACAGTATATATATGGGTCTTACATTCTTTTTTTTTTTTTTTTTGTATCCTTTCAGCCAGTCTATGTCTTTTGATTGGAGCATTTAATCCATTTACATTTAATGATTATCAATATGTATGTTCCTATGCCATTTTCTTAATTGTTTGGGGTTTGTTATGTAGGTCTTTTTTCTTCCCTTCCTTTTTTGTTCTCTTGTGGTTTGATGACCATCTTTAGTGTTGTTTTTGGTTTGCTTTATCTTTTATGTGTGTATCTATTGTAGTTTTTGGGTTTGCTGTTCCCATGAGGTTTTGATATAGCAGTGTATATAAGTACCAGGTTGTTTTAAGTTGCTGGTCTCTTTCCCGCCTAGAGAAGTTCCTTTAGCATTTGTTTTAAAGTTGGTCTGGTGGTGCTGAATTCTCTTAGCTTTCGCTTGTCTGTAAAGCTTTTGATTTCTCTGTCTAATCTGAATGAGACCCTTGCTGGGTAGAATATTCTTGGTTGTAGGTTCTTCCCTTTCATCACATTAAATATACCGTGCCTCTCCCTTCTGGCCTGCAGAGTTTCTGCCGAGCAGTCAGCTGATAACCTTATGGGAGTTCCCTTGTATGTTATTTGTCGCTTTTCCCTGTTGCTTTTAATATTTTTTCTTTGTCTTTAATTTTTGTCAATTTGATTACTATGTGTCTCGGCATGTTCCTCCTTGGGTTTATCCTGCCTGGGACTCTCTGCACTTCCTGGACTTGGGTGACTGTTTCTTTTCCCATGTTACGAAAGTTTTCAGCTGTTATCTCTTCAAATATTTTCTCAGGTCCTTTCTCTCTCTCTTCTCCTTCTGGGACCCTTATAATGTGAATGTTGGTGCATTTAATGTTGTCTCAGAGGTCTCTGCGACTGTCCTCATTTCTTTTCATTCTTTTTTCTTTATTCTGTTCTACACCAGAGATTTCCATCATTCTGACTTCCAGGTCACTTATCCGTTCTTCTGCCTCAGTTACTCTGCTATGATTCCTTCTAGTGTAATTTTCATCTCAGTTATTGTATTATTCGTCTCTGTTTTTTTGTTCTTTAGTTCTTCTAGGTCTTTGTTAAACATTTCTTGAATCTTCTCGATCTTTGCCTCCATTCTTTTTCCAAGATCCTGGATCATCTTCACTATCATTATTCCAATTTCTTTTTCCAGAAGGTTGTCTATCTCCACTGAACTTAGTTGTTTTTCTGGGATTTTATCTTGTTTCTTTATCTGGGTATATTCCTCTGCCATTTCATTTTGTCTAAATTTTTGTGATTGTGGTTTCCATCCTGCAGGCTGCAGTACTGTAGTTCTTCTTTCTTCTTCTGTCTGCCCTCTGGTGGATGAGGCTATTTAAGAGGCTTGTACAAGCTTCCTGATGGGAGGGACTGGTGGTGGGTAGAGCTGAGTCTTGTCCCTCTGGTGGGCAGGGCTGTGCTCAGTAAGACTTTAATCCACTTGTCTGCTGATGGGTGGGGCTGTGTTCCTCCCCCATTGGTTCTTTGGCTTGAGGAGACTCAGCACTAGAGTCTACAGGCTATTTGGTGGGGCTAATGGTGGCCTCCAGGAGGGCTCACACCAAGGAGGACTTCCCAGAACTCCTGCCACCAGTGTCTTTGTCCCTGCAGTGAGCCACAGCCACCACCCGCATCTGCAGGAGATGCTCCAATACTAGCAAGTAGGTCTGGCCCAGTCTCTTATTGGTTCACTGCTTTTTACCCCTGAGTCCTGATGCACACAGGTCTCTGTGCATGTCCTCCAAGAGTGGAGACTCTGTTTTCCCCCAGTCCTGTGGAAGTCCTGCAATCAAATCTCCCTGGTCTTCAAAGCCAGATTCACTGGGGACTCCTTCTCCCATTGCTGGACTCCCAGGCTGGGAAACCTAACATGGGGCTCAGAACTTTCACTCCAGTGGGAGAACTTCTGTGGTATAATTGTTTTCCAGTTTGTGGGTCACCCACGTGGCAGGTATGGAAATTGATTTTAGTGTGATTGCACCTCTCCTACCACCTTTTTGTGGCTTCTTTTTGTCTTTGAATGTAGGGTATATTTTTTGGTAGGCTCCAGCATTTTTTTGTCAATGGTTGTTCAGCAGTTAGTTGTCATTCCAGTGTTCTCATAAGAAGGGGTGAGTGCACATCCTTCTACTGCATCATCTTGAGGTAATTTCTTTTATCATTAAGCATACCTCTTCTTGTGGTCCTAAGTGTCCACAAACAGAATAGTTAATTCAGAACACACACACACACACACACACACACACACTAAAATTGCATTATTTTTAAAAGCAACAAAGTCTTCATATTAAATCATACTATACATAAACATACAAAATATTTAGAGGATGTTTCTCTAACTACATTATTTACTTGCAATGCTAGAAATAAAGGAATATAAGATGATAGAACTGCAGATGGAAAAAGATTCCCAGATTACTGTTCAACTTTCATCAGACTATAACATGAGTGATAAATAAACACAGATATTTGGGAGCTGTCTCTACTGTAACTAGTGTTATTTGACCTAACACAGAAATTAGTTCATCAAGGTGGGTTGCTATTGTAACAAATCTGAAAACTGTGGCCTTGTCTTAGGAGTCTGGAGGTAGTTTGCAAGGAAACATATTGGAAACCAAAAAAGTTGTGATATATGTTATTCAGTGGCAAAACTTTTCATATAATGGTTGTCCATAGTAACTTGGGAGGCAGACAAAATGTTGGTTATTTGTTGTGTTCACCAGGCTATAGACATATGTTCAGGAAATAACTGTCTGATTTGCAGGCCAGAAATGAAAAAAATGAAAGAAAAAAAATGTAGTCCAGAAATTCAAAACCTTGTTAAACTAGAAAACTTACCACTTGTAAGCCCCAAAGAGGAAGAGATGAGATTAGAAGTGGTTTTGAACTTTATGTCCACTTTCAATTGTATGTAGCAACAGAGAAAAGAGATAGAAGTTGTAGTCTTTCCACCTGTGTGCCAGTGAGCTCTCTTATGTTCAGGGATAAAGGCAGCAAAATAAATCAGGCCAGAAAATCACTTCTAGGAAAGGACCTAACTGTGGATCCTAGAACATACAAATGATTGTAGGAATGAAATATATCAGGTGCCTAATAAGTTTTTGAGAGAATTGATGACAAAATAAACTGTGTGCCAATACTAAAAAGGCTTTGATTTTTCAAGAATAGAAACGACTTTCCAGCTCTCATTTCCCCACTTTCCATACTACCCCCTTCATATGTGGTCAGTACAGGTGACTAAAAGGGAGTAACAGCTGTGAGATGGATACAAGGCCCACAGGGAATAATGGATGAGGGAAACTCTGTCAGAGAATAGTGTCATAGCCTAAGAGAGGCAAGGAGGAGAAGGAACACAGAGATTCTCAAACATTTTTACTCTTTTGTATGATGGTTATTCTTTCATCTTTTTCCCTCCAGCTTTATTGAGGTATAATTGACAAATTAAGCTGTATATATTTACAGTGTATAATGTGATGACTTGATATATGTATATTTTGTGCAATGATTACCACCATCGGGTTACTTAGCACATTAATCACCTCAATAGTAACCCTTTAATTGTGTGCTTGTGTGTGTGTGTGTGCATGTGGTGAGACAGCTTAAGGTTTAATCTCTTAGCAAGTTTCAAGCAAACAACACAGTGTTATTACCTATAGTCGCCATGCTGTACATTGTCTCCTAGAGCTTATTCATCTTATGACTGAAGGCTTGTACCCTTTGCCCAACATCTCCACTTTTGCCCCACCCCTCAGCCCCTGCTGACTGCCATTCTATTCTTTGTTTCTGTGATATCTGTGAGTTCAGCAATACTTTCCTAAATAACCGATGGCTCAAACAAGAAATAACAAATAAAATTAGAAAATACTTTGGGAGGAATGAAAATGAAAACAACATACAAGAACTTTAGTAATACATGTAATGCAGTGCATAGAGAGAAATTTATGTCTGGAGACATCTATATTACAAAAGATGAAAGATCTCAAATAAGTAACCTGATAGACATGCATGCATGCATGTGGATTTAGTAAAAATTTTTAAAAATCATAACACTAAATACAGCAAAATATAAACAATGATTATTTCTGGCAGTTTAATATTGATGCTCATTTTTGAAGAGCTTTATGTTCCCTATTATACATGATATAATTTCATTTTTATAACTATTTATTACAATATTTTTAAAAATGTATAGTAGTCAGTGAAGATGTGCTGAGCTGCAGGGAAAGGTTATGTCCTGGCCTTCTGGCAAATGCCTAGCTGGTGACTCTTTCACAGGTTTCAAGTGTCTCCTCTTTCTCTTCCTCTCCTCTTCATTCTCTTCTTCTTCCTCCTTTCCCATTATAAAACCACATTCCTGAAAAGCTTCCTGATTATTTGGTCAAGACAAGTTACTAAGCCAATTCTTTCTCTAGACTGCAGGAAGAATTAAAAAAGATATGAAAGGACTATTACTAAATGCATTGACAGCATGTCAATGTACCAAAGTGAACAGTTAAGAGGCCTACATTGGGAGTGAAGGTTATATGGCAGGTTGAGGGTTCTGGAGGTTTGAAGGAGAAGACAGAGAATAAACATTGAAATAAATTTTTTAAATTACTGTCTTTTAAAGATCTAAAACATGTTGGGATAATGTAGAAGAAAACTTACCATATCAGCCCTAAGTTCATATTTCACCTGGATTTCAGACATTTTGGGCTCTGATCCTCTCCCCCTCCCAAACTTACCCTCGATCACTTGTATGTGATGATGTGAGTCTTAAATGGTATCTTATATTTATTTGTGGTTTCATACAATTTAAACCTGATATCTACTTATGGAATTAAAGGGATCTATTTCCTGATAAAATAATTTTAAGCACATGACAGCAGTCTAGAGAAGTGTTGGGGTCAGGTGAGATGGACATCCTGATTCCATTAAAAGTGTGTTCCCACATTCTACAGTAACATAAAGCGAGAGTTGTAACTTTATTCCTAAACAAGGTATAACCCCTCACCAGCCATGGCCCATCACAAAAAGCTTCAGCACCCAAGGATAAGTACTGAAAAGGAAAGAACAGAGGAACTATGAAGAATTGTTAAGAGCCTAATCTCTGAAAAGACAGAAATGAAATCTTTCGACAGGGTGGGAGAATACTAGGCCATTGTTTCCAGAACTTTAGTTCTTCCCTAAAGGCTCATTATATTTGTCATAATTACACATCACATGTATCATTTAAGATTAAAATTTTTTACCTTCACTTTATACTAACTGAATTTTTAATTTAATTAGACATAGACAATCATGTACATGAAATGGTAGATGAAATATTCAAATTATATATTACAATACATATATAAGCATATATATATATATATATATATATATATATATATATATATATATATATATATATATATATTAGACAGAGACAGAGAAAGAGAGAGAGATTACAAAGGCTGGCAAATACAAAATCTGCAAAGCCAAAACCCTGCTGGAAGACAATCAGGTAGGGGAGTTATCTCTTAACCAGGGGATGGTCAGACTTTTGTTCCATTCAGGCCTTCAGTGGGTTGGATGAGGACAACACACCTCATCGAGGGCAACTTCCTTTACTCACGCCACAGATTTAAATATTAATCTGATCTGAAAAGATCCTTAGAAATTCATCCAGAATAACGTTTGACCAGATATCTGGGTATCCAGTTCCAGACAAGTTGAGCCATAAATTAACCATCAAACCTTCCTTCCAGCACACTGACAAATTGTATGAAGCAAGCAGAGAAGGAAAGAGGTTTACTTGACTTATGTTCCATGTGACCAATATGGAAAATCTAAAAAATGTCTTAAAATGGTAATAAAATTATGATTAATGATTAAGAGGTTGTGTATGAATGGCACTTAACTTCAGTGACTGAATTGTTAATAAAGTGATTCCAACTTTCATATAAAAATAGTTGTTTGAATGGCATTGCTTATTAAATGGGTTTTCCAATAATTTCACAGGAGCAAGAAGGCAGAAAATTTTAATAATCCTCTGAGCTTTCTTCAAAGGTGAAGAAGTAGAAAGAGGTCAGTAGGGAGAAATTATGTAAGAGCAGGTGATATGTCATGTTAGGGAGTTATGAGCAAAAAGCTTGCTTTCGGTTGTAGGTCTAGGGTCTGAGCTGCCAGAACATCGAATTATGGTAGGTGATGCTACGCTACTAGTTAATCTCTGTGGCTGGAGGAGAAACAGGTTTATGAGAGTAATAGGAATCTGCTTGATGTCCTTCATTTGAAGGAGCAAATATATGATATGAGGACCTCAGAGACCACCACTTTCCTGAACGTATCTAAGTTACATGATGGGAAGGCAGCTAAGCTGAGCTGCAACATGCCCTCGATCCATTTTAGAGGAAGAAAGGAGACTTAGATTAGCAAGCCATGGATCAAGGGGAAATGCATTATGAGAAGGACTTGAGGTAAAGAGAAAGATGTCACCAGGTAGTCACGATTTTTTCAAACCAGTATGTATAACAAAATGGCCAACAGTTCAAGTGCAACTAGGCAGGCTGTTTTAGAAGTCAAGGAAGGTGAAAGAGAGAAAAGGGTCATCTTCCCAATCAAAAAAGGGAGCCTTTGACGATAAGTAAGACAACCCCACAAATCCTCCCACTGCCATAAACCACCGAAACTGACAGCTAAGGCAGGGACTCTGTGAGTCATGAGAACATAATCCAGTGAGGAGAACCTGGAACAGGATATTTCTTGTTTTCAGAGTCCCTGTCAAGCCAGTTATGGATGGATTTGAATTTTGGTTGGGAAATGATTGGGCCATGCCAGTTTTGCAGCTTCATTTCGCCCTGAGGGGGGCAGCAAGCCCCAATAAAAGGTCCTCTGCTTCATGACTGCCATCATCCTGCTACTTGAGTCCCAATTGACTTTGGAGAACCTGGTGACTCTGATTCTTCAGTTCAGCTTTATTCTTTGTGCCCCCAAATGTTGAATTTATGCTGGTGACAGCAAATTTTATGGGTCCAAAGTTATGATCATGGGTTTAATGCTACTTAGTGGATGGGAACATGGCATTTGAGCAAACTGGTATACTGATTTATTAGACTTGTGATACCTAGTTTCAATTCCTCTACTGAAAAAGAAATTAACAGGAAATTTTGACATTAAGAGATAAAGAAAAAAGTATTATTCTTTTTTATATACCTTTTTGATGTCCCTCTACTGTGATGTCACAGGCATTTATCTTATAATGTGTGAGGCCCTTACATTCTTCCTGATTGCCCTATGCTCTATACATAAGTCATCCTGTCGGGACCTCATGAGAGAAGATGATGATAGGAATTGCTTGTGAGCTTGCCTAGGATTTTAGAACTTGGGACAGCCTTTTTGAAAATGGTGTTTTCATAAAAAAAAAAAAGCAAAAACAGAAAACATCGCTTGTTTCTTTCAAAAAAAAGATATTTTCATTGGAAAAGTAATATGAGAAAAGAGATGGTTTTCTCTGGGCTGATGAAACAATTTGCAAAAGAGTGAGAGAGAAGTCAGAAATTCATTAAAAGGTATAAAAAAGATTAAATCACAGATTGGAGAGATACTGTCCATTGATATCACACAAGCTTTTGCTCTTCTCTCTGTAGGAATTCCTTCTTGTGAACACTGTCATATACTTTCTTTCAGATATTAAGACTCCAGAAAGATGTCTTCTCAACAGCAGCAGTGCAAGCAGCCCTTGCATCCACTAGCAGTGTGTCCACATAAGTGCCCTGAGCCTTGCCCACCTAAATGCTATGAGCCTTGCCCACCCCCAAGTGTCCAGAACCTTGCCCACTTATAAAGGGCCCTGAGCCATGCTTGCCTCAGCAGTGCCAGCAGAAATGCCTTCCTGCGCCAACTCCCCATCATTGCTAGAAGAAGTGCCCACCCAAGAGCATGTAAGAGCTTGAGCTTTTATCTGAATCAGGAAAGGATAAGGACAATCGGCTCAACTAGTTCCAGAGCTCCACCTTCATCTTCTCTTCAAAGCATATTATTGATACGGAAGAAGCTTCTCCACGCTTCAGCCTGCAGTATGCGTGTGGTGATTCCTGACAGCCAGTAGTTTCCTATCTGAGGCTGCAATACTGCTCCCCTCTGGGAGGTGCCCGAGAAAACATCGCAGAGCCTCAGAAGGAAGAGCAGCAGCTCTCCTCCTGACAGCCTCTGAGGATTCTCTCGCTGTCTTCTGTGCCTGTCTGTCACCTGGGCAGGAGTTGCTACCAGCTGAGCAATTGCTACTTATTTTCCACTTCCTGAATAAAATACAATTCTTTTGTGAGATGGGAAAAATATTTTCTTTCTTTTAAAACCTGCTTTTAGCAGTATTATACCATAATTCTGGTTGGTTTCAATCCCAAGTTTTATGCTCTCACAATCAGTGTTACCTGAATTTTGAGTCATATCGATGACTATTTCTATATAATTGTAAATCCAGGTTATTTTCTTAATAATTGCTTGATTGATTTGAGGAACACATTATTTAACTTCTCAGGATTTCAATCCCTTGCTGAAATGTGGGGAAATCACATTTACAGTGCCAAATTGCTTAGGCATAAAAATTACATGAATGTGCGTAATCCAGTTCGCACAATGCCGGGAACATAATTGGCACTTTATGAGGTGGCTGATCATCATTGTCTCTGTCATCATTACCGTCACGACCATCACCACCATCATCACCACCACCATGTTTGCTCCACCAAGAAAGTGGCTACACATACCGAGTACAGCAAACAAGGAGACTCTTAAACTCTATTAACCTTTCATATTCTGTATTCTTTTTCTTTTCAAATTTAACAGTCTTTTTAATGTGACATAATAGATAAAACACTTTGGGAATTTACTGGGATATTCTGCATGAAATAATACTACTTCTGAAAACATGGGTAATACAAAAGAAAGGGAATTTTAAACGGTACTTACCGAGCAAAGTGCTGCCTGCTCTCCATGTGTACAACGTGCTCTTCTTACTGCAAAACTCAAGAACCTCAGGGCCTTATTACATTTTTTCACCTCTGAAATTACTTTCTTGATTATTTTACCCAACTTTGAGGTACACTGGGGTTTCCAATGTTGATCTAGATTTACAAATGACTGTTGCTATGCAGCTTGTTTTCTGAGTGCATAGCTTGCTAGTGCAGCAAGCCATGAAAAGGGATGTTTTCTTTAGGCACATCTCTTCTTTTGGTCCTAGAATTAAAGGACTCCAAGATGCTACAACTGCAGAAGCAAAAAGAGCCCTGATTACTACTGAACACTCATCAGACGCAGAAATGAGTGAGAAATCAACACTGATATTTGAGAGTTGTCTCTACTGTAGCTACTGTTATTTGACCTGACACAGAAATTACTTCTTTGAGGTGCGATGCTCCTATAACAAAACTTAAAATTGTGGCATTGGCTTAGGAGTCTTGGGGTGGTTGACAAGGAATCTGACATTGGAAGCCAAAAATGTGTTGATGCATGTTATTCGATGGCAAAATGTTCACAGTAATGGTTGTCCATGATATCTTGAGAGGAAGACCAAATGTTGGTCATTTGTTGTTTTGCCCAGGGTATTTCAGTACACGTATGTTAAGGAAAAACTTCCTGGTTGGCACGCCAGAAATGAAAAAAATGAAAAGAGAAAAAATACAGCCCAGAAATTCAAAACCTTGTTGAATTAGAAAACTCACCACTTGTAAGTCCTAAAGAGTAAGAGATGAGATTAGAAGTGGTTTTGAACTAGAAGTCCAATTTCAGTTGACTGTTACAACAGAGAAAAGAGACAGAAGTTGTACTCTTCCCACCTGTGTGCCAAGGAACCTCATGGTAGCTGTATTATGTTAGGGGGAAAAGCAGTAATTTCAATAGTCCAGAAAATTACTTCTACGGAAGGACCTTACTGAGATCCGTAGGACATGGAAATGATTGGAGGACTGAATTATATCAGGCGCCTAATAAGTTTCTGAGGGAATTGAGAATTAAATAAACTATGTGCCAAAACGAAAAAGTATGATTTCCAAGATTACTAACGACTTTCCAGACCACTTTTCCCCACTTTCCACCCTACCAAATCAGATATGGTCAGTACACATGAATAAAAGGGAATATCCACTCTGAGATGGGTACAAGGCACCCACAGAATAATGGATACAGGAAGCTCTCTCAGAGAATAAGATCAGATCCTAAGAGAGGAAAGGAGGAGAAGGAACACAGAGATGCTCAAACATTGTTACTCTGTTGTATGATGGTTATTCTTTCATGCTTTCCCTCCGGGTTTATTGAGGTATAATTAACAAACTAAACTGTACATATTAACGGTATATAATGTGATGGTTTGATATATGTGTATTTTCTGCAGTGATTACCATCATCGGTCATTTAATACATTAATCACTTAATCAGTAACAATGTAAAGTGTGTATTTCTCTCTGTTTGTGTGTGTGTGTGTGTGAGACGAGAATGCTTAAGGTCTAATTTCTCAGCAAGATTCAAGTACACAACTGAGTGTTATTAGCTAGATTACCATGCTGTACTGTAGACTCTGAGAACTCGTTCATCGTATGATTGCAGGCTTGTACCCTTGTCCCAACATCACCACTTTTGCACAACCCCTTAGACCCTGCTGACCACCATTCTACTCTCTGTTTCTGTGACATCTGTGAGTTTGCAAACACATTCCTAAATAAAGAGTGGTGCAAAGAAGAAATAACAAACAAATAGAAAAAACCTTGAGATGAATGAAAATGAAAAGAAAACATATAAGACCATTCGGGATAAATGTACTGCAGCACAAAGAGAGCAACCTATGGCTGGAGATATCTATATTACAAAAGGTGATCTCCAATCAGTAACCTGATAGACATGTATGTATGTGTGTGGGTTTATGAAACTTGAAAAGACATAACACTAACTACAGCAACATATAAGCAGTGATTATTTTTGGCCGTTTAATAGACATGCTCATTTTTTAACAGCTTTATGCTTTCCCCATTATATATTAAATGATATAGCTTCATTTTTATAACAATGTGTCATATTATTTAAAAAATATATAGTAGTCAGTGAAGATGTGGCTGAGCTGCAGGGAACGTTTACGTCCTGGCCTTCTGGCACATGCCTAGCTGGTGACTCTTTCACAGGTTTCAAGTGTCTCCTCTTTCTCTTCCTCTCCTCCTCATTCCGCTCTTCTTCCTGCTGTCCCATCATAAAACCCCATTCCTAAGAAGCTTCCTGATTATTTGGCCAAGACAAATTACTAGGCCAGTTCTTCTTTCTGACTGCAGGAAGAATTATGAAAGATATGAAAGGACTATTCCTAAATGCATGGGCAATATGTCAAAGTACCAAATTGGACGGTTAAGGGGTAGATATTGGCGGTGAAGATATTATGGCAGGGTGAGGGTTCTGGAACGTGAACAGGAAGACAGAGAATAAACAGTGAACATTTTTTTTCAAATTACTGTCTTCAAGGACCTAAAACATTCTTGGAATGAGTAGAACAAAGCAAATATATCAGATGTGCCCTAAGTTCACATTTCATCCGGATGTCAGACCTTTAGTGCTTTGCTTCTCTCTCCCCTCCCAACGTCACTCTGAATCATTTATATGTGATGCTGTGAGTCTTAAATGGTATCTTATATCTAGTTTTTTTTCACACAATTGAAACCTTGTATTTACTTGTGGAATACAACAGATTTATTTCCTGATAAAGGAATTTTAAGCACACGACAGCTGTCTAGGGAAGAGTTTGCGTCAGGTGAGATGGGACATCCTGATTCCATTAAACATGTGTTCCTACATTCTACAGTTTGATAAAGTGAGATTCGCAGCTCTATTCCTAAAGCAGACAGGGGCCTTCACCAACCATGACCCATCACAAGACTCTTCAGTGTCCAAGGGGACAGCATAGAAAAGAGTAGTGTTCGTGTCCAGGATAGAAGGGAGGAACTGTAGAAAAACTGTTGACAGCTAAATCACTGAAAAGGCAGAAATGAAATCTTTCGAGGACATGCTAAAGCACTGGGTGCTGAAGTTCAGTCATTTGCTAAAAGCTCATTATATCTGTCATAATTCCACACCCCATGTGTCATATTACATTTATATGTTTGGCTTTAACTTCACTTCCTAATAACTTTGAAAAATTTTATATTAATTGGCCATAGTTAATCATGTACATGAAATGAGAGATGAAATATTCAAATTATATATTACATTATGTATGTACATATATACATAGAGAAATATGTTACAGAAAGAGGGACAATGACAGAGAGAGAGAGAGAGAGATTAAAATGTCTGGAACACGCAAAGTCTGCAGAGCGGAAACTCTGCTGGAAGTCCACCTGAAAGGGGAATAATCTTTTACCTGGGGGAGCGTCAGCCTTGCTCTATTCAGGCCGTCAGTGGATTGGATGAGAACTTCCCACCTTGTAGAGGGAAACCACCATCAATCAGGTCACTGATTTAAATAATACTCTCATCCAAAATCATCCTTTCAGAAACAAACAGATAATGTTTGACCAGAAAACAGGGGACCTGGGCCAGTGAATCGGACGCATAAATAAACCATCAAACCTTCCTTCCAGCACATTGACAAATTGTATGAAGAAAGTCGAGCAGGAAATAGGTTTATTTGACATATGCTCCACCGTGACCAAAATGGAAAATGCAAAAAATAGGTTTAAAATATAACAAAATTATTATTAATGATTAAGAAGTTGTATATGAATGGCAATGAACTTCAGTGACTGAATTTTTAATGAAGTGATTTCAACTATCTCCTGAATTTGATGTGAAACAACATGTGTTTAAATAATTCATAAGTATTAAAAACATATAAAATTAGTTGCGTGAATGGCATTGCATAATAGATTGGGTTTCCCAATAATTTCAAAGTGACAGGAAGCCAGAAAATTTGAACAACCCTCTGAGATTTCTTCAAAAATTGAAGCTATCCAAAGAGTTCAGTTGGAAGAAATTAGATTGGAGCAAGTGTTAGGTCACTTTTGGGAGGTATGAGCAAACAGCCTCACTTCTGTTGTAAGTGTAGGGTCTGAGCTGCCAGCTCATCTGAGTTATGGTAGGGGATGCTACGTGCCTAGTGAATTCCTTGTGGCAGGAAGTAAAACAGATTTATAGAGGTCACAGAAATCTGACCTGCTGGATGTTCTTTATTTGAAGGAGCAAACAGTGAAAGGAGGAACATAGTGGTCAACACTTTAATACACGTTTCTAAGTATCATGATAGGAAATCATATGAGGTGTTCTGCAAATTTCCCTCAGTCCATGTTCGAAGAAGAAAGGAGATTTTGTTTGGCAAGCCATGAATCAAGGGCAAATGAATTGCAAGAAAGACTGGAGGTAAAGAGTCATGTGTCAGCAGGTAGCGAGGCCCTTTTCAAACCAGTATGTACAACAAAATGGCCCCCAGATCAATGCAACTAGGCAGGCCCTCTTAGAAGTCAAGGATCGTGAAAGATAGAAAAGGGTCATCTTCCCCAATCAAGGAATGGAACTTTTCACTACAAGTTAGAGAACACTCCAAGCGCTCCCACTGCCAGAAACCACAGAAACTGAGAGCTAAGACAGGGACTCTGTGAGTCATGAGAACCTCATCCAGTGAGGAGATCCTGGAACAGG
This sequence comes from Balaenoptera ricei, assembly GCF_028023285.1. Classification (NCBI taxonomy): domain Eukaryota; kingdom Metazoa; phylum Chordata; class Mammalia; order Artiodactyla; family Balaenopteridae; genus Balaenoptera; species Balaenoptera ricei. The sequence goes on from NC_082639.1 coordinate 110,983,072, forward strand.
ACGTTTCCTGTTTTCAGCGTCCCTGCCAAGCCATTTATGAGTGGATTTGCATTTTGGTTGGGAAATGATTGGACCGGGCCAGTTTTGGTAGCTCCGCTTCCCCCTGGGTGGGGCAGCAAGCCCCAATAAAAAGGTCCTCTGCTGCACGACAGCTGTCCTCTTGCTACTCGAGTTCCGATTGACTTTGGAGAACCTGGTGAGTCTGATTCTTCAGTTCAACTTTGTTCTCGGATCCCCGAATGTTGACTTTATGCTGGAGACAGCAAGTTTGATGGGTCCAAAGTTATGATCATGGGTATAATGCTACTTAGTGGATGGGAACTTGGAATCTGGGCACAATGTTATATTGTATTTACTAGATTTCTGATACCTCGTTTGATTTCCTCTATTGAGAAAGAAATTAACAGGAAGTTTTGACATGAAGGGATAAAGAGCAAAGTATTTACTTTTTTCTATGCCTTTCTCTTGGACTTCTGCTGTGATTTCAGAGGCATTTACCTTAGAAGGTGTGAGGCCCTTACATTCATCCTGAATGCCCTTTGCTCTGTGCATACGTCACCTTGTCAGGACCTCATGAGAGAAAATGGTGATAGAAACTGCTTGTGAGCTTGCCCAGGATTCTAGAACTTGTGATGGCCTTCTTTGAAGATGTCGTTTTCATAAAAAACAAAAAGAGAGAGAGAGAGAGAAAGAAAAGAGAGAGAAAACATCGCATGTTTCTTTAAAACAAAGATATTTTCCTCGGAAAACTTGTATGAGAAAAGGAAGGTTTTGTCTGGGCTGATGAAACGATTTTCTGAAGAGTGAGAGAGAAGTCAGAAATTCATTAAAAGCTATTAAAGAGATTAAAGCACTTACTTAGAGATTGGTGAGATACTATCTGTTGATATTCCACAAGCTTTTGCTCTTTTCTCTATAGGAATTCCTTCTTGTGAACACGGTCATATACTTTCTTTCAGATATTAAGACTCCAGAAAGATGTCTTCTCAACATCAGCAGTGCAAGCAGCCCTGCCAGCCACCACCAGTGTGCCTACCTAAGTGCCCTGACCCTTGCCCACCTGCCAAGTGTCCAGACCCTTGCCCACCTATAAAGTGCCCTGACCCATGCCCACCTACCAAGTGTCCAGACCCTTGCCCACCTATAAAGTGCCCTGACCCATGCCTGCCTCAGCAGTGCAAGCAGAAATGCCCTCCTGGGCCACCTGCCCATCATTGCTAGCAGAGGTGCCCACCCAAGAGCATGTAAGAGCTTGAGCTTTTATCTGCATCTGGAAAGGATAAGGACAATCGGCTCAACTAGTTCCAGAGCTCCACCTTCACCTTCTCTTCAAAGCCTATCATGGATACGGAAGAAGCTTCTCCACCCTTCAGCCTCAATATGCGTGTGGTGATTCTTGACAGACAGAGGCTTCCTATCTGAGGCTGCTATACTGCTTCCCTCTGGCTGGTGCCCGAGAAAGCATCACAGAGCCTCAGTAGAAAGAGCAGCAGCTCTCCTCCTGGGCGCCCTCTGAGGATTCTCTCCCTGTCTTCTCTGTCGGTCGGTCACCTGGGCATGGGTTTCTACCAGCTGAGCAAGTGTTACTTATCCTCCACTTCCTGAATAAAATACAATTCTTTTGTGCGATGGAAAAATTTTTTTCTTTCTTTTAAAACCTGCTTTTCGCAATATCATATCATAATTTTGGTTGATTTCTATCCTTCTTTGATCCCGAGTTTCAGGCTCTCACAGTCAGTGTTATCTGAATTTTGAGTCGTATCAATGATTATTTCTATACAGTTTCAAATGCAGGTTATTTTCCTCATTATTGCTTGATTGATTTGAGGAACAAATTATTTAACTTCTTGGCATTTCAAACCCTTTAATAAACTGTGGGAAAAATCACATTTACAGTGCCTACTTGCTTAGGCATAAAAATTACATGAATGTGTGTCATTCAGTTGGCACAATGCCGGGCACATAATTGGCATTTGAGAGGTGGCCGATCATCATTGTCCCTGTCATCATCACCGTCACCACCATCACCATCGTCATCACCACCCGCAGGTGCTCCAGCAGAGGAGTGGCTCAGACATACCTAGTAGAGCAAGCAAGGAGATTCTTAAACTCTATTACCCGTTCATAGTCTGTGTTCTTTTTCTTTTCCAATATAACCGAATTTTAAATGTGACACCACAGAAAAACCATTTTGGGAAATTAATGGGATACTCTGCATAAAATTATAATAGTTCTGAAAACATGGGTAGTACAAAAGAAAGGGCATTTAAAGGGACCTTACCAGGCAAAGTGCTGCCTGCTCTCCATGTGTACAACGTGCTCTTCTTACTGCAAAACTCAACAACCTCGGGGTCTTATTATATGTTTTCACCTCGGAAATAAGATTCTTGATTACTTTGACCCCACCTTTGAGGAACAATGGGGATTCCAATGTTTATCTTGATTTACACAATGACTGTTGCTATGCAGCTTGTTTTCTAAGTGCTTAGCTTACTGGTCCAATAAGCCGTGAAAAGGGATGAGTTTCTTAAGCATACCTTTTCTTGTGGTTAGAAGTAAAGGAGTCAAACATGGCAGAACTGCAGAAGCAAAAAGATGCCCATGTTACTGCTCAACGCTCATCAGACTGTGACCTGAGTGAAAAACCAACACTGACATTTCGGAGTTGTCTCTACTGTAGCTACTCTTATTTGACGTGACAAAGAAATTCGTTCTTTGAGGAGGGATGCTCCTGTAACAAATCTTAAAATTGTGGCATTGGCTTATGTGTCTGGAGGTGGTTGGAAAGGAATCTGATATTGGAAGCCAAAAATGTGGTGCTACATGTTATTCAACGGCAAAATGTTTGCAGTAATGGTTGTCCATGGTATCTTTAGAGGCAGACCAAAGGTTGGTCATTTGTTGATTTGCCCACGGTATTTCAGTAGACGTATGTTCAGGAAACACTTTCTGGTTGACAGGCCAGAAATGAAAAAAATGAAAAGGAAAAAAATACATCCCAGAAATTCAAAACCTTGTTGAATTAGAAAACTCACCACTTGTAAGTCCTAAAGAGTAAGAGATGAGATTAGCAGTGGTTTTGAACTACAAGTCCAATTTCAGTTGACAGTTACAACAGAGAAAAGAGACAGAAGTTGTATTCTTCCCACCTGCGGGCCTAGGAACCTCATGATAGCTGTATTATGTTAGGGGGAAAAGCAGTAATTTAATCAGTCCAGAAAATTACTTCTACAAAAGGACCTTACTGAGATCCGTAGGACATGGAAATGATTGGAGGACTGAATTATATCAGGCGCCTAATAAGTTTTTGAGTGAATTGAGAACTAAATAATCTATGTGCCAAAACGAAAAAGAAAGATTTCCAAGATTACTAACGACTTTCCAGACCACCTTTCCCCACTTTCCACCCTACCAAATCAGATATGGTCAGTACACGTGACTAAAAGGGAATATCCACTCTGAGATGGGTACAAGGTCCCCAAAGAATAATGGACAAAGGAAGCTTTCTCAGAGAATACTATCAGATTATAAGAGAGGCAAGGAGGAGAAGGAACACAGAGATGCTCAAACATTGTTACTCTGTTGTATGATGGTTATTCTTTCATGCTTTCCCTCCGGGTTTATTGAGGTGTAATTGACAAACTAAATTGTCCATACTTATGGTGTATAATGTGATGATTTGACATATGTGTACTTTCTGCAGTGATTACCACCATCGGTCATTTAGTACATTAATCACTTCATCAGTAAAAATGTAAAGTGTGTATTTCTCTGTGTTTGTGTGTGTGTGTGTGTGTGTCTTTGTGTGTGATACGAGGAGGCTTAAGGTCTAATTTCTCAGCAAGGTTCAAGTACACAACTGAGTGTTATTCCTAGATCACCATGCTGCACTGTAGACACTGAGAACTCCTTCAACATATGATTGCAAGCTTGTACCCTTGTCCCAACATCTCCACTTTTGCACAACCCCTTAGACCCTGTTGACCACCATTCTACTCTCTGTTTCTGTGACATCTGTGAGTTTGCAAACACATTCCTAAATAAACAATGGTGCAAAGAAGAAATAACAAACAAATAGTAAAAACCTTGAGATGAATGAAAATGAAAAGAAAACATACAAGAACTTTCGGGATAAATGTACTGCAGCACCAAGAGAGCAACCTATGGCTGGAGATATCTATATTACAAAAGATGATCTCAAATCAGTAACCTGATAGGCATGTATGTATGTGTGTGGGTTTATGAAAATTGAAAAGACGTAACACTAACTACAGCAACATATAAGCAGTGATTATTTTTGGCCGTTTAATAGACATGCTCAATTTTTAAGAGCTTTATGCTTTCCCCATTATATATTAAATGATATAGCTTCATTTTTATAACAATGTGTCATATTATTTAAAAAATATATAGTAGTCAGTGAAGATGTGGCTGAGCTGCAGGGAACGTTTACGTCCTGGCCTTCTGGCACATGCCTAGCTGATGACTCTTTCACAGGTTTCAAGTGTCTCCTCTTTCTCTTCCTCTCCTCCTCATTCCGCTCTTCTTCCTGCTGTCCCATCATAAAACCCCATTCCTAAGAAGCTTCCTGATTATTTGGCCAAGACAAATTACTAGGCCAGTTCTTCTTTCTGACTGCAGGAAGAATTATGAAAGATATGAAAGGACTAGTCCTAAATGCATGGGCAATATGTCAAAGTACCAAATTGGACGGTTAAGGGGTAGATATTGGCGGTGAAGGTATTACGGCAGGCTGAGGGTTCTGGAACGTGAACAGGAAGACAGAGAATAAACAGTGAACATTTTGTTCAAATTACTGTCTTCAAGGACCTAAAACATTCTTGGAATGAGTAGAACAAAGCAAATATATCAGATGTGCCCTAAGTTCACATTTCATCCGGATGTCAGACCTTTAGTGCTTTGCTTCTCTCTCCCCTCCCAACGTCACTCTGAATCATTTATATGTGATGCTGTGAGTCTTAAATGGTATCTTATATCTAGTTTTGGTTTCACCCAATTGAAACCTGGTATTTACTTATGGAATACAAGAGATTTATTTCCTGATAAAGGAATTTTAAGCACACGACAGCCGTCTAGGGATGTGTTTGCGTCAGGTGAGATGGGACATCCTGATTCCATTAAACATGTGTTCCCACATTCTACAGTATGATAACGTGAGATTCGCAGCTCTATTCCTAAAGCAGACAGGGGCCTTCACCAACCATGACCCATCACAAGACTCTTCAGTGTCCAAGGGGACAGCATAGAAAAGAGTAGTGTTCGTGTCCAGGATAGAAGGGAGGAACTGTAGAAAAACTGTTGACAGCTAAATCACTGAAAAGGCAGAAATGAAATCTTTGGAGGACATGCTAAAGCACTGGGCACTGAAGTTCAGTCATTTGCTAAAAGCTCATTATATCTGTCATAATTCCACACCCCATGTGTCCTATTACATTTATATGTTTGGCTTTAACTTCACTTCCTAATAACTTTGAAAATTTTTATTTTAATTGGCCATAGTTAATCATGTACATGAAATGACAGATGAAATATTCAAATTATATATTACAATATATATGTACATATATACATAGAGAACTATGTTACAGAAAGAGGGACAAGGACACAGAGAGAGAGAGAGAGATTAAAATGTCTGGAACACGCAAAGTCTGCAGAGCTGAAACTCTGCTGGAAGTCCACCTGAAAGGGGAATAATCTTTTACCCGGGGGAGCGTCAGCCTTGCTCTATTCAGGCCGTCAGTGGATTGGATGAGAACTTCCCACCTGGTAGAGGGCAACCGCCATCATTCAGGCCACTGATTTAAATAATACTCTCATCCAAAATCATCCTTACAGAAACACACAGATAATGTTTGACCAGAAAACTGGGGACCTGGGCCAGTGCATCTGACCCATAAATAAACCATCAAACCTTCCTTCCAGCACACTGACAAATTGTATGAAGAAAGTCGAGCAGGAAATGGGTTTATTTGACATATGCTCCACCGTGACCAAAATGGAAAATGCAAAAAATAGGTTTAAAATATAACAAAATTATTATTAATGATTAAGAAGTTGTATATGAATGGCAATGAACTTCAGTGACTGAATTTTTAATGAAGTGATTTCAACTATCTCCTGAATTTGATGTGAAACAACATGTCTTTAAATAATTCATAAGTATTAAAAACGTATAAAATTAGTTGCGTGAATGGCAATGCATAATAGATTGGGTTTCCCAATAATTTCAAAGTGACAGGAAGCCAGAAAATTTGAACAACCCTCTGAGATTTCTTCAAAAATTGAAGCTATCCAAAGAGTTCAGTTGGAAGAAATTAGATTGGAGCAAGTGTTAGGTCACTTTTGGGAGGTATGAGCAAAAAGCTTCACTTCTGTTGTCAGTCTAGGGTCTGAGATGCCAGCTCATCTGAGTTATGGTAGGGGATGCTACGTGCCTAGTGAATTCCTTGTGGCAGGAAGCAAAACAGATTTATAGAGGTCACAGGAATCTGACCTGCTGGATGTTCTTTATTTGAAGGAGCAAACAGTGTAAGGAGGACCATAGTGGTCAACACTTTACTACACGTTTCTAAGTATCATGATAGGAAATCATATGAGGTGATCTGCAAATTTCCCTCAGTCCATTTTCGAAGAAGAAAGGAGATTTTGTTTGGCAAGCCATGAATCAAGGGGAAATGAATTGCAAGAAAGACTCGAGGTAAAGAGACATGTGTCACCAGATAGCGAGGCCCTTTTCAAACCAGTATCTACAACAAAATGGCCCCCAGATCAATGCAACTAGGCAGGCCGTCTTAGAAGTCAAGGATCGTGAAAGATAGAAAAGGGTCATCTTCCCCAATCAAGGAATGGAACTTTTCACTACAAGTTAGAGAACACTCCAAGCGCTCCCACTGCCAGAAACCACAGAAACTGAGAGCTAAGACAGGGACTCTGTGAGTCATGAGAACCTCGTCCAGTGAGGAGATCCTGGAACAGGACATTTCCTGTTTTCAGAGTCTCTGCCAAGCCATTTATGAGTGGATTTGCATTTTGGTTGGGAAATGATTGGACCGGGCCAGTTTTGGTAGCTCCGCTTCCCCCTGGGTGGGGCAGCAAGCCCCAATAAAAAGGTCCTCTGCTGCACGACAGCTGTCCTCTTGCTACTCGAGTTCCGATTGATTTTGGAGAACCTGGTGAGTCTGATTCTTCAGTTCAACTTTGTTCTCGGATCCCCGAATGTTGACTTTATGCTGGAGACAGCAAGTTTGATGGGTCCAAAGTTATGATCATGGGTATAATGCTACTTAGTGGATGGGAACTTGGAATCTGGGCACAATGTTATATTGTATTTACTAGATTTCTGATACCTCGTTTGATTTCCTCTATTGAGAAAGAATTTAACAGGAAATTTTGACATGAAGGGATAAAGAGCAAAGTATTTACTTTTTTCTATGCCTTTCTCTTGGACTTCTGCTGTGATTTCAGAGGCATTTATCTTAGAAGGTGTGAGGCCCTTACATTCATCCTGAATGCCCTTTGCTCTGTGCATAAGTCACCTTGTCAGGACCTCATGAGAGAAAATGGTGATAGAAACTGCTTGTGAGCTTGCCCAGGATTCTAGAACTTGTGATGGCCTTCTTTGAAGATGTCGTTTTCATAAAAAACAAACAGAGAGAGAGAGAGAGAAAGAAAGAAAGAAACCAAGAGAGAAAACATCGCATGTTTCTTTAAAACAAAGATATTTTCCTCGGAAAACTTGTATGAGAAAAGGAAGGTTTTGTCTGGGCTGATGAAACGATTTTCTGAAGAGCGAGAGAGAAGTCAGAAATTCATTAAAAGCTATTAAAGAGATTAAAGCACTTACTTAGAGATTGGTGAGATACTATCTGTTGATATTCCACAAGCTTTTGCTCTTTTCTCTATAGGAATTCCTTCTTGTGAACACGGTCATATACTTTCTTTCAGATATTAAGACTCCAGAAAGATGTCTTCTCAACATCAGCAGTGCAAGCAGCCCTGCCAGCCACCACCAGTGTGCCTACCTAAGTGCCCTGACCCTTGCCCACCTGCCAAGTGTCCAGACCCTTGCCCACCTATAAAGTGCCCTGACCCATGCCCACCTACCAAGTGTCCAGACCCTTGCCCACCTATAAAGTGCCCTGACCCATGCCCACCTGCCAAGTGTCCAGACCCTTGCCCACCTATAAAGTGCCCTGACCCATGCCCACCTGCCAAGTGTCCAGACCCTTGCCCACCTATAAAGTGCCCTGACCCATGCCCACCTGCCAAGTGTCCAGACCCTTGCCCACCTATAAAGTGCCCTGACCCATGCCCACCTGCCAAGTGTCCAGACCCTTGCCCACCTATAAAGTGCCCTGACCCATGCCCACCTGCCAAGTGTCCAGACCCTTGCCCACCTATAAAGTGCCCTGACCCATGCCCACCTGCCAAGTGTCCAGACCCTTGCCCACCTATAAAGTGCCCTGACCCATGCCCACCTGCCAAGTGTCCAGACCCTTGCCCACCTATAAAGTGCCCTGACCCATGCCCACCTGCCAAGTGTCCAGACCCTTGCCCACCTATAAAGTGCCCTGACCCATGCCCACCTGCCAAGTGTCCAGACGCTTGCCCCCCTACAAAGTGCCCTGACCCATGTCCACCTACCAAGTGTCCAGACCCTTGCCCACCTGCCAAGTGTCCAGACCCTTGCCCACCTATAAAGTGCCCTGACCCATGCCCACCTACCAAGTGTCCAGACCCTTGCCCACCTATCAAGTGCCCTGACCCATGCCTGCCTCAGCAGTGCAAGCAGAAATGCCCTCCTGGGCCACCTGCCCATCATTGCTAGCAGAGGTGCCCACCCAAGAGCATGTAAGAGCTTGAGCTTTTATCTGCATCTGGAAAGGATAAGGACAATCGGCTCAACTAGTTCCAGAGCTCCACCTTCACCTTCTCTTCAAAGCCTATCATGGATACGGAAGAAGCTTCTCCACCCTTCAGCCTCAATATGCGTGTAGTGATTCTTGACAGACAGAGGCTTCCTATCTGAGGCTGCTATCCTGCTTCCCTCTGGCTGGTGCCCGAGAAAGCATCACAGAGCCTCAGTAGAAAGAGCAGCAGCTCTCCTCCTGGGCGCCCTCTGAGGATTCTCTCCCTGTCTTCTCTGTCGGTCGGTCACCTGGGCATGGGTTTCTACCAGCTGAGCAAGTGTTACTTATCCTCCACTTCCTGAATAAAATACAATTCTTTTGTGTGATGGGAAAATTTTTTTCTTTCTTTTAAAACCTGCTTTTCGCAATATCATATCATAATTTTGGTTGATTTCTATCCTTCTTTGATCCCGAGTTTCAGGCTCTCACAGTCAGTGTTATCTGAATTTTGAGTCGTATCAATGATTATTTCTATACAGTTTCAAATGCAGGTTATTTTCCTCATTATTGCTTGATTGATTTGAGGAACAAATTATTTAACTTCTTGGCATTTCAAACCCTTTAATAAACTGTGGGAAAAATCACATTTACAGTGCCTACTTGCTTAGGCATAAAAATTACATGAATGTGTGTCATTCAGTTGGCACAATGCCGGGCACATAATTGGCATTTGAGAGGTGGCCGATCATCATTGTCCCTGTCATCATCACCGTCACCACCATCACCATCGTCATCACCACCCGCAGGTGCTCTAGCAGAGGAGTGGCTCAGACATACCTAGTAGAGCAAGCAAGGAGATTCTTAAACTCTATTACCCGTTCATAGTCTGTGTTCTTTTTCTTTTCCAGTATAACTGAATTTTAAATGTGACACCACAGAAAAACCAGTTTGGGAAATTAATGGGATACTCTGCATAAAATTATAATAGTTCTGAAAACATGGGTAGTACAAAAGAAAGGGAATTTAAAGGGACCTTACCAGGCAAAGTGCTGCCTGCTCTCCATGTGTACAACGTGCTCTTCTTACTGCAAAACTCAACAACCTCGGGGTCTTTTTATATGTTTTCACCTCGGAAATAAGATTCTTGATTACTTTGACCCCACCTTTGAGGAACAATGGGGATTCCAATGTTTATCTTGATTTACAGAATGAATGTTGCTATGCAGCTTGTTTTCTAAGTGCTTAGCTTACTGGTCCAATAAGCCGTGAAAAGGGATGAGTTTTTTAAGCATACCTTTTCTTGTGGTTAGAAGTAAAGGAGTCAAACATGGCAGAACTGCAGAAGCAAAAAGATGCCCATGTTACTGCTCAACGCTCATCAGACTGTGACATGAGTGAAAAACCAACACTGACATTTGGGAGTTGTCTCTACTGTAGCTACTCTTATTTGACGTGACATAGAAATTCGTTCTTTGAGGAGGGATGCTCCTGTAACAAATCTTAAAATTGTGGCATTGGCTTATGTGTCTGGAGGTGGTTGGAAAGGAATCTGATATTGGAAGCCAAAAATGTGGTGCTACATGTTATTCAATGGCAAAATGTTTGCAGTAATGGTTGTCCATGGTATCTTTAGAGGCAGACCAAAGGTTGGTCATTTGTTGATTTGCCCACGGTATTTCAGTAGACGTATGTTCAGGAAACACTTTCTGGTTGACAGGCCAGAAATGAAAAAAATGAAAAGGAAAAAAAATACAGCCCAGAAATTCAAAACCTTGTTGAATTAGAAAACTCACCACTTGTAAGTCCTAAAGAGTAAGAGATGAGATTAGCAGTGGTTTTGAACTACAAGTCCAATTTCAGTTGACAGTTACAACAGAGAAAAGAGACAGAAGTTGTATTCTTCCCACCTGCGGGCCTAGGAACCTCATGATAGCTGTATTATGTTAGGGGGAAAAGCAGTAATTTAATCAGTCCAGAAAATTACTTCTACAAAAGGACCTTACTGAGATCCGTAGGACATGGAAATGATTGGAGGACTGAATTATATCAGGCGCCTAATAAGTTTTTGAATGAATTGAGAACTAAATAATCTATGTGCCAAAACGAAAAAGAAAGATTTCCAAGATTACTAACGACTTTCCAGACCACCTTTCCCCACTTTCCACCCTACCAAATCAGATATGGTCAGTACACGTGACTAAAAGGGAATATCCACTCTGAGATGGGTACAAGGTCCCCAAAGAATAATGGACAAAGGAAGCTTTCTCAGAGAATACTATCAGATTATAAGAGAGGCAAGGAGGAGAAAGAACACAGAGATGCTCAAACATTGTATGTTGTATGATGGTTATTCTTTCATGCTTTCCCTCCGGGTTTATTGAGGTGTAATTGACAAACTAAATTGTCCATACTTATGGTGTATAATGTGATGATTTGACATATGTGTACTTTCTGCAGTGATTACCACCATCGGTCATTTAGTACATTAATCACTTCATCAGTAAAAATGTAAAGTGTGTATTTCTCTGTGTTTGTGTGTGTGTGTGTGTGTGTCTGTGTGTGTGATACGAGGAGGCTTAAGGTCTAATTTCTCAGCAAGGTTCAAGTACACAACTGAGTGTTATTCCTAGATCACCATGCTGCACTGTAGACACTGAGAACTCCTTCAACATATGATTGCAAGCTTGTACCCTTGTCCCAACATCTCCACTTTTGCACAACCCCTTAGACCCTGTTGACCACCATTCTACTCTCTGTTTCTGTGACATCTGTGAGTTTGCAAACACATTCCTAAATAAACAATGGTGCAAAGAAGAAATAACAAACAAATAGTAAAAACCTTGAGATGAATGAAAATGAAAAGAAAACATACAAGAACTTTCGGGATAAATGTACTGCAGCACCAAGAGAGCAACCTATGGCTGGAGATATCTATATTACAAAAGATGATCTCAAATCAGTAACCTGATAGGCATGTATGTATGTGTGTGGGTTTATGAAAATTGAAAAGACGTAACACTAACTACAGCAACATATAAGCAGTGATGATTTTTGGCCGTTTAATAGACATGCTCAATTTTTAAGAGCTTTATGCTTTCCCCATTATATATTAAATGATATAGCTTCATTTTTATAACAATGTGTCATATTATTTAAAAAATATATAGTAGTCAGTGAAGATGTGGCTGAGCTGCAGGGAACGTTTACGTCCTGGCCTTCTGGCACATGCCTAGCTGATGACTCTTTCACAGGTTTCAAGTGTCTCCTCTTTCTCTTCCTCTCCTCCTCATTCCGCTCTTCTTCCTGCTGTCCCATCATAAAACCCCATTCCTAAGAAGCTTCCTGATTATTTGGCCAAGACAAATTACTAGGCCAGTTCTTCTTTCTGACTGCAGGAAGAATTATGAAAGATATGAAAGGACTAGTCCTAAATGCATGGGCAATATGTCAAAGTACCAAATTGGACGGTTAAGGGGTAGATATTGGCGGTGAAGGTATTATGGCAGGGTGAGGGTTCTGGAACGTGAACAGGAAGACAGAGAATAAACAGTGAACATTTTGTTCAAATTACTGTCTTCAAGGACCTAAAACATTCTTGGAATGAGTAGAACAAAGCAAATATATCAGATGTGCCCTAAGTTCACATTTCATCCGGATGTCAGACCTTTAGTGCTTTGCTTCTCTCTCCCCTCCCAACGTCACTCTGAATCATTTATATGTGATGCTGTGAGTCTTAAATGGTATCTTATATCTAGTTTTGGTTTCACCCAATTGAAACCTGGTATTTACTTATGGAATACAAGAGATTTATTTCCTGATAAAGGAATTTTAAGCACACGACAGCCGTCTAGGGATGTGTTTGCGTCAGGTGAGATGGGACATCCTGATTCCATTAAACATGTGTTCCCACATTCTACAGTATGATAACGTGAGATTCGCAGCTCTATTCCTAAAGCAGACAGGGGCCTTCACCAACCATGACCCATCACAAGACTCTTCAGTGTCCAAGGGGACAGCATAGAAAAGAGTAGTGTTCGTGTCCAGGATAGAAGGGAGGAACTGTAGAAAAACTGTTGACAGCTAAATCACTGAAAAGGCAGAAATGAAATCTTTGGAGGACATGCTAAAGCACTGGGCACTGAAGTTCAGTCATTTGCTAAAAGCTCATTATATCTGTCATAATTCCACACCCCATGTGTCCTATTACATTTATATGTTTGGCTTTAACTTCACTTCCTAATAACTTTGAAAATTTTTATTTTAATTGGCCATAGTTAATCATGTACATGAAATGACAGATGAAATATTCAAATTATATATTACAATATGTATGTACATATATACATAGAGAACTATGTTACAGAAAGAGGGACAAGGACACAGAGAGAGAGAGAGAGAGATTAAAATGTCTGGAACACGCAAAGTCTGCAGAGCTGAAACTCTGCTGGAAGTCCACCTGAAAGGGGAATAATCTTTTACCTGGGGGAGCGTCAGCCTTGCTCTATTCAGGCCGTCAGTGGATTGGATGAGAACTTCCCACCTGGTAGAGGGCAACCGCCATCATTCAGGCCACTGATTTAAATAATACTCTCATCCAAAATCATCCTTACAGAAACACACAGATAATGTTTGACCAGAAAACTGGGGACCTGGGCCAGTGCATCTGACCCATAAATAAACCATCAAACCTTCCTTCCAGCACACTGACAAATTGTATGAAGAAAGTCGAGCAGGAAATGGGTTTATTTGACATATGCTCCACCGTGACCAAAATGGAAAATGCAAAAAATAGGTTTAAAATATAACAAAATTATTATTAATGATTAAGAAGTTGTATATGAATGGCAATGAACTTCAGTGACTGAATTTTTAATGAAGTGATTTCAACTATCTCCTGAATTTGATGTGAAACAACATGTCTTTAAATAATTCATAAGTATTAAAAACGTATAAAATTAGTTGCGTGAATGGCAATGCATAATAGATTGGGTTTCCCAATAATTTCAAAGTGACAGGAAGCCAGAAAATTTGAACAACCCTCTGAGATTTCTTCAAAAATTGAAGCTATCCAAAGAGTTCAGTTGGAAGAAATTAGATTGGAGCAAGTGTTAGGTCACTTTTGGGAGGTATGAGCAAAAAGCTTCACTTCTGTTGTCAGTCTAGGGTCTGAGATGCCAGCTCATCTGAGTTATGGTAGGGGATGCTACGTGCCTAGTGAATTCCTTGTGGCAGGAAGCAAAACAGATTTATAGAGGTCACAGGAATCTGACCTGCTGGATGTTCTTTATTTGAAGGAGCAAACAGTGTAAGGAGGACCATAGTGGTCAACACTTTACTACACGTTTCTAAGTATCATGATAGGAAATCATATGAGGTGATCTGCAAATTTCCCTCAGTCCATTTTCGAAGAAGAAAGGAGATTTTGTTTGGCAAGCCATGAATCAAGGGGAAATGAATTGCAAGAAAGACTCGAGGTAAAGAGACATGTGTCACCAGATAGCGAGGCCCTTTTCAAACCAGTATCTACAACAAAATGGCCCCCAGATCAATGCAACTAGGCAGGCCGTCTTAGAAGTCAAGGATCGTGAAAGATAGAAAAGGGTCATCTTCCCCAATCAAGGAATGGAACTTTTCACTACAAGTTAGAGAACACTCCAAGCGCTCCCACTGCCAGAAACCACAGAAACTGAGAGCTAAGACAGGGACTCTGTGAGTCATGAGAACCTCGTCCAGTGAGGAGATCCTGGAACAGGACATTTCCTGTTTTCAGAGTCTCTGCCAAGCCATTTATGAGTGGATTTGCATTTTGGTTGGGAAATGATTGGACCGGGCCAGTTTTGGTAGCTCCGCTTCCCCCTGGGTGGGGCAGCAAGCCCCAATAAAAAGGTCCTCTGCTGCACGACAGCTGTCCTCTTGCTACTCGAGTTCCGATTGATTTTGGAGAACCTGGTGAGTCTGATTCTTCAGTTCAACTTTGTTCTCGGATCCCCGAATGTTGACTTTATGCTGGAGACAGCAAGTTTGATGGGTCCAAAGTTATGATCATGGGTATAATGCTACTTAGTGGATGGGAACTTGGAATCTGGGCACAATGTTATATTGTATTTACTAGATTTCTGATACCTCGTTTGATTTCCTCTATTGAGAAAGAATTTAACAGGAAATTTTGACATGAAGGGATAAAGAGCAAAGTATTTACTTTTTTCTATGCCTTTCTCTTGGACTTCTGCTGTGATTTCAGAGGCATTTATCTTAGAAGGTGTGAGGCCCTTACATTCATCCTGAATGCCCTTTGCTCTGTGCATAAGTCACCTTGTCAGGACCTCATGAGAGAAAATGGTGATAGAAACTGCTTGTGAGCTTGCCCAGGATTCTAGAACTTGTGATGGCCTTCTTTGAAGATGTCGTTTTCATAAAAAACAAACAGAGAGAGAGAGAGAGAAAGAAAGAAAGAAACCAAGAGAGAAAACATCGCATGTTTCTTTAAAACAAAGATATTTTCCTCGGAAAACTTGTATGAGAAAAGGAAGGTTTTGTCTGGGCTGATGAAACGATTTTCTGAAGAGCGAGAGAGAAGTCAGAAATTCATTAAAAGCTATTAAAGAGATTAAAGCACTTACTTAGAGATTGGTGAGATACTATCTGTTGATATTCCACAAGCTTTTGCTCTTTTCTCTATAGGAATTCCTTCTTGTGAACACGGTCATATACTTTCTTTCAGATATTAAGACTCCAGAAAGATGTCTTCTCAACATCAGCAGTGCAAGCAGCCCTGCCAGCCACCACCAGTGTGCCTACCTAAGTGCCCTGACCCTTGCCCACCTGCCAAGTGTCCAGACCCTTGCCCACCTATAAAGTGCCCTGACCCATGCCCACCTACCAAGTGTCCAGACCCTTGCCCACCTATAAAGTGCCCTGACCCATGCCCACCTGCCAAGTGTCCAGACCCTTGCCCACCTATAAAGTGCCCTGACCCATGCCCACCTGCCAAGTGTCCAGACCCTTGCCCACCTATAAAGTGCCCTGACCCATGCCCACCTGCCAAGTGTCCAGACCCTTGCCCACCTATAAAGTGCCCTGACCCATGCCCACCTGCCAAGTGTCCAGACCCTTGCCCACTATAAAGTGCCCTGACCCATGCCCACCTGCCAAGTGTCCAGACCCTTGCCCACCTATAAAGTGCCCTGACCCATGCCCACCTGCCAAGTGTCCAGACCCTTGCCCACCTATAAAGTGCCCTGACCCATGCCCACCTGCCAAGTGTCCAGACCCTTGCCCACCTATAAAGTGCCCTGACCCATGCCCACCTACCAAGTGTCCAGACCCTTGCCCACCTATAAAGTGCCCTGACCCATGCCCACCTGCCAAGTGTCCAGACCCTTGCCCACCTATAAAGTGCCCTGACCCATGCCCACCTGCCAAATGTCCAGACCCTTGCCCACCTATAAAGAGCCCTGACCCACGCCCTCCTGCCAAGTGTCCAGACACTTGCCCACCTATAAAGTGCCCTGACCCATGCCCACCTGCCAAGTGTCCAGACGCTTGCCCCCCTATAAAGTGCCCTGACCCATGTCCACCTACCAAGTGTCCAGACCCTTGCCCACCTGCCAAGTGTCCAGACCCTTGCCCACCTATAAAGTACCCTGACCCATGCCCACCTACCAAGTGTCCAAACCCTTGCCCACCTATCAAGTGCCCTGACCCATGCCTGCCTCAGCAGTGCAAGCAGAAATGCCCTCCTGGGCCACCTGCCCATCATTGCTAGCAGAGGTGCCCACCCAAGAGCATGTAAGAGCTTGAGCTTTTATCTGCATCTGGAAAGGATAAGGACAATTGGCTCAACTAGTTCCAGAGCTCCACCTTCACCTTCTCTTCAAAGCCTATCATGGATACGGAAGAAGCTTCTCCACCCTTCAGCCTCAATATGCATGTGGTGATTCTTGACAGACAGAGGCTTCCTATCTGAGGCTGCTATACTGCTTCCCTCTGGCTGGTGCCCGAGAAAGCATCACAGAGCCTCAGTAGAAAGAGCAGCAGCTCTCCTCCTGGGCGCCCTCTGAGGATTCTCTCCCTGTCTTCTCTGTCGGTCGGTCACCTGGGCATGGGTTTCTACCAGCTGAGCAAGTGTTACTTATCCTCCAATTCCTGAATAAAATACAATTCTTTTGTGTGATGGGAAAATTTTTTTCTTTCTTTTAAAACCTGCTTTTCGCAATATCATATCATAATTTTGGTTGATTTCTATCCTTCTTTGATCCCGAGTTTCAGGCTCTCACAGTCAGTGTTATCTGAATTTTGAGTCGTATCAATGATTATTTCTATACAGTTTCAAATGCAGGTTATTTTCCTCATTATTGCTTGATTGATTTGAGGAACAAATTATTTAACTTCTTGGCATTTCAAACCCTTTCATAAACTGTGGGAAAAATCACATTTACAGTGCCTACTTGCTTAGGCATAAAAATTACATGAATGTGTGTCATTCAGTTGGCACAATGCCGGGCACATAATTGGCATTTGAGAGGTGGCCGATCATCATTGTCCCTGTCATCATCACCGTCACCACCATCACCATCGTCATCACCACCCACAGGTGCTCCAGCAGAGGAGTGGCTCAGACATACCTAGTAGAGCAAGCAAGGAGATTCTTAAACTCTATTACCCGTTCATAGTCTGTGTTCTTTTTCTTTTCCAGTATAACCGAATTTTAAATGTGACACCACAGAAAAACCAGTTTGGGAAATTAATGGGATACTCTGCATAAAATTATAATAGTTCTGAAAACATGGGTAGTACAAAAGAAAGGGAATTTAAAGGGACCTTACCAGGCAAAGTGCTGCCTGCTCTCCATGTGTACAACGTGCTCTTCTTACTGCAAAACTCAACAACCTCGGGGTCTTATTATATGTTTTCACCTCGGAAATAACATTCTTGATTACTTTGACCCCACCTTTGAGGAACAATGGGGATTCCAATGTTTATCTTGATTTACAGAATGAATGTTGCTATGCAGCTTGTTTTCTAAGTGCTTAGCTTACTGGTCCAATAAGCCGTGAAAAGGGATGAGTTTCTTAAGCATACCTTTTCTTGTGGTTAGAAGTAAAGGAGTCAAACATGGCAGAACTGCAGAAGCAAAAAGATGCCCATGTTACTGCTCAACGCTCATCAGACTGTGACATGAGTGAAAAACCAACACTGACATTTGGGAGTTGTCTCTACTGTAGCTACTCTTATTTGACGTGACATAGAAATTCGTTCTTTGAGGAGCGATGCTCCTGTAACAAATCTTAAAATTGTGGCATTGGCTTATGTGTCTGGAGGTGGTTGGAAAGGAATCTGATATTGGAAGCCAAAAATGTGGTGCTACATGTTATTCAATGGCAAAATGTTTGCAGTAATGGTTGTCCATGGTATCTTTAGAGGCAGACCAAAGGTTGGTCATTTGTTGATTTGCCCACGGTATTTCAGTAGACGTATGTTCAGGAAACACTTTCTGGTTGACAGGCCAGAAATGAAAAAAATGAAAAGGAAAAAAAATACAGCCCAGAAATTCAAAACCTTGTTGAATTAGAAAACTCACCACTTGTAAGTCCTAAAGAGTAAGAGATGAGATTAGCAGTGGTTTTGAACTACAAGTCCAATTTCAGTTGACAGTTACAACAGAGAAAAGAGACAGAAGTTGTATTCTTCCCACCTGCGGGCCTAGGAACCTCATGATAGCTGTATTATGTTAGGGGGAAAAGCAGTAATTTAATCAGTCCAGAAAATTACTTCTACAAAAGGACCTTACTGAGATCCGTAGGACATGGAAATGATTGGAGGACTGAATTATATCAGGCGCCTAATAAGTTTTTGAATGAATTGAGAACTAAATAATCTATGTGCCAAAACGAAAAAGAAAGATTTCCAAGATTACTAACGACTTTCCAGACCACCTTTCCCCACTTTCCACCCTACCAAATCAGATATGGTCAGTACACGTGACTAAAAGGGAATATCCACTCTGAGATGGGTACAAGGTCCCCAAAGAATAATGGACAAAGGAAGCTTTCTCAGAGAATACTATCAGATTATAAGAGAGGCAAGGAGGAGAAAGAACACAGAGATGCTCAAACATTGTATGTTGTATGATGGTTATTCTTTCATGCTTTCCCTCCGGGTTTATTGAGGTGTAATTGACAAACTAAATTGTCCATACTTATGGTGTATAATGTGATGATTTGACATATGTGTACTTTCTGCAGTGATTACCACCATCGGTCATTTAGTACATTAATCACTTCATCAGTAAAAATGTAAAGTGTGTATTTCTCTGTGTTTGTGTGTGTGTGTGTGTGTGTCTGTGTGTGTGATACGAGGAGGCTTAAGGTCTAATTTCTCAGCAAGGTTCAAGTACACAACTGAGTGTTATTCCTAGATCACCATGCTGCACTGTAGACACTGAGAACTCCTTCAACATATGATTGCAAGCTTGTACCCTTGTCCCAACATCTCCACTTTTGCACAACCCCTTAGACCCTGTTGACCACCATTCTACTCTCTGTTTCTGTGACATCTGTGAGTTTGCAAACACATTCCTAAATAAACAATGGTGCAAAGAAGAAATAACAAACAAATAGTAAAAACCTTGAGATGAATGAAAATGAAAAGAAAACATACAAGAACTTTCGGGATAAATGTACTGCAGCACCAAGAGAGCAACCTATGGCTGGAGATATCTATATTACAAAAGATGATCTCAAATCAGTAACCTGATAGGCATGTATGTATGTGTGTGGGTTTATGAAAATTGAAAAGACGTAACACTAACTACAGCAACATATAAGCAGTGATGATTTTTGGCCGTTTAATAGACATGCTCAATTTTTAAGAGCTTTATGCTTTCCCCATTATATATTAAATGATATAGCTTCATTTTTATAACAATGTGTCATATTATTTAAAAAATATATAGTAGTCAGTGAAGATGTGGCTGAGCTGCAGGGAACGTTTACGTCCTGGCCTTCTGGCACATGCCTAGCTGATGACTCTTTCACAGGTTTCAAGTGTCTCCTCTTTCTCTTCCTCTCCTCCTCATTCCGCTCTTCTTCCTGCTGTCCCATCATAAAACCCCATTCCTAAGAAGCTTCCTGATTATTTGGCCAAGACAAATTACTAGGCCAGTTCTTCTTTCTGACTGCAGGAAGAATTATGAAAGATATGAAAGGACTAGTCCTAAATGCATGGGCAATATGTCAAAGTACCAAATTGGACGGTTAAGGGGTAGATATTGGCGGTGAAGGTATTATGGCAGGGTGAGGGTTCTGGAACGTGAACAGGAAGACAGAGAATAAACAGTGAACATTTTGTTCAAATTACTGTCTTCAAGGACCTAAAACATTCTTGGAATGAGTAGAACAAAGCAAATATATCAGATGTGCCCTAAGTTCACATTTCATCCGGATGTCAGACCTTTAGTGCTTTGCTTCTCTCTCCCCTCCCAACGTCACTCTGAATCATTTATATGTGATGCTGTGAGTCTTAAATGGTATCTTATATCTAGTTTTGGTTTCACCCAATTGAAACCTGGTATTTACTTATGGAATACAAGAGATTTATTTCCTGATAAAGGAATTTTAAGCACACAACAGCCGTCTAGGGATGTGTTTGCGTCAGGTGAGATGGGACATCCTGATTCCATTAAACATGTGTTCCCACATTCTACAGTATGATAACGTGAGATTCGCAGCTCTATTCCTAAAGCAGACAGGGGCCTTCACCAACCATGACCCATCACAAGACTCTTCAGTGTCCAAGGGGACAGCATAGAAAAGAGTAGTGTTCGTGTCCAGGATAGAAGGGAGGAACTGTAGAAAAACTGTTGACAGCTAAATCACTGAAAAGGCAGAAATGAAATCTTTGGAGGACATGCTAAAGCACTGGGCACTGAAGTTCAGTCATTTGCTAAAAGCTCATTATATCTGTCATAATTCCACACCCCATGTGTCCTATTACATTTATATGTTTGGCTTTAACTTCACTTCCTAATAACTTTGAAAATTTTTATTTTAATTGGCCATAGTTAATCATGTACATGAAATGACAGATGAAATATTCAAATTATATATTACAATATGTATGTACATATATACATAGAGAACTATGTTACAGAAAGAGGGACAAGGACACAGAGAGAGAGAGAGAGAGATTAAAATGTCTGGAACACGCAAAGTCTGCAGAGCTGAAACTCTGCTGGAAGTCCACCTGAAAGGGGAATAATCTTTTACCTGGGGGAGCGTCAGCCTTGCTCTATTCAGGCCGTCAGTGGATTGGATGAGAACTTCCCACCTGGTAGAGGGCAACCGCCATCATTCAGGCCACTGATTTAAATAATACTCTCATCCAAAATCATCCTTACAGAAACACACAGATAATGTTTGACCAGAAAACTGGGGACCTGGGCCAGTGCATCTGACCCATAAATAAACCATCAAACCTTCCTTCCAGCACACTGACAAATTGTATGAAGAAAGTCGAGCAGGAAATGGGTTTATTTGACATATGCTCCACCGTGACCAAAATGGAAAATGCAAAAAATAGGTTTAAAATATAACAAAATTATTATTAATGATTAAGAAGTTGTATATGAATGGCAATGAACTTCAGTGACTGAATTTTTAATGAAGTGATTTCAACTATCTCCTGAATTTGATGTGAAACAACATGTCTTTAAATAATTCATAAGTATTAAAAACATATAAAATTAGTTGCGTGAATGGCAATGCATAATAGATTGGGTTTCCCAATAATTTCAAAGTGACAGGAAGCCAGAAAATTTGAACAACCCTCTGAGATTTCTTCAAAAATTGAAGCTATCCAAAGAGTTCAGTTGGAAGAAATTAGATTGGAGCAAGTGTTAGGTCACTTTTGGGAGGTATGAGCAAAAAGCTTCACTTCTGTTGTCAGTCTAGGGTCTGAGATGCCAGCTCATCTGAGTTATGGTAGGGGATGCTACGTGCCTAGTGAATTCCTTGTGGCAGGAAGCAAAACAGATTTATAGAGGTCACAGGAATCTGACCTGCTGGATGTTCTTTATTTCAAGGAGCAAACAGTGTAAGGAGGACCATAGTGGTCAACACTTTACTACACGTTTCTAAGTATCATGATAGGAAATCATATGAGGTGATCTGCAAATTTCCCTCAGTCCATTTTCGAAGAAGAAAGGAGATTTTGTTTGGCAAGCCATGAATCAAGGGGAAATGAATTGCAAGAAAGACTCGAGGTAAAGAGACATGTGTCACCAGATAGCGAGGCCCTTTTCAAACCAGTATCTACAACAAAATGGCCCCCAGATCAATGCAACTAGGCAGGCCGTCTTAGAAGTCAAGGATCGTGAAAGATAGAAAAGGGTCATCTTCCCCAATCAAGGAATGGAACTTTTCACTACAAGTTAGAGAACACTCCAAGCACTCCCACTGCCAGAAACCACAGAAACTGAGAGCTAAGACAGGGACTCTGTGAGTCATGAGAACCTCGTCCAGTGAGGAGATCCTGGAACAGGACATTTCCTGTTTTCAGAGTCTCTGCCAAGACATTTATGAGTGGATTTGCATTTTGGTTGGGAAATGATTGGACCGGGCCAGTTTTGGTAGCTCCGCTTCCCCCTGGGTGGGGCAGCAAGCCCCAATAAAAAGGTCCTCTGCTGCACGACAGCTGTCCTCTTGCTACTCGAGTTCCGATTGATTTTGGAGAACCAGGTGAGTCTGATTCTTCAGTTCAACTTTGTTCTCGGATCCCCGAATGTTGACTTTATGCTGGAGACAGCAAGTTTGATGGGTCCAAAGTTATGATCATGGGTATAATGCTACTTAGTGGATGGGAACTTGGAATCTGGGCACAATGTTATATTGTATTTACTAGATTTCTGATACCTCGTTTGATTTCCTCTATTGAGAAAGAATTTAACAGGAAATTTTGACATGAAGGGATAAAGAGCAAAGTATTTACTTTTTTCTATGCCTTTCTCTTGGACTTCTGCTGTGATTTCAGAGGCATTTATCTTAGAAGGTGTGAGGCCCTTACATTCATCCTGAATGCCCTTTGCTCTGTGCATAAGTCACCTTGTCAGGACCTCATGAGAGAAAATGGTGATAGAAACTGCTTGTGAGCTTGCCCAGGATTCTAGAACTTGTGATGGCCTTCTTTGAAGATGTCGTTTTCATAAAAAACAAACAGAGAGAGAGAGAGAGAAAGAAAGAAAGAAACCAAGAGAGAAAACATCGCATGTTTCTTTAAAACAAAGATATTTTCCTCGGAAAACTTGTATGAGAAAAGGAAGGTTTTGTCTGGGCTGATGAAACGATTTTCTGAAGAGCGAGAGAGAAGTCAGAAATTCATTAAAAGCTATTAAAGAGATTAAAGCACTTACTTAGAGATTGGTGAGATACTATCTGTTGATATTCCACAAGCTTTTGCTCTTTTCTCTATAGGAATTCCTTCTTGTGAACACGGTCATATACTTTCTTTCAGATATTAAGACTCCAGAAAGATGTCTTCTCAACATCAGCAGTGCAAGCAGCCCTGCCAGCCACCACCAGTGTGCCTACCTAAGTGCCCTGACCCTTGCCCACCTGCCAAGTGTCCAGACCCTTGCCCACCTATAAAGTGCCCTGACCCATGCCCACCTGCCAAGTGTCCAGACCCTTGCCCACCTATAAAGTGCCCTGACCCATGCCCACCTGCCAAGTGTCCAGACCCTTGCCCACCTATAAAGTGCCCTGACCCATGCCCACCTGCCAAGTGTCCAGACCCTTGCCCACCTATAAAGTGCCCTGACCCATGCCCACCTGCCAAGTGTCCAGACCCTTGCCCACCTATAAAGTGCCCTGACCCATGCCCACCTGCCAAGTGTCCAGACCCTTGCCCACCTATAAAGTGCCCTGACCCATGCCCACCTGCCAAGTGTCCAGACGCTTGCCCCCCTATAAAGTGCCCTGACCCATGTCCACCTACCAAGTGTCCAGACCCTTGCCCACCTGCCAAGTGTCCAGACCCTTGCCCACCTATCAAGTGCCCTGACCCATGCCCACCTACCAAGTGTCCAGACCCTTGCCCACCTATCAAGTGCCCTGACCCATGCCTGCCTCAGCAGTGCAAGCAGAAATGCCCTCCTGGGCCACCTGCCTATCATTGCTAGCAGAGGTGCCCACCCAAGAGCATGTAAGAGCTTGAGCTTTTATCTGCATCTGGAAAGGATAAGGACAATCGGCTCAACTAGTTCCAGAGCTCCACCTTCACCTTCTCTTCAAAGCCTATCATGGATACGGAAGAAGCTTCTCCACCCTTCAGCCTCAATATGCGTGTAGTGATTCTTGACAGACAGAGGCTTCCTATCTGAGGCTGCTTTCCTGCTTCCCTCTGGCTGGTGCCCGAGAAAGCATCACAGAGCCTCAGTAGAAAGAGCAGCAGCTCTCCTCCTGGGCGCCCTCTGAGGATTCTCTCCCTGTCTTCTCTGTCGGTCGGTCACCTGGGCATGGGTTTCTACCAGCTGAGCAAGTGTTACTTATCCTCCACTTCCTGAATAAAATACAATTCTTTTGTGTGATGGGAAAATTTTTTTCTTTCTTTTAAAACCTGCTTTTCGCAATATCATATCATAATTTTGGTTGATTTCTATCCTTCTTTGATCCCGAGTTTCAGGCTCTCACAGTCAGTGTTATCTGAATTTTGAGTCGTATCAATGATTATTTCTATACAGTTTCAAATGCAGGTTATTTTCCTCATTATTGCTTGATTGATTTGAGGAACAAATTATTTAACTTCTTGGCATTTCAAACCCTTTAATAAACTGTGGGAAAAATCACATTTACAGTGCCTACTTGCTTAGGCATAAAAATTACATGAATGTGTGTCATTCAGTTGGCACAATGCTGGGCACATAATTGGCATTTGAGAGGTGGCCGATCATCATTGTCCCTGTCATCATCACCGTCACCACCATCACCATCGTCATCACCACCCACAGGTGCTCCAGCAGAGGAGTGGCTCAGACATACCTAGTAGAGCAAGCAAGGAGATTCTTAAACTCTATTACCCGTTCATAGTCTGTGTTCTTTTTCTTTTCCAGTATAACCGAATTTTAAATGTGACACCACAGAAAAACCAGTTTGGGAAATTAATGGGATACTCTGCATAAAATTATAATAGTTCTGAAAACATGGGTAGTACAAAAGAAAGGGAATTTAAAGGGACCTTACCAGGCAAAGTGCTGCCTGCTCTCCATGTGTACAACGTGCTCTTCTTACTGCAAAACTCAACAACCTCGGGGTCTTTTTATATGTTTTCACCTCGGAAATAAGATTCTTGATTACTTTGACCCCACCTTTGAGGAACAATGGGGATTCCAATGTTTATCTTGATTCACAGAATGAATGTTGCTATGCAGCTTGTTTTCTAAGTGCTTAGCTTACTGGTCCAATAAGCCGTGAAAAGGGATGAGTTTCTTAAGCATACCTTTTCTTGTGGTTAGAAGTAAAGGAGTCAAACATGGCAGAACTGCAGAAGCAAAAAGATGCCCATGTTACTGCTCAACGCTCATCAGACTGTGACATGAGTGAAAAACCAACACTGATATTTGGGAGTTGTCTCTACTGTAGCTACTCTTATTTGACGTGACATAGAAATTCGTTCTTTGAGGAGGGATGCTCCTGTAACAAATCTTAAAATTGTGGCATTGGCTTATGTGTCTGGAGGTGGTTGGAAAGGAATCTGATATTGGAAGCCAAAAATGTGGTGCTACATGTTATTCAATGGCAAAATGTTTGCAGTAATGGTTGTCCATGGTATCTTTAGAGGCACACCAAAGGTTGGTCATTTGTTGATTTGCCCACGGTATTTCAGTAGACGTATGTTCAAGAAACACTTTCTGGTTGACAGGCCAGAAATGAAAAAAATGAAAAGGAAAAAACATACAGCCCAGAAATTCAAAACCTTGTTGAATTAGAAAACTCACCACTTGTAAGTCCTAAAGAGTAAGAGATGAGATTAGCAGTGGTTTTGAACTACAAGTCCAATTTCAGTTGACAGTTACAACAGAGAAAAGAGACAGAAGTTGTATTCTTCCCACCTGCGTGCCTAGGAACCTCATGATAGCTGTATTATGTTAGGGGGAAAAGCAGTAATTTAATCAGTCCAGAAAATTACTTCTACCAAAGGACCTTACTGAGATCCGTAGGACATGGAAATGATTGGAGGACTGAATTATATCAGGCGCCTAATAAGTTTTTGAGTGAATTGAGAACTAAATAATCTATGTGCCAAAAAGAAAAAGAATGATTTCCAAGATTACTAACGACTTTCCAGACCACCTTTCCCCACTTTCCACCCTACCAAATCAGATATGGTCAGTACACGTGACTAAAAGGGAATATCCACTCTGAGATGGGTACAAGGTCCCCAAAGAATAATGGACAAAGGAAGGTTTCTCAGAGAATACTATCAGATTATAAGAGAGGCAAGGAGGAGAAGGAACACAGAGATGCTCAAACATTGTTACTCTGTTGTATGATGGTTATTCTTTCATGCTTTCCCTCCGGGTTTATTGAGGTGTAATTGACAAACTAAATTGCCCATACTTATGGTGTATAATGTGATGATTTGACATATGTGTACTTTCTGCAGTGATTACCACCATCGGTCATTTAGTACATTAATCACTTCATCAGTAAAAATGTAAAGTGTGTATTTCTCTGTGTTTGTGTGTGTGTGTGTGTGTGTATCTGTGTGTGTGATACGAGGAGGCTTAAGGTCTAATTTCTCAGCAAGATTCAAGTACACAACTGAGTGTTATTCCTAGATCACCATGCTGCACTGTAGACACTGAGAACTCCTTCATCATATGATTGCAAGCTTGTACCCTTGTCCCAACATCTCCACTTTTGCACAACCCCTTAGACCCTGTTGACCACCATTCTACTCTCTGTTTCTGTGACATCTGTGAGTTTGCAAACACATTCCTAAATAAACAATGGTGCAAAGAAGAAATAACAAACAAATAGTAAAAACCTTGAGATGAATGAAAATGAAAAGAAAACATACAAGAACTTTCGGGATAAATGTACTGCAGCACCAAGAGAGCAACCTATGGCTGGAGATATCTATATTACAAAAGATGATCTCAAATCAGTAACCTGATAGGCATGTATGTATGTGTGTGGGTTTATGAAAATTGAAAAGACGTAACACTAACTACAGCAACATATAAGCAGTGATTATTTTTGGCCGTTTAATAGATATGCTCAATTTTTAAGAGCTTTATGCTTTCCCCATTATATATTAAATGATATAGCTTCATTTTTATAACAATGTGTCATATTATTTAAAAAATATATAGTAGTCAGTGAAGATGTGGCTGAGCTGCAGGGAACGTTTACGTCCTGGCCTTCTGGCACATGCCTAGCTGATGACTCTTTCACAGGTTTCAAGTGTCTCCTCTTTCTCTTCCTCTCCTCCTCATTCCGCTCTTCTTCCTGCTGTCCCATCATAAAACCCCATTCCTAAGAAGCTTCCTGAATTTTTGGCCAAGACAAATTACTAGGCCAGTTCTTCTTTCTGACTGCAGGAAGAATTATGAAAGATATGAAAGGACTAGTCCTAAATGCATGGGCAATATGTCAAAGTACCAAATTGGACGGTTAAGGGGTAGATATTGGCGGTGAAGATATTATGGCAGGCTGAGGGTTCTGGAACGTGAACAGGAAGACAGAGAATAAACAGTGAACATTTTGTTCAAATTACTGTCTTCAAGGACCTAAAACATTCTTGGAATGAGTAGAACAAAGCAAATATATCAGATGTGCCCTAAGTTCACATTTCATCCGGATGTCAGACCTTTAGTGCTTTGCTTCTCTCTCCCCTCCCAACGTCACTCTGAATCATTTATATGTGATGCTGTGAGTCTTAAATGGTATCTTATATCTAGTTTTGGTTTCACCCAATTGAAACCTGGTATTTACTTATGGAATACAAGAGATTTATTTCCTGATAAAGGAATTTTAAGCACACGACAGCCGTCTAGGGATGTGTTTGCGTCAGGTGAGATGGGACATCCTGATTCCATTAAACATGTGTTCCCACATTCTACAGTATGATAACGTGAGATTCGCAGCTCTATTCCTAAAGCAGACAGGGGCCTTCACCAACCATGACCCATCACAAGACTCTTCAGTGTCCAAGGGGACAGCATAGAAAAGAGTAGTGTTCGTGTCCAGGATAGAAGGGAGGAACTGTAGAAAAACTGTTGACAGCTAAATCACTGAAAAGGCAGAAATGAAATCTTTGGAGGACATGCTAAAGCACTGGGCACTGAAGTTCAGTCATTTGCTAAAAGCTCATTATATCTGTCATAATTCCACACCCCATGTGTCCTATTACATTTATATGTTTGGCTTTAACTTCACTTCCTAATAACTTTGAAAATTTTTATTTTAATTGGCCATAGTTAATCATGTACATGAAATGACAGATGAAATATTCAAATTATATATTACAATATGTATGTACATATATACATAGAGAACTATGTTACAGAAAGAGGGACAAGGACACAGAGAGAGAGAGAGAGATTAAAATGTCTGGAACACGCAAAGTCTGCAGAGCTGAAACTCTGCTGGAAGTCCACCTGAAAGGGGAATAATCTTTTACCTGGGGGAGCGTCAGCCTTGCTCTATTCAGGCCGTCAGTGGATTGGATGAGAACTTCCCCCCTGGTAGAGGGCAACCGCCATCATTCAGGCCACTGATTTAAATAATACTCTCATCCAAAATCATCCTTACAGAAACACACAGATAATGTTTGACCAGAAAACTGGGGACCTGGGCCAGTGAATCTGACCCATAAATAAACCATCAAACCTTCCTTCCAGCACACTGACAAATTGTATGAAGAAAGTCGAGCAGGAAATAGGTTTATTTGACATATGCTCCACCGTGACCAAAATGGAAAATGCAAAAAATAGGTTTAAAATATAACAAAATTATTATTAATGATTAAGAAGTTGTATATGAATGGCAATGAACTTCAGTGACTGAATTTTTAATGAAGTGATTTCAACTATCTCTTGAATTTGATGTGAAACAACATGTCTTTAAATAATTCATAAGTATTAAAAACGTATAAAATTAGTTGCGTGAATGGCAATGCATAATAGATTGGGTTTCCCAATAATTTCAAAGTGACAGGAAGCCAGAAAATTTGAACAACCCTCTGAGATTTCTTCAAAAATTGAAGCTATCCAAAGAGTTCAGTTGGAAGAAATTAGATTGGAGCAAGTGTTAGGTCACTTTTGGGAGGTATGAGCAAAAAGCTTCACTTCTGTTGTCAGTCTAGGGTCTGAGATGCCAGCTCATCTGAGTTATGGTAGGGGATGCTACGTGCCTAGTGAATTCCTTGTGGCAGGAAGCAAAACAGATTTATAGAGGTCACAGGAATCTGACCTGCTGGTTGTTCTTTATTTCAAGGAGCAAACAGTGAAAGGAGGACCATAGTGGTCAACACTTTACTACACGTTTCTAAGTATCATGATAGGAAATCATATGAGGTGATCTGCAAATTTCCCTCAGTCCATTTTCGAAGAAGAAAGGAGATTTTGTTTGGCAAGCCATGAATCAAGGGGAAATGAATTGCAAGAAAGACTCGAGGTAAAGAGACATGTGTCACCAGGTAGCGAGGCCCTTTTCAAACCAATATCTACAGCAAAATGGCCCCCAGATCAATGCAACTAGGGAGGCAGTCTTAGAAGTCAAGGATCGTGAAAGATAGAAAAGGGTCATCTTCCCCAATCAAGGAATGGAACTTTTCACTACAAGTTAGAGAACACTCCAAGCGCTCCCACTGCCAGAAACCACAGAAACTGAGAGCTAAGACAGGGACTCTGTGAGTCATGAGAACCTCGTCCAGTGAGGAGATCCTGGAACAGGACATTTCCTGTTTTCAGAGTCTCTGCCAAGCCATTTATGAGTGGATTTGCATTTTGGTTGGGAAATGATTGGACCGGGCCAGTTTTGGTAGCTCCGCTTCCCCCTGGGTGGGGCAGCAAGCCCCAATAAAAAGGTCCTCTGCTGCACGACAGCTGTCCTCTTGCTACTCGAGTTCCGATTGATTTTGGAGAACCTGGTGAGTCTGATTCTTCAGTTCAACTTTGTTCTCGGATCCCCGAATGTTGACTTTATGCTGGAGACAGCAAGTTTGATGGGTCCAAAGTTATGATCATGGGTATAATGCTACTTAGTGGATGGGAACTTGGAATCTGGGCACAATGTTATATTGTATTTACTAGATTTCTGATACCTCGTTTGATTTCCTCTATTGAGAAAGAAATTAACAGGAAATTTTGACATGAAGGGATAAAGAGCAAAGTATTTACTTTTTTCTATGCCTTTCTCTTGGACTTCTGCTGTGATTTCAGAGGCATTTATCTTAGAAGGTGTGAGGCCCTTACATTCATCCTGAATGCCCTTTGCTCTGTGCATAAGTCACCTTGTCAGGACCTCATGAGAGAAAATGGTGATAGAAACTGCTTGTGAGCTTGCCCAGGATTCTAGAACTTGTGATGGCCTTCTTTGAAGATGTCGTTTTCATAAAAAACAAAAAGAGAGAGAGAGAGAGAGAAAGAAAGAAAGAAACCAAGAGAGAAAACATCGTATGTTTCTTTAAAACAAAGATATTTTCCTCGGAAAACTTGTATGAGAAAAGGAAGGTTTTGTCTGGGCTGATGAAACGATTTTCTGAAGAGCGAGAGAGAAGTCAGAAATTCATTAAAAGCTATTAAAGAGATTAAAGCACTTACTTAGAGATTGGTGAGATACTATCTGTTGATATTCCACAAGCTTTTGCTCTTTTCTCTATAGGAATTCCTTCTTGTGAACACGGTCATATACTTTCTTTCAGATATTAAGACTCCAGAAAGATGTCTTCTCAACATCAGCAGTGCAAGCAGCCCTGCCAGCCACCACCAGTGTGCCTACCTAAGTGCCCTGACCCTTGCCCACCTGCCAAGTGTCCAGACCCTTGCCCACCTATAAAGTGCCCTGACCCATGCCCACCTGCCAAGTGTCCAGACCCTTGCCCACCTATAAAGTGCCCTGACCCATGCCCACCTGCCAAGTGTCCAGACCCTTGCCCACCTATAAAGTGCCCTGACCCATGCCCACCTGCCAAGTGTCCAGACCCTTGCCCACCTATAAAGTGCCCTGACCCATGCCCACCTGCCAAGTGCCCAGACCCTTGCCCATCTATAAAGTGCCCTGACCCATGCCCACCTGCCAAGTGTCCAGACCCTTGCCCACCTATAAAGTGCCCTGACCCATGCCCACCTGCCAAGTGTCCAGACGCTTGCCCACCTATAAAGTGCCCTGACCCATGCCCCCCTGCAAAGGGTCCAGACAATTGCCCACCTATAAAGTGCCCTGACCCATGCCCACCTGCCAAGTGTCCAGACCCTTGCCCACCTGTAATGTGCCCTTACCCATGCCATCCTGCCAAGTGCCCAGACCCTTGCCCACCTATAAAGTGCCCTGACCCATGCCCCCCTGCCAAGGGTCCAGACCCTTGCCCACCTATAAAGTGCCCTGACCCATGCCCACCTGCCAAGTATCCAGACCCTTGCCCACCTATCATGTGCCCTGACCCATGCCCACCTGCCAAGTGTCCAGACCCTTGCCCACCTATCAAGTGCCCTGACCCATGCCTGCCTCAGCAGTGCAAGCAGAAATGCCCTCCTGGGCCACCTGCCCATCATTGCTAGCAGAGGTGCCCACCCAAGAGCATGTAAGAGCTTGAGCTTTTATCTGCATCTGGAAAGGATAAGGACAATCGGCTCAACTAGTTCCAGAGCTCCACCTTCACCTTCTCTTCAAAGCCTATCATGGATACGGAAGAAGCTTCTCCACCCTTCAGCCTCAGTATGCGTGTGGTGATTCTTGACAGACAGAGGCTTCCTATCTGAGGCTGCTATACTGCTTCCCTCTGGCTGGTGCCCGAGAAAGCATCACAGAGCCTCAGTAGAAAGAGCAGCAGCTCTCCTCCTGGGCGCCCTCTGAGGATTCTCTCCCTGTCTTCTCTGTCGGTCGGTCACCTGGGCATGGGTTTCTACCAGCTGAGCAAGTGTTACTTATCCTCCACTTCCTGAATAAAATACAATTCTTTTGTGTGATGGGAAAATATTTTTCTTTCTTTTAAAACCTGCTTTTCGCAATATCATATCATAATTTTGGTTGATTTCTATCCTTCTTTGATCCCGAGTTTCAGGCTCTCACAGTCAGTGTTATCTGAATTTTGAGTCGTATCAATGATTATTTCTATACAGTTTCAAATGCAGGTTATTTTCCTCATTATTGCTTGATTGATTTGAGGAACAAATTATTTAACTTCTTGGCATTTCAAACCCTTTAATAAACTGTGGGAAAAATCACATTTACAGTGCCTACTTGCTTAGGCATAAAAATTACATGAATGTGTGTCATTCAGTTGGCACAATGCCGGGCACATAATTGGCATTTGAGAGGTGGCCGATCATCATTGTCCCTGTCATCATCACCGTCACCACCATCACCATCGTCATCACCACCCGCAGGTGCTCCAGCAGAGGAGTGGCTCAGACATACCTAGTAGAGCAAGCAAGGAGATTCTTAAACTCTATTACCCGTTCATAGTCTGTGTTCTTTTTCTTTTCCAATATAACCGATATTTAAATGTGACACCACAGAAAAACCAGTTTGGGAAATTAATGGGATACTCTGCATAAAATTATAATAGTTCTGAAAACATGGGTAGTACAAAAGAAAGGGAATTTAAAGGGACCTTACCAGGCAGAGTGCTGCCTGCTCTCCAGGTGTACAACGTGCTCTTCTTACTGCAAAACTCAACAACCTCGGGGTCTTTTTATATGTTTTCACCTCGGAAATAAGATTCTTGATTACTTTGACCCCACCTTTGAGGAACAATGGGGATTCCAATGTTTATCTTGATTCACAGAATGAATGTTGCTATGCAGCTTGTTTTCTAAGTGCTTAGCTTACTGGTCCAATAAGCCGTGAAAAGGGATGAGTTTCTTAAGCATACCTTTTCTTGTGGTTAGAAGTAAAGGAGTCAAACATGGCAGAACTGCAGAAGCAAAAAGATGCCCATGTTACTGCTCAACGCTCATCAGACTGTGACATGAGTGAAAAACCAACACTGATATTTGGGAGTTGTCTCTACTGTAGCTACTCTTATTTGACGTGACATAGAAATTAGTTCTTTGAGGAGGGATGCTCCTGTAACAAATCTTAAAATTGTGGCATTGGCTTATGTGTCTGGAGGTGGTTGGAAAGGAATCTGATATTGGAAGCCAAAAATGTGGTGCTACATGTTATTCAACGGCAAAATGTTTGCAGTAATGGTTGTCCATGGTATCTTTAGAGGCAGACCAAAGGTTGGTCATTTGTTGATTTACCCACGGTATTTCAGTAGACGTATGTTCAGGAAAAACTTTCTGGTTGACAGGCCAGAAATGAAAAAAATGAAAAGGAAAAAAAATACAGCCCAGAAATTCAAAACCTTGTTGAATTAGAAAACTCACCACTTGTAAGTCCTAAAGAGTAAGAGATGAGATTAGCAGTGGTTTTGAACTACAAGTCCAATTTCAGTTGACAGTTACAACAGAGAAAAGAGACAGAAGTTGTATTCTTCCCACCTGCGTGCCTAGGAACCTCATGATAGCTGTATTATGTTAGGGGGAAAAGCAGTAATTTAATCAGTCCAGAAAATTACTTCTACCAAAGGACCTTACTGAGATCCGTAGGACATGGAAATGATTGGAGGACTGAATTATATCAGGCGCCTAATAAGTTTTTGAGTGAATTGAGAACTAAATAATCTATGTGCCAAAAAGAAAAAGAAAGATTTCCAAGATTACTAACGACTTTCCAGACCACCTTTCCCCACTTTCCACCCTACCAAATCAGATATGGTCAGTACACGTGACTAAAAGGGAATATCCACTCTGAGATGGGTACAAGGTCCCCAAAGAATAATGGACAAAGGAAGCTTTCTCAGAGAATACTATCAGATTATAAGAGAGGCAAGGAGGAGAAGGAACACAGAGATGCTCAAACATTGTTACTCTGTTGTATGATGGTTATTCTTTCATGCTTTCCCTCCGGGTTTATTGAGGTGTAATTGACAAACTAAATTGTCCATACTTATGGTGTATAATGTGATGATTTGACATATGTGTACTTTCTGCAGTGATTACCACCATCGGTCATTTAGTACATTAATCACTTCATCAGTAAAAATGTAAAGTGTGTATTTCTCTGTGTTTGTGTGTGTGTGTGTGTGTGTGTCTGTGTGTGTGATACGAGGAGGCTTAAGGTCTAATTTCTCAGCAAGATTCAAGTACACAACTGAGTGTTATTCCTAGATCACCATGCTGCACTGTAGACACTGAGAACTCCTTCAACATATGATTGCAAGCTTGTACCCTTGTCCCAACATCTCCACTTTTGCACAACCCCTTAGACCCTGTTGACCACCATTCTACTCTCTGTTTCTGTGACATCTGTGAGTTTGCAAACACATTCCTAAATAAACAATGGTGCAAAGAAGAAATAACAAACAAATAGTAAAAACCTTGAGATGAATGAAAATGAAAAGAAAACATACAAGAACTTTCGGGATAAATGTACTGCAGCACCAAGAGAGCAACCTATGGCTGGAGATATCTATATTACAAAAGATGATCTCAAATCAGTAACCTGATAGGCATGTATGTATGTGTGTGGGTTTATGAAAATTGAAAAGACGTAACACTAACTACAGCAACATATAAGCAGTGATGATTTTTGGCCGTTTAATAGACATGCTCAATTTTTAAGAGCTTTATGCTTTCCCCATTATATATTAAATGATATAGCTTCATTTTTATAACAATGTGTCATATTATTTAAAAAATATATAGTAGTCAGTGAAGATGTGGCTGAGCTGCAGGGAACGTTTACGTCCTGGCCTTCTGGCACATGCCTAGCTGATGACTCTTTCACAGGTTTCAAGTGTCTCCTCTTTCTCTTCCTCTCCTCCTCATTCCGCTCTTCTTCCTGCTGTCCCATCATAAAACCCCATTCCTAAGAAGCTTCCTGATTATTTGGCCAAGACAAATTACTAGGCCAGTTCTTCTTTCTGACTGCAGGAAGAATTATGAAAGATATGAAAGGACTATTCCTAAATGCATGGGCAATATGTCAAAGTACCAAATTGGACGGTTAAGGGGTAGATATTGGCGGTGAAGGTATTATGGCAGGGTGAGGGTTCTGGAACGTGAACAGGAAGACAGAGAATAAACAGTGAACATTTTGTTCAAATTACTGTCTTCAAGGACCTAAAACATTCTTGGAATGAGTAGAACAAAGCAAATATATCAGATGTGCCCTAAGTTCACATTTCATCCGGATGTCAGACCTTTAGTGCTTTGCTTCTCTCTCCCCTCCCAACGTCACTCTGAATCATTTATATGTGATGCTGTGAGTCTTAAATGGTATCTTATATCTAGTTTTGGTTTCACCCAATTGAAACCTGGTATTTACTTATGGAATACAAGAGATTTATTTCCTGATAAAGGAATTTTAAGCACACGACAGCCGTCTAGGGATGTGTTTGCGTCAGGTGAGATGGGACATCCTGATTCCATTAAACATGTGTTCCCACATTCTACAGTATGAAAAAGTGAGATTCGCAGCTCTATTCCTAAAGCAGACAGGGGCCTTCACCAACCATGACCCATCACAAGACTCTTCAGTGTCCAAGGGGACAGCATAGAAAAGAGTAGTGTTCGTGTCCAGGATAGAAGGGAGGAACTGTAGAAAAACTGTTGACAGCTAAATCACTGAAAAGGCAGAAATGAAATCTTTGGAGGACATGCTAAAGCACTGGGCACTGAAGTTCAGTCATTTGCTAAAAGCTCATTATATCTGTCATAATTCCACACCCCATGTGTCCTATTACATTTATATGTTTGGCTTTAACTTCACTTCCTAATAACTTTGAAAATTTTTATTTTAATTGGCCATAGTTAATCATGTACATGAAATGACAGATGAAATATTCAAATTATATATTACAATATGTATGTACATATATACATAGAGAACTATGTTACAGAAAGAGGGACAAGGACACAGAGAGAGAGAGAGAGATTAAAATGTCTGGAACACGCAAAGTCTGCAGAGCTGAAACTCTGCTGGAAGTCCACCTGAAAGGGGAATAATCTTTTACCTGGGGGAGCGTCAGCCTTGCTCTATTCAGGCCGTCAGTGGATTGGATGAGAACTTCCCACCTGGTAGAGGGCAACCGCCATCATTCAGGCCACTGATTTAAATAATACTCTCATCCAAAATCATCCTTACAGAAACACACAGATAATGTTTGACCAGAAAACTGGGGACCTGGGCCAGTGCATCTGACCCATAAATAAACCATCAAACGTTCCTTCCAGCACACTGACAAATTGTACGAAGAAAGTCGAGCAGGAAATGGGTTTATTTGACATATGCTCCACCGTGACCAAAATGGAAAATGCAAAAAATAGGTTTAAAATATAACAAAATTATTATTAATGATTAAGAAGTTGTATATGAATGGCAATGAACTTCAGTGACTGAATTTTTAATGAAGTGATTTCAACTATCTCCTGAATTTGATGTGAAACAACATGTCTTTAAATAATTCATAAGTATTAAAAACATATAAAATTAGTTGCGTGAATGGCAATGCATAATAGATTGGGTTTCCCAATAATTTCAAAGTGACAGGAAGCCAGAAAATTTGAACAACCCTCTGAGATTTCTTCAAAAATTGAAGCTATCCAAAGAGTTCAGTTGGAAGAAATTAGATTGGAGCAAGTGTTAGGTCACTTTTGGGAGGTATGAGCAAAAAGCTTCACTTCTGTTGTCAGTCTAGGGTCTGAGATGCCAGCTCATCTGAGTTATGGTAGGGGATGCTACGTGCCTAGTGAATTCCTTGTGGCAGGAAGCAAAACAGATTTATAGAGGTCACAGGAATCTGACCTGCTGGATGTTCTTTATTTGAAGGAGCAAACAGTGTAAGGAGGACCATAGTGGTCAACACTTTACTACACGTTTCTAAGTATCATGATAGGAAATCATATGAGGTGATCTGCAAATTTCCCTCAGTCCATTTTCGAAGAAGAAAGGAGATTTTGTTTGGCAAGCCATGAATCAAGGGGAAATGAATTGCAAGAAAGACTCGAGGTAAAGAGACATGTGTCACCAGGTAGCGAGGCCCTTTTCAAACCAGTATGTACAACAAAATGGCCCCCAGATCAATGCAACTAGGCAGGCCGTCTTAGAAGTCAAGGATCGTGAAAGATAGAAAAGGGTCATCTTCCCCAATCAAGGAATGGAACTTTTCACTACAAGTTAGAGAACACTCCAAGCACTCCCACTGCCAGAAACCACAGAAACTGAGAGCTAAGACAGGGACTCTGTGAGTCATGAGAACCTCGTCCAGTGAAGGGATCCTGGAACAGGACATTTCCTGTTTTCAGAGTCTCTGCCAAGCCATTTATGACTGGATTTGCATTTTGGTTGGGAAATGATTGGACCGGGCCAGTTTTAGTAGCTCCGCTTCCCCCTGGGTGGGGCAGCAAGCCCCAATAAAAAGGTCTTCTGCTGCACGACAGCTGTCCTCTTGCTACTCGAGTTCCGATTGATTTTGGAGAACCTGGTGAGTCTGATTCTTCAGTTCAACTTTGTTCTCGGATCCCCGAATGTTGACTTTATGCTGGAGACAGCAAGTTTGATGGGTCCAAAGTTATGATCATGGGTATAATGCTACTTAGTGGATGGGAACTTGGAATCTGGGCACAATGTTATATTGTATTTACTAGATTTCTGATACCTCGTTTGATTTCCTCTATTGAGAAAGAAATTAACAGGAAATTTTGACATGAAGGGATAAAGAGCAAAGTATTTACTTTTTTCTATGCCTTTCCCTTGGACTTCTGCTGTGATTTCAGAGGCATTTATCTTAGAAGGTGTGAGGCCCTTACATTCATCCCGAATGCCCTTTGCTCTGTGCATAAGTCACCTTGTCAGGACCTCATGAGAGAAAATGGTGATAGAAACTGCTTGTGAGCTTGCCCAGGATTCTAGAACTTGTGATGGCCTTCTTTGAAGATGTCGTTTTCATAAAAAACAAAAAGAGAGAGAGAGAGAGAAAGAAAGAAAGAAACCAAGAAAGAAAACATCACATGTTTCTTTAAAACAAAGATATTTTCCTCGGAAAACTTGTATGAGAAAAGGAAGGTTTTGTCTGGGCTGATGAAACGATTTTCTGAAGAGCGAGAGAGAAGTCAGAAATTCATTAAAAGCTATTAAAGAGATTAAAGCACTTACTTAGAGATTGGTGAGATACTATCTGTTGATATTCCACAAGCTTTTGCTCTTTTCTCTATAGGAATTCCTTCTTGTGAACATGGTCATATACTTTCTTTCAGATATTAAGACTCCAGAAAGATGTCTTCTCAACATCAGCAGTGCAAGCAGCCCTGCCAGCCACCACCAGTGTGCCTACCTAAGTGCCCTGACCCTTGCCCACCTGCCAAGTGTCCAGACCCTTGCCCACCTATAAAGTGCCCTGACCCATGCCCACCTGCCAAGTGTCCAGACCCTTGCCCACCTATAAAGTGCCCTGACCCATGCCCACCTGCCAAGTGTCCAGACCCTTGCCCACCTATAAAGTGCCCTGACCCATGCCCACCTGCCAAGTGTCCAGACCCTTGCCCACCTATAAAGTGCCCTGACCCATGCCCACCTGCCAAGTGTCCAGACCCTTGCCCACCTATAAAGTGCCCTGACCCATGCCCACCTGCCAAGTGTCCAGACCCTTGCCCACCTATAAAGTGCCCTGACCCATGCCCACCTGCCAAGTGTCCAGACCCTTGCCCACCTATCAAGTGCCCTGACCCATGCCCACCTGCCAAGTGTCCAGACCCTTGCCCACCTATCAAGTGCCCTGACCCATGCCTGCCTCAGCAGTGCAAGCAGAAATGCCCTCCTCGGCCACCTGCCCATCATTGCTAGCAGAGGTGCCCACCCAAGAGCATGTAAGAGCTTGAGCTTTTATCTGCATCTGGAAAGGATAAGGACAATCGGCTCAACTAGTTCCAGAGCTCCACCTTCACCTTCTCTTCAAAGCCTATCATGGATACGGAAGAAGCTTCTCCACCCTTCAGCCTCAATATGCGTGTGGTGATTCTTGACAGACAGAGGCTTCCTATCTGAAGCTGCTATACTGCTTCCCTCTGGCTGGTGCCCGAGAAAACATCACAGAGCCTCAGTAGAAAGAGCAGCAGCTCTCCTCCTGGGCGCCCTCTGAGGATTCTCTCCCTGTCTTCTCTGTCGGTCGGTCACCTGGGCATGGGTTTCTACCAGCTGAGCAAGTGTTACTTATCCTCCACTTCCTGAATAAAATACAATTCTTTTGTGTGATGGGAAAATTTTTTTCTTTCTTTTAAAACCTGCTTTTCGCAATATCATATCATAATTTTGGTTGATTTCTATCCTTCTTTGATCCCGAGTTTCAGGCTCTCACAGTCAGTGTTATCTGAATTTTGAGTCGTATCAATGATTATTTCTATACAGTTTCAAATGCAGGTTATTTTCCTCATTATTGCTTGATTGATTTGAGGAACAAATTATTTAACTTCTTGGCATTTCAAACCCTTTAATAAACTGTGGGAAAAATCACATTTACAGTGCCTACTTGCTTAGGCATAAAAATTACATGAATGTGTGTCATTCAGTTGGCACAATGCCGGGCACATAATTGGCATTTGAGAGGTGGCCGATCATCATTGTCCCTGTCATCATCACCGTCACCACCATCACCATCGTCATCACCACCCGCCGGTCCTCCAGCAGAGGAGTGGCTCAGACATACCTAGTAGAGCAAGCAAGGAGATTCTTAAACTCTATTACCCGTTCATATTCTGTGTTCTTTTTCTTTTCCAATATAACCGAATTTTAAATGTGACACCACAGAAAAACCAGTTTGGGAAATTAATGGGATACTCTGCATAAAATTATAATAGTTCTGAAAACATGGGTAATACAAAAGAAAGGGAATTTAAAGGGACCTTACCAGGCAAAGTGCTGCCTGCTCTCCATGTGTACAACGTGCTCTTCTTACTGCAAAACTCAACAACCTCGGGGTCTTATTATATGTTTTCACCTCGGAAATAACATTCTTGATTACTTTGACCCCACCTTTGAGGAACAATGGGGATTCCAATGTTTATCTTGATTTACAGAATGAATGTTGCTATGCAGCTTGTTTTCTAAGTGCTTAGCTTACTGGTCCAATAAGCCGTGAAAAGGGATGAGTTTTTTAAGCATACCTTTTCTTGTGGTTAGAAGTAAAGGAGTCAAACATGGCAGAACTGCAGAAGCAAAAAGATGCCCATGTTACTGCTCAACGCTCATCAGACTGTGACATGAGTGAAAAACCAACACTGATATTTGGGAGTTGTCTCTACTGTAGCTACTCTTATTTGACGTGACATAGAAATTAGTTCTTTGAGGAGGGATGCTCCTGTAACAAATCTTAAAATTTTGGCATTGGCTTATGTGTGTGGAGGTGGTTGGAAAGGAATCTGATATTGGAAGCCAAAAATGTGGTGCTACATGTTATTCAATGGCAAAATGTTTGCAGTAATGGTTGTCCATGGTATCTGTAGAGGCAGACCAAATGTTGGTCATTTGTTGATTTGCCCACGGTATTTCAGTAGACGTATGTTCAGGAAAAACTTTCTGGTTGACAGGCCAGAAATGAAAAAAATGAAAAGGAAAAAAATACAGCCCAGAAATTCAAAACCTTGTTGAATTAGAAAACTCACCACTTGTAAGTCCTAAAGAGTAAGAGATGAGATTAGCAGTGGTTTTGAACTACAAGTCCAATTTCAGTTGACAGTTACAACAGAGAAAAGAGACAGAAGTTGTATTCTTCCCACCTGCGTGCCTAGGAACCTCATGGTAGCTGTATTATGTTAGGGGGAAAAGCAGTAATTTAATCAGTCCAGAAAATTACTTCTACAAAAGGACCTTACTGAGATCCGTAGGACATGGAAATGATTGGAGGACTGAATTATATCAGGCGCCTAATAAGTTTTTGAGTGAATTGAGAACTAAATAATCTATGTGCCAAAAAGAAAAAGAATGATTTCCAAGATTACTAACGACTTTCCAGACCACCTTTCCCCACTTTCCACCCTACCAAATCAGATATGGTCAGTACACGTGACTAAAAGGGAATATCCACTCTGAGATGGGTACAAGGTCCCCAAAGAATAATGGACAAAGGAAGCTTTCTCAGAGAATACTATCAGATTATAAGAGAGGCAAGGAGGAGAAGGAACACAGAGATGCTCAAACATTGTTACTCTGTTGTATGATGGTTATTCTTTCATGCTTTCCCTCCGGGTTTATCCAGGTGTAATTGACAAACTAAATTGTCCATACTTATGGTGTATAATGTGATGATTTGACATATGTGTACTTTCTGCAGTGATTACCACCATCGGTCATTTAGTACATTAATCACTTCATCAGTAAAAATGTAAAGTGTGTATTTCTCTGTGTTTGTGTGTGTGTGTGTGTGTGTCTGTGTGTGTGATACGAGGAGGCTTAAGGTCTAATTTCTCAGCAAGATTCAAGTACACAACTGAGTGTTATTCCTAGATCACCATGCTGCACTGTAGACACTGAGAACTCATTCATCATATGATTGCAAGCTTGTACCCTTGTCCCAACATCTCCACTTTTGCACAACCCCTTAGACCCTGTTGACCACCATTCTACTCTCTGTTTCTGTGACATCTGTGAGTTTGCAAACACATTCCTAAATAAACAATGGTGCAAAGAAGAAATAACAAACAAATAGTAAAAACCTTGAGATGAATGAAAATGAAAAGAAAACATACAAGAACTTTCGGGATAAATGTACTGCAGCACCAAGAGAGCAACCTATGGCTGGAGATATCTATATTACAAAAGATGATCTCAAATCAGTAACCTGATAGGCATGTATGTTTGTGTGTGGGTTTATGAAAATTGAAAAGACGTAACACTAACTACAGCAACATATAAGCAGTGATTATTTTTGGCCGTTTAATAGACATGCTCAATTTTTAAGAGCTTTATGCTTTCCCCATTATATATTAAATGATATAGCTTCATTTTTATAACAATGTGTCATATTATTTAAAAAATATATAGTAGTCAGTGAAGATGTGGCTGAGCTGCAGGGAACGTTTACGTCCTGGCCTTCTGGCACATGCCTAGCTGATGACTCTTTCACAGGTTTCAAGTGTCTCCTCTTTCTCTTCCTCTCCTCCTCATTCCGCTCTTCTTCCTGCTGTCCCATCATAAAACCCCATTCCTAAGAAGCTTCCTGATTATTTGGCCAAGACAAATTACTAGGCCAGTTCTTCTTTCTGACTGCAGGAAGAATTATGAAAGATATGAAAGGACTAGTCCTAAATGCATGGGCAATATGTCAAAGTACCAAATTGGACGGTTAAGGGGTAGATATTGGCGGTGAAGGTATTATGGCAGGGTGAGGGTTCTGCAACGTGAACAGGAAGACAGAGAATACAGAGTGAACATTTTGTTCAAATTACTGTCTTCAAGGACCTAAAACATTCTTGGAATGAGTAGAACAAAGCAAATATATCAGATGTGCCCTAAGTTCACATTTCATCCGGATGTCAGACCTTTAGTGCTTTGCTTCTCTCTCCCCTCCCAACGTCACTCTGAATCATTTATATGTGATGCTGTGAGTCTTAAATGGTATCTTATATCTAGTTTTGGTTTCACCCAATTGAAACCTGGTATTTACTTATGGAATACAAGAGATTTATTTCCTGATAAAGGAATTTTAAGCACACGACAGCCGTCTAGGGATGTGTTTGCGTCAGGTGAGATGGGACATCCTGATTCCATTAAACATGTGTTCCCACATTCTACAGTATGAAAAAGTGAGATTCGCAGTTCTATTCCTAAAGCAGACAGGGGCCTTCACCAACCATGACCCATCACAAGACTCTTCAGTGTCCAAGGGGACAGCATAGAAAAGAGTAGTGTTCGTGTCCAGGATAGAAGGGAGGAACTGTAGAAAAACTGTTGACAGCTAAATCACTGAAAAGGCAGAAATGAAATCTTTGGAGGACATGCTAAAGCACTGAGCACTGAAGTTCAATCATTTGCTAAAAGCTCATTATATCTGTCATAATTCCACACCCCATGTGTCCTATTACATTTATATGTTTGGCTTTAACTTCATTTCCTAATAACTTTGAAAATTTTTATTTTAATTGGCCATAGTTAATCATGTACATGAAATGACAGATGAAATATTCAAATTATATATTACAATATGTATGTACATATATACATAGAGAACTATGTTACAGAAAGAGGGACAAGGACACAGAGAGAGAGAGAGAGATTAAAATGTCTGGAACACGCAAAGTCTGCAGAGCTGAAACTCTGCTGGAAGTCCACCTGAAAGGGGAATAATCTTTTACCTGGGGGAGCGTCAGCCTTGCTCTATTCAGGCCGTCAGTGGATTGGATGAGAACTTCCCACCTGGTAGAGGGCAACCGCCATCATTCAGGCCACTGATTTAAATAATACTCTCATCCAAAATCATCCTTACAGAAACACACAGATAATGTTTGACCAGAAAACTGGGGACCTGGGCCAGTGCATCTGACCCATAAATAAACCATCAAACCTTCCTTCCAGCACACTGACAAATTGTATGAAGAAAGTCGAGCAGGAAATGGGTTTATTTGACATATGCTCCACCGTGACCAAAATGGAAAATGCAAAAAATAGGTTTAAAATATAACAAAATTATTATTAATGATTAAGAAGTTGTATATGAATGGCAATGAACTTCAGTGACTGAATTTTTAATGAAGTGATTTCAACTATCTCCTGAATTTGATGTGAAACAACATGTCTTTAAATAATTCATAAGTATTAAAAACATATAAAATTAGTTGCGTGAATGGCAATGCATAATAGATTGGGTTTCCCAATAATTTCAAAGTGACAGGAAGCCAGAAAATTTGAACAACCCTCTGAGATTTCTTCAAAAATTGAAGCTATCCAAAGAGTTCAGTTGGAAGAAATTAGATTGGAGCAAGTGTTAGGTCACTTTTGGGAGGTATGAGCAAAAAGCTTCACTTCTGTTGTCAGTCTAGGGTCTGAGATGCCAGCTCATCTGAGTTATGGTAGGGGATGCTACGTGCCTAGTGAATTCCTTGTGGCAGGAAGCAAAACAGATTTATAGAGGTCACAGGAATCTGACCTGCTGGATGTTCTTTATTTGAAGGAGCAAACAGTGTAAGGAGGACCATAGTGGTCAACACTTTACTACACGTTTCTAAGTATCATGATAGGAAATCATATGAGGTGATCTGCAAATTTCCCTCAGTCCATTTTCGAAGAAGAAAGGAGATTTTGTTTGGCAAGCCATGAATCAAGGGGAAATGAATTGCAAGAAAGACTCGAGGTAAAGAGACATGTGTCACCAGGTAGCGAGGCCCTTTTCAAACCAGTATGTACAACAAAATGG
The DNA here is from genome assembly GCF_028023285.1 of Balaenoptera ricei. NCBI lineage: Eukaryota > Metazoa > Chordata > Mammalia > Artiodactyla > Balaenopteridae > Balaenoptera > Balaenoptera ricei. The sequence continues at coordinate 111,027,615 of NC_082639.1, forward strand.
CCCCCAGATCAATGCAACTAGGCAGGCAGTCTTAGAAGTCAAGGATCGTGAAAGATAGAAAAGGGTCATCTTCCCCAATCAAGGAATGGAACTTTTCACTACAAGTTAGAGAACACTCCAAGCACTCCCACTGCCAGAAACCACAGAAACTGAGAGCTAAGACAGGGACTCTGTGAGTCATGAGAACCTCGTCCAGTGAAGGGATCCTGGAACAGGACATTTCCTGTTTTCAGAGTCTCTGCCAAGCCATTTATGACTGGATTTGCATTTTGGTTGGGAAATGATTGGACCGGGCCAGTTTTAGTAGCTCCGCTTCCCCCTGGGTGGGGCAGCAAGCCCCAATAAAAAGGTCTTCTGCTGCACGACAGCTGTCCTCTTGCTACTCGAGTTCCGATTGATTTTGGAGAACCTGGTGAGTCTGATTCTTCAGTTCAACTTTGTTCTCGGATCCCCGAATGTTGACTTTATGCTGGAGACAGCAAGTTTGATGGGTCCAAAGTTATGATCATGGGTATAATGCTACTTAGTGGATGGGAACTTGGAATCTGGGCACAATGTTATATTGTATTTACTAGATTTCTGATACCTCGTTTGATTTCCTCTATTGAGAAAGAATTTAACAGGAAATTTTGACATGAAGGGATAAAGAGCAAAGTATTTACTTTTTTCTATGCCTTTCCCTTGGACTTCTGCTGTGATTTCAGAGGCATTTATCTTAGAAGGTGTGAGGCCCTTACATTCATCCTGAATGCCCTTTGCTCTGTGCATAAGTCACCTTGTCAGGACCTCATGAGAGAAAATGGTGATAGAAACTGCTTGTGAGCTTGCCCAGGATTCTAGAACTTGTGATGGCCTTCTTTGAAGATGTCGTTTTCATAAAAAACAAAAAGAGAGAGAGAGAGAGAGAAAGAAAGAAAGAAACCAAGAGAGAAAACATCGTATGTTTCTTTAAAACAAAGATATTTTCCTCGGAAAACTTGTATGAGAAAAGGAAGGTTTTGTCTGGGCTGATGAAACGATTTTCTGAAGAGCGAGAGAGAAGTCAGAAATTCATTAAAAGCTATTAAAGAGATTAAAGCACTTACTTAGAGATTGGTGAGATACTATCTGTTGATATTCCACAAGCTTTTGCTCTTTTCTCTATAGGAATTCCTTCTTGTGAACACGGTCATATACTTTCTTTCAGATATTAAGACTCCAGAAAGATGTCTTCTCAACATCAGCAGTGCAAGCAGCCCTGCCAGCCACCACCAGTGTGCCTACCTAAGTGCCCTGACCCTTGCCCACCTGCCAAGTGTCCAGACCCTTGCCCACCTCTAAAGTGCCCTGACCCATGCCCACCTGCCAAGTGTCCAGACCCTTGCCCACCTATAAAGTGCCCTGACCCATGCCCACCTGCCAAGTGCCCAGACCCTTGCCCACCTATAAAGTGCCCTGACCCATGCCCACCTGCCAAGTGTCCAGACCCTTGCCCACCTATAAAGTGCCCTGACCCATGCCCCCCTGCAAAGGGTCCAGACCATTGCCCACTTATAAAGTGCCCTGACCCATGCCCACCTGCCAAGTGTCCAGACCCTTGCCCACCTGTAATGTGCCCTTACCCATGCCATCCTGCCAAGTGCCCAGACCCTTGCCCACCTATAAAGTGCCCTGACCCATGCCCCCCTGCCAAGGGTCCAGACCCTTGCCCACCTATAAAGTGCCCTGACCCATGCCCACCTGCCAAGTATCCAGACCCTTGCCCACCTATCATGTGCCCTGACCCATGCCCACCTGCCAAGTGTCCAGACCCTTGCCCACCTATCAAGTGCCCTGACCCATGCCTGCCTCAGCAGTGCAAGCAGAAATGCCCTCCTGGGCCACCTGCCCATCATTGCTAGCAGAGGTGCCCACCCAAGAGCATGTAAGAGCTTGAGCTTTTATCTGCATCTGGAAAGGATAAGGACAATCGGCTCAACTAGTTCCAGAGCTCCACCTTCACCTTCTCTTCAAAGCCTATCATGGATACGGAAGAAGCTTCTCCACCCTTCAGCCTCAATATGCGTGTGGTGATTCTTGACAGACAGAGGCTTCCTATCTGAGGCTGCTATACTGCTTCCCTCTGGCTGGTGCCCGAGAAAGCATCACAGAGCCTCAGTAGAAAGAGCAGCAGCTCTCCTCCTGGGCGCCCTCTGAGGATTCTCTCCCTGTCTTCTCTGTCGGTCGGTCACCTGGGCATGGGTTTCTACCAGCTGAGCAAGTGTTACTTATCCTCCACTTCCTGAATAAAATACAATTCTTTTGTGTGATGGGAAAATTTTTTTCTTTCTTTTAAAACCTGCTTTTCGCAATATCATATCATAATTTTGGTTGATTTCTATCCTTCTTTGATCCCGAGTTTCAGGCTCTCACAGTCAGTGTTATCTGAATTTTGAGTCGTATCAATGATTATTTCTATACAGTTTCAAATGCAGGTTATTTTCCTCATTATTGCTTGATTGATTTGAGGAACAAATTATTTAACTTCTTGGCATTTCAAACCCTTTAATAAACTGTGGGAAAAATCACATTTACAGTGCCTACTTGCTTAGGCATAAAAATTACATGAATGTGTGTCATTCAGTTGGCACAATGCCGGGCACATAATTGGCATTTGAGAGGTGGCCGATCATCATTGTCCCTGTCATCATCACCGTCACCACCATCACCATCGTCATCACCACCCGCAGGTGCTCCAGCAGAGGAGTGGCTCAGACATACCTAGTAGAGCAAGCAAGGAGATTCTTAAACTCTATTACCCGTTCATAGTCTGTGTTCTTTTTCTTTTCCAATATAACCGATTTTTAAATGTGACACCACAGAAAAACCAGTTTGGGAAATTAATGGGATACTCTGCATAAAATTATAATAGTTCTGAAAACATGGGTAGTACAAAAGAAAGGGAATTTAAAGGGACCTTACCAGGCAAAGTGCTGCCTGCTCTCCATGTGTACAACGTGCTCTTCTTACTGCAAAACTCAACAACCTCGGGGTCTTATTATATGTTTTCACCTCGGAAATAACATTCTTGATTACTTTGACCCCACCTTTGAGGAACAATGGGGATTCCAATGTTTATCTTGATTCACAGAATGAATGTTGCTATGCAGCTTGTTTTCTAAGTGCTTAGCTTACTGGTCCAATAAGCCGTGAAAAGGGATGAGTTTCTTAAGCATACCTTTTCTTGTGGTTAGAAGTAAAGGAGTCAAACATGGCAGAACTGCAGAAGCAAAAAGATGCCCATGTTACTGCTCAACGCTCATCAGACTGTGACATGAGTGAAAAACCAACACTGATATTTGGGAGTTGTCTCTACTGTAGCTACTCTTATTTGACGTGACATAGAAATTAGTTCTTTGAGGAGGGATGCTCCTGTAACAAATCTTAAAATTGTGGCATTGGCTTATGTGTCTGGAGGTGGTTGGAAAGGAATCTGATATTGGACGCCAAAAATGTGGTGCTACATGTTATTCAACGGCAAAATGTTTGCAGTAATGCTTGTCCATGGTATCTTTAGAGGCAGACCAAAGGTTGGTCATTTGTTGATTTGCCCACGGTATTTCAGTAGACGTATGTTCAGGAAACACTTTCTGGTTGACAGGCCAGAAATGAAAAAAAAGAAAAGGAAAAAAAATACAGCCCAGAAATTCAAAACCTTGTTGAATTAGAAAACTCACCACTTGTAAGTCCTAAAGAGTAAGAGATGAGATTAGCAGTGGTTTTGAACTACAAGTCCAATTTCAGTTGACAGTTACAACAGAGAAAAGAGACAGAAGTTGTATTCTTCCCACCTGTGTGCCTAGGAACCTCATGATAGCTGTATTATGTTAGGGGGAAAAGCAGTAATTTAATCAGTCCAGAAAATTACTTCTACAAAAGGACCTTACTGAGATCCGTAGGACATGGAAATGATTGGAGGACTGAATTATATCAGGCGCCTAATAAGTTTTTGAGTGAATTGAGAACTAAATAATCTATGTGCCAAAACGAAAAAGAAAGATTTCCAAGATTACTAACGACTTTCCAGACCACCTTTCCCCACTTTCCACCCTACCAAATCAGATATGGTCAGTACACGTGACTAAAAGGGAATATCCACTCTGAGATGGGTACAAGGTCCCCAAAGAATAATGGACAAAGGAAGCTTTCTCAGAGAATACTATCAGATTATAAGAGAGGCAAGGAGGAGAAGGAACACAGAGATGCTCAAACATTGTTACTCTGTTGTATGATGGTTATTCTTTCATGCTTTCCCTCCGGGTTTATTGAGGTGTAATTGACAAACTAAATTGTCCATACTTATGGTGTATAATGTGATGATTTGACATATGTGTACTTTCTGCAGTGATTACCACCATCGGTCATTTAGTACATTAATCACTTCATCAGTAAAAATGTAAAGTGTGTATTTCTCTGTGTTTGTGTGTGTGTGTGTGTGTGTGTCTGTGTGTGTGATACGAGGAGGCTTAAGGTCTAATTTCTCAGCAAGATTCAAGTACACAACTGAGTGTTATTCCTAGATCACCATGCTGCACTGTAGACACTGAGAACTCCTTCAACATATGATTGCAAGCTTGTACCCTTGTCCCAACATCTCCACTTTTGCACAACCCCTTAGACCCTGTTGACCACCATTCTACTCTCTGTTTCTGTGACATCTGTGAGTTTGCAAACACATTCCTAAATAAACAATGGTGCAAAGAAGAAATAACAAACAAATAGTAAAAACCTTGAGATGAATGAAAATGAAAAGAAAACATACAAGAACTTTCGGGATAAATGTACTGCAGCACCAAGAGAGCAACCTATGGCTGGAGATATCTATATTACAAAAGATGATCTCAAATCAGTAACCTGATAGGCATGTATGTATGTGTGTGGGTTTATGAAAATTGAAAAGACGTAACACTAACTACAGCAACATATAAGCAGTGATTATTTTTGGCCGTTTAATAGACATGCTCAATTTTTAAGAGCTTTATGCTTTCCCCATTATATATTAAATGATATAGCTTCATTTTTATAACAATGTGTCATATTATTTAAAAAATATATAGTAGTCAGTGAAGATGTGGCTGAGCTGCAGGGAACGTTTACGTCCTGGCCTTCTGGCACATGCCTAGCTGATGACTCTTTCACAGGTTTCAAGTGTCTCCTCTTTCTCTTCCTCTCCTCCTCATTCCGCTCTTCTTCCTGCTGTCCCATCATAAAACCCCATTCCTAAGAAGCTTCCTGATTATTTGGCCAAGACAAATTACTAGGCCAGTTCTTCTTTCTGACTGCAGGAAGAATTATGAAAGATATGAAAGGACTAGTCCTAAATGCATGGGCAATATGTCAAAGTACCAAATTGGACGGTTAAGGGGTAGATATTGGCGGTGAAGATATTATGGCAGGCTGAGGGTTCTGGAACGTGAACAGGAAGACAGAGAATAAACAGTGAACATTTTGTTCAAATTACTGTCTTCAAGGACCTAAAACATTCTTGGAATGAGTAGAACAAAGCAAATATATCAGATGTGCCCTAAGTTCACATTTCATCCGGATGTCAGACCTTTAGTGCTTTGCTTCTCTCTCCCCTCCCAACGTCACTCTGAATCATTTATATGTGATGCTGTGAGTCTTAAATGGTATCTTATATCTAGTTTTGGTTTCACCCAATTGAAACCTGGTATTTACTTATGGAATACAAGAGATTTATTTCCTGATAAAGGAATTTTAAGCACACGACAGCCGTCTAGGGATGTGTTTGCGTCAGGTGAGATGGGACATCCTGATTCCATTAAACATGTGTTCCCACATTCTACAGTATGATAACGTGAGATTCGCAGCTCTATTCCTAAAGCAGACAGGGGCCTTCACCAACCATGACCCATCACAAGACTCTTCAGTGTCCAAGGGGACAGCATAGAAAAGAGTAGTGTTCGTGTCCAGGATAGAAGGGAGGAACTGTAGAAAAACTGTTGACAGCTAAATCACTGAAAAGGCAGAAATGAAATCTTTGGAGGACATGCTAAAGCACTGGGCACTGAAGTTCAGTCATTTGCTAAAAGCTCATTATATCTGTCATAATTCCACACCCCATGTGTCCTATTACATTTATATGTTTGGCTTTAACTTCACTTCCTAATAACTTTGAAAATTTTTATTTTAATTGGCCATAGTTAATCATGTACAAGAAATGACAGATGAAATATTCAAATTATATATTACAATATGTATGTACATATATACATAGAGAACTATGTTACAGAAAGAGGGACAAGGACACAGAGAGAGAGAGAGAGATTAAAATGTCTGGAACACGCAAAGTCTGCAGAGCTGAAACTCTGCTGGAAGTCCACCTGAAAGGGGAATAATCTTTTACCTGGGGGAGCGTCAGCCTTGCTCTATTCAGGCCGTCAGTGGATTGGATGAGAACTTCCCCCCTGGTAGAGGGCAACCGCCATCATTCAGGCCACTGATTTAAATAATACTCTCATCCAAAATCATCCTTACAGAAACACACAGATAATGTTTGACCAGAAAACTGGGGACCTGGGCCAGTGAATCTGACCCATAAATAAACCATCAAACCTTCCTTCCAGCACACTGACAAATTGTATGAAGAAAGTCGAGCAGGAAATAGGTTTATTTGACATATGCTCCACCGTGACCAAAATGGAAAATGCAAAAAATAGGTTTAAAATATAACAAAATTATTATTAATGATTAAGAAGTTGTATATGAATGGCAATGAACTTCAGTGACTGAATTTTTAATGAAGTGATTTCAACTATCTCTTGAATTTGATGTGAAACAACATGTCTTTAAATAATTCATAAGTATTAAACACGTATAAAATTAGTTGCGTGAATGGCAATGCATAATAGATTGGGTTTCCCAATAATTTCAAAGTGACAGGAAGCCAGAAAATTTGAACAACCCTCTGAGATTTCTTCAAAAATTGAAGCTATCCAAAGAGTTCAGTTGGAAGAAATTAGATTGGAGCAAGTGTTAGGTCACTCTTGGGAGGTATGAGCAAAAAGCTTCACTTCTGTTGTCAGTCTAGGGTCTGAGATGCCAGCTCATCTGAGTTATGGTAGGGGATGCTACGTGCCTAGTGAATTCCTTGTGGCAGGAAGCAAAACAGATTTATAGAGGTCACAGGAATCTGACCTGCTGGTTGTTCTTTATTTCAAGGAGCAAACAGTGAAAGGAGGACCATAGTGGTCAACACTTTACTACACGTTTCTAAGTATCATGATAGGAAATCATATGAGGTGATCTGCAAATTTCCCTCATTCCATTTTCGAAGAAGAAAGGAGATTTTGTTTGGCAAGCCATGAATCAAGGGGAAATGAATTTCAAGAAAGACTCGAGGTAAAGAGACATGTGTCACCAGGTAGCGAGGCCCTTTTCAAACCAGTATCTACAACAAAATGGCCCCCAGATGAATGCAACTAGGCAGGCAGTCTTAGAAATCAAGGATCGTGAAAGATAGAAAAGGGTCATCTTCCCCAATCAAGGCATGGAACTTTTCACTACAAGTTAGAGAACACTCCAAGCGCTCCCACTGCCAGAAACCACAGAAACTGAGAGCTAAGACAGGGACTCTGTGAGTCATGAGAACCTCGTCCAGTGAGGAGATCCTGGAACAGGACATTTCCTGTTTTCAGAGTCTCTGCCAAGCCATTTATGAGTGGATTTGCATTTTGGTTGGGAAATGATTGGACCGGGCCAGTTTTAGTAGCTCCGCTTCCCCCTGGGTGGGGCAGCAAGCCCCAATAAAAAGGTCCTCTGCTGCACGACAGCTGTCCTCTTGCTACTCGAGTTCCGATTGATTTTGGAGAACCTGGTGAGTCTGATTCTTCAGTTCAACTTTGTTCTCGGATCCCCGAATGTTGACTTTATGCTGGAGACAGCAAGTTTGATGGGTCCAAAGTTATGATCATGGGTATAATGCTACTTAGTGGATGGGAACTTGGAATCTGGGCACAATGTTATATTGTATTTACTAGATTTCTGATACCTCGTTTGATTTCCTCTATTGAGAAAGAAATTAACAGGAAATTTTGACATGAAGGGATAAAGAGCAAAGTATTTACTTTTTTCTATGCCTTTCTCTTGGACTTCTGCTGTGATTTCAGAGGCATTTATCTTAGAAGGTGTGAGGCCCTTACATTCATCCTGAATGCCCTTTGCTCTGTGCATAAGTCACCTTGTCAGGACCTCATGAGAGAAAATGGTGATAGAAACTGCTTGTGAGCTTGCCCAGGATTCTAGAACTTGTGATGGCCTTCTTTGAAGATGTCGTTTTCATAAAAAACAAAAAGAGAGAGAGAGAGAGAGAAAGAAAGAAAGAAACCAAGAGAGAAAACATCGTATGTTTCTTTAAAACAAAGATATTTTCCTCGGAAAACTTGTATGAGAAAAGGAAGGTTTTGTCTGGGCTGATGAAACGATTTTCTGAAGAGCGAGAGAGAAGTCAGAAATTCATTAAAAGCTATTAAAGAGATTAAAGCACTTACTTAGAGATTGGTGAGATACTATCTGTTGATATTCCACAAGCTTTTGCTCTTTTCTCTATAGGAATTCCTTCTTGTGAACACGGTCATATACTTTCTTTCAGATATTAAGACTCCAGAAAGATGTCTTCTCAACATCAGCAGTGCAAGCAGCCCTGCCAGCCACCACCAGTGTGCCTACCTAAGTGCCCTGACCCTTGCCCACCTGCCAAGTGTCCAGACCCTTGCCCACCTCTAAAGTGCCCTGACCCATGCCCATCTGCCAAGTGCCCAGACCCTTGCCCACCTATAAAGTGCCCTGACCCATGCCCACCTGCCAAGTGTCCACACCCTTGCCCACCTATAAAGTGCCCTGACCCATGCCCACCTGCCAAGTGTCCAGACCCTTGCCCACCTATAAAGTGCCCTGACCCACGCCCACCTGCCAAGTGTCCAGACCCTTGCCCACCTACAAAGTGCCCTGACCCATGCCCACCTGCCAAGTGTCCAGACCCTTGCCCACCTATAAAGTGCCCTGACCCATGCCCACCTGCCAAGTGTCCAGACCCTTGCCCACCTATAAAGTGCCCTGACCCATGCCCACCTGCCAAGTGTCCAGACCCTTGCCCACCTATAAAGTGCCCTGACCCATGCCCACCTGCCAAGTGTCCAGACCCTTGCCCACCTATCAAGTGCCCTGACCCATGCCCACCTGCCAAGTGTCCAGACCCTTGCCCACCTATCAAGTGCCCTGACCCATGCCTGCCTCAGCAGTGCAAGCAGAAATGCCCTCCTCGGCCACCTGCCCATCATTGCTAGCAGAGGTGCCCACCCAAGAGCATGTAAGAGCTTGAGCTTTTATCTGCATCTGGAAAGGATAAGGACAATCGGCTCAACTAGTTCCAGAGCTCCACCTTCACCTTCTCTTCAAAGCCTATCATGGATACGGAAGAAGCTTCTCCACCCTTCAGCCTCAATATGCGTGTGGTGATTACTGACAGACAGAGGCTTCCTATCTGAGGCTGCTATACTGCTTCCCTCTGGCTGGTGCCCGAGAAAGCATCACAGAGCCTCAGTAGAAAGAGCAGCAGCTCTCCTCCTGGGCGCCCTCTGAGGATTCTCTCCCTGTCTTCTCTGTCGGTCGGTCACCTGGGCATGGGTTTCTACCAGCTGAGCAAGTGTTACTTATCCTCCACTTCCTGAATAAAATACAATTCTTTTTTGTGATGGGAATTTTTTTTTCTTTCTTTTAAAACCTGCTTTTCGCAATATCATATCATAATTTTGGTTGATTTCTATCCTTCTTTGATCCCGAGTTTCAGGCTCTCACAGTCAGTGTTATCTGAATTTTGAGTCGTATAAATGATTATTTCTATACAGTTTCAAATCCAGGTTATTTTCCTAATTATTGCTTGATTGATTTGAGAAACAAATTATTTAACTTCCTGGCATTTCAAACCCTTTAATAAACTGTGGGAAAAATCACATTTACAGTGCCTACTTGCTTAGGCATAAAAATTACATGAATATGTGTCATTCAGTTGGCACAACGCCAGGCACGTAATTGGCATTTGAGAGGTGGCCGATCATCATTGTCCCTGTCATCATCACTGTCACCACCATCACCATCGTCATCACCACCCGCAGGTGCTCCAGCAGAGGAGAGGCTCAGACATACCTAGTAGAGCAAGCAAGGCGATTCTTAAACTCTATTACCCGTTCATATTCTGTGTTCTTTTTCTTTTCCAATATAACAGAATTTTAAATGTAACACCACAGAAAAACCAGTTTGGGAAATTAACGGGATACTCTGCATAAAATTATAATAGTTCTGAAAACATGGGTAGTACCAAAGAAAGGGAATTTAAAGGGACCTTACCAGGCAGAGTGCTGCCTGCTCTCCAGGTGTACAACGTGCTCTTCTTACTGCAAAACTCAACAACCTCAGGGTCTTATTACATGTTTTCACCTCGGAAATAACCTTCTTGATTACTTTGACCCCACCTTTGAGGAACAATGGGGATTCCAATGTTTATCTTGATTTACAAAATAACTGCTGCTATGCAGCTTGTTTTCTAAGTGCTTAGCTTACTGGTCCAATAAGCCGTGATAAGGGATGAGTTTTTTAAGCATACCTTTTCTTGTGCTTAGAAGTAAAGGAGTCAAACATTGCAGAAATGCAGAAGCAAAAAGACGCCCATGTTACTGCTCAATGCTCATCAGACTGTGACTTGAGTGAAAAACCAACACTGATATTTGGGAGTTGTCTCTACTGTAGCTACTCTTATTTGACCTGACATAGAAATTAGTTCTTTGAGGAGCGAAGCTCCTGTAACAAATCATAAAACTATGGCATTGGCTTATGTGTCTGGAGGTGGTTGGAAAGGAATCTGATATTGGAAGCCAAAAATGTGGTGCTACATGTTATTCAATGGCAAAATGTTTGCAGTAATGGTTGTCCATGGTATCTTTAGAGGCAGACCAAAGGTTGGTCATTTGTTGATTTGCCCACGGTATTTCAGTAGACGTATGTTCAGGAAAAACTTTCTGGTTGACAGGCCAGAAATGAAAAAAATGAAAAGGAAAAAAAATACAGCCCAGAAATTCAAAACCTTGTTGAATTAGAAAACTCACCACTTGTAAGTCCTAAAGAGTAAGAGATGAGATTAGCAGTGGTTTAGAACTACAAGTCCAATTTCAGTTGACAGTTACAACAGAGAAAAGAGACAGAAGTTGTATTCTTCCCACCTGTGTGCCAAGGAACCTCATGGTAGCTGTATTATGTTAGGGGGAAAAGCAGTAATTTAATCAGTCCAGAAAATTTCTTCTACAAAAGGACCTTACTGAGATCTGTAGGACATGGAAATGATTGGACGACTGAATTATATCAGGCGCCTAATAAGTTTTTGAGCGAATTGAGAACTAAATAATCTATGTGCCAAAAAGAAAAAGAATGATTTCCAAGATTACTAACGACTTTCCAGACCACCTTTCCCCACTTTCCACCCTACCAAATCAGATATGGTCAGTACACGTGACTAAAAGGGAATATCCACTCTGAGATGGGTACAAGGCCCCCACAGAATAATGGATAAAGGAAGCTTTCTCAGAGAATAGTATCAGATCCTAAGAGAGCCAAGGAGGAGAAGGAACACAGAGATGCTCAAACATTGTTACTCTGTTGTATGATGGTTATTCTTTCATGCTTTCCCTCCGGGTTTATTGAGGTATAATTGACAAACTAAATTGTACATATTTACGGTGTATAATGTGATGATTTGACATATGTGTACTTTCTGCAGTGATTCCCACCATCGGTCACTTAGTACATTAATCACTTCATCAGTAACAATGTAAAGTTTGTATTTCTGTGTGTGTGTGTGTGTGTGTGTGTGTGTGAGAGAGAGAGAGACGAGAATGCTTAAGGTCTAATTTCTCAGCAAGATTCAAGTACACAACTGAGTGTTATTAGCTAGATCACTGTGCTGTACTGTAGACTCTGAGAACTCATTCATCATATGATTGCAAGCTTGTACCCTTGTCCCAACATCTGCACTTTTGCACAACCCCTTAGACCCTGCTGACCACCATTCTACTCTCTGTTTCTGTGACATCTGTGAGTTTGCACACACATTCCTAAATAAACAATGGTGCAAAGAAGAAATAACAAACAAATAGAAAAAACTTGAGATGAATGAAAATGAAAAGAAAACATACAAGAACTTTCGGGATAAATGTACTGCAGCACCAAGAGAGCAACCTATGGCTGGAGATATCTATATTACAAAGGATGATCTCAAATCAGTAACCTGATAGACATGTATGTATTTGTGTGGGTTTATGAAAATTGAAAAGACGTAACACTAACTACAGCAACATATAAGCAGTGATTATTTTTGGCCGTTTAATAGACATGCTCATTTTTTAACAGCTTTATGTTTTCCCCATTATATATTAAATGATATAGCTTCATTTTTATAACAATGTATCATATTATTTAAAAAATATATAGTAGTCAGTGAAGATGTGGCTGAGCTGCAGGGAACGTTTACGTCCTGGCCTTCTGGCACATGCCTAGCTGATGACTCTTTCACAGGTTTCAAGTGTCTCCTCTTTCTCTTCCTCTCCTCCTCATTCCGCTCTTCTTCCTGCTGTCCCATTATAAAACCCCATTCCTAAGAAGCTTCCTGATTATTTGGCCAAGACAAATTACTGGGCCAGTTCTTCTTTCTGACTGCAGGAAGAATTATGAAAGATATGAAAGGACTATTCCTAAATGCATGGGCAATATGTCAAAGTACCAAATTGGACGGTTAAGGGGTAGATATTGGCGGTGAAGATATTATGGCAGGGTGAGGGTTCTGGAACATGAACAGGAAGACAGAGAATAAACAGTGAACATTTTTTTTTCAAATTACTGTCTTCAAGGACCTAAAACATTCTTGGAATGAGTAGAACAAAGCAAATATATCAGATGTGCCCTAAGTTCACATTTCATCCGGATGTCAGACCTTTAGTGCTTTGCTTCTCTCTCCCCTCCCAACGTCATTCTGAATCATTTATATGTGATGCTGTGAGTCTTAAATGGTATCTTATATCTAGTTATTTTTCACACAATTGAAACCTGGTATTTACTTATAGAATACAAGTGATTTATTTCCTGATAAAGGAATTTTAAGCATAAGACAGCCGTCTAGGGAAGAGTTTGCGTCAGGTGAGATGGGACATCCTGATTCCATTAAACATGTGTTCCCACATTCTGCAGTATGATAAAGTGAGATTCGCAGCTCTATTCCTAAAGCAGACAGGGGCCTTCCCCAACCATGGCCCATCACAAGACTCTTCAGTGCCCAAGGGGACAGCATAGAAAAGTGTAGTGTTCGTGTCCAGGATAGAAGGGAGCAAATGTAGAAAAACTGTTGACAGCTAAAGCACTGAAAAGGCAGAAATGAAATCTTTGGAGGACATGCTAAAGCACTGGGCGCTGAAGTTCAGTCATTTGCTAAAAACTCATGATATCTGTCATAATTCCACACCCCACGTGTCATATTACATTTATATGTTTGGCTTTAACTTCACTTCCTAATAACTTTGAAAATTTTTATTTTAATTGGCCATAGTTAATCATGTACATGAAATGACAGATGAAATATTCAAATGATATATTACAATATGTATGTACATATATACATAGAGAACTATTTTACAGAAAGTGGGACAAGGACAGAGAGAGAGAGATTAAAATGTCTGGAACACGCAACGTCTGCAGAGCTGAAACTCTGCTGGAAGTCCACCTGAAAGGGGAATAATCTTTTACCTGGGGAAGCGTCAGCCTTGTTCTATTCAGGCCGTCAGTGGATTGGATGAGAACTTCCCACCTTGTAGAGGGCAACCGCCATCATTCAGGCCACTGATTTAAATAATACTCTCATCCAAAATCATCCTTTCAGAAACACGCAGATAATGTTTGACCAGAAAACTGGGGACCTGGGCCAGTGCATCTGACTCATAAATAAACCATCAAACCTTCCTTCCGGCACACTGACAAATTGTATGAAGAAAGTCGAGCAGGAAATAGGTTTATTTGACATATGCTCCACCGTGACCAAAATGGAAAATACAAAAAGTAGGTTTAAAATATAACAAAATTATTAGTAACGATTAAGAAGTTGTATATGAATGGCAATGAATTTCAGTGACTGCATTTTTAATGAAGTGATTTCAACTTTCTCTTGAATTTGATGTGAAACAACATGTGTTTAAATAATTCATAAGTATTAAAAACATATAAAATTAGTTGCGTGAATGGCATTGCATAATAGATTGGGTTTCCCAATAATTTCAAAGTGACAGGAAGCCAGAAAATTTGAACAACCCTCTGAGGTTTGTTCAAAAATTGAAGATATCCAAAGAGTTCAGTTGGAAGAAATTAGTTTGGAGCAAGTTTTATGTCACTTTTGGGAGGTATGAGCAAAAAGCTTCACTTCTGTTGTCAGTCTAGGGTCTGAGTTGCCAGCTCCTCTGAGTTATGGTAGGGGATGCAACGGGCCAGTGAATTCCTTGTGGCAGGAAGTAAAACAGATTTATAGAGGTCACAGGAATCTGACCTGCTGGTTGTTCTTTATTTCAAGGAGCAAACAGTGAAAGGAGGACCATAGTGGTCAACACTTTACTACACGTTTCTAAGTATTATGATAGGAAATCATTTGAGGTGATCTGCAAATTTCCCTCAGTCCATTTTCGAAGAAGAAAGGAGATTTTGTTTGGCAAGCCATGAATCAAGGGGAAATGAATTGCAAGAAAGACTCGAGGTAAAGAGACATGTTTCACCAGGTAGCGAGGCCCTTTTCAAACCAGTATGTACAACAAAATGGCCCCCAGATCAATGCAACTAGGCAGGCCCTCTTAGAAGTCAAGGATCGTGAAAGATAGAAAAGGGTCATCTTCCCCAATCAAGGAATGGAACTTTTCACTACAAGTTAGAGAACACTCCAAGCGCTCCCACTGCCAGAAACCACAGAAACTGAGAGCTAAGACAGGGACTCTGTGAGTCATGAGAACCTCGTCCAGTGAGGAGATCCTGGAACAGGATATTTCCTGTTTTCAGAGTCTCTGCCAAGCCATTTATGAGTGGATTTGCATTTTGGTTGGGAAATGATTGGACCGGGCCAGTTTTGGTAGCTCCGCTTCCCCCTGGGTGGGGCAGCAAGCCTCAATAAAAAGGTCCTCTGCTGCACGACAGCTGTCCTCTTGCTACTCGAGTTCCGATTGATTTTGGAGAACCTGGTGAGTCTGATTCTTCAGTTCAACTTTGTTCTCGGATTCCCGAATGTTGACTTTATGCTGGAGACAGCAAGTTTGATGGGTCCAAAGTTATGATCATGTGTATAATGCTACTTAGTAGATGGGAACTTGGAATCTGGGCACAATGTTATATTGTATTTACTAGATTTCTGATACCTCGTTTGATTTCCTCTATTGAGAAAGAAATTAACAGGAAGTTTTGACGTGAAGGGATAAAGAGCAAAGTATTTACTTTTTTCTATGCCTTCCTCTTGGACTTCTGCTGTGATTTCAGAGGCATTTATCTTAGAAGGTGTGAGGCCCTTACATTCATCCTGAATGCCCTTTGCTCTGTACATAAGTCACCTTGTCAGGACCTAATGAGAGAAAATGGTGATAGAAATTGCTTGTGAGCTTGCCCAGGATTCTAGAATTTGTTATGGCCTTTTTTGAACATGTCATTTTCAAAAAAAAAAAAAAAGAGAGAGAGAGAGAAAGAAAGAAAGAAACCAAAAGAGAAAACATCGCTTGTTTCTTTAAAACAAAGATATTTTCTTTGGAAAAGTTGTATGAGAAAAGAGAAGGTTTTGTCTGGGCTGATGAAACGATTTTCTGAAGAGCGAGAGAGAAGTCAGAAATTCATTAAAAGCTATTAAAGAGATTAAAGCACTTACTTAGAGATTGGGGAGATACTATCTGTTGTTATTCCACAAGCTTTTGCTCTTTTCTCTATAGGAATTCCTTCTTGTGAACACGGTCATATGCTTTCTTTCAGATATTAAGACTCCAGAAAGATGTCTTCTCAATATCAGCAGTGCAAGCAGCCCTGCCAGCCACCGCCAGTGTGCCTACCTAAGTGCCCTGACCCTTGCCCACCTGCCAAGTGTCCAGACCCTTGCCCACCTATAAAGTGCCCTGACCCATGCCCACCTGCCAAGTGTCCAGACCCTTGCCCACCTATAAAGTGCCCTGACCCATGCCTGCCTCAGCAGTGCAAGCAGAAATGCCCTCCTGGGCCACCTGCCCATCATTGCTAACAGAAGTGCCCACCCAAGAGCATGTAAGAGCTTGAGCTTTTATCTGCATCTGGAAAGGATAAGGACAATCGGCTCAACTAGTTCCAGAGCTCCAGAGCTCCACCTTCACCTTCTCTTCAAAGCCTATCATGGATACGGAAGAAGCTTCTCCACCCTTCAGCCTCAATATGCGTGTGGTGATTCCTGACAGACAGAGGCTTCCTATCTGAGGCTGCTATACTGCTTCCCTCTGGGTGGTGCCCGAGAAAGCATCACAGAGCCTCAGTAGAAAGAGCAGCAGCTCTCCTCCTGGGTGCCCTCTGAGGATTCTCTCCCTGTCTTCTCTGTCGGTCGGTCACCTGGGCATGGGTTTCTACCAGCTGAGCAAGTGTTACTTATCCTCCACTTCCTGAATAAAATACAATTCTTTTGTGTGATGGGAATTTTTTTTTCTTTCTTTTAAAACCTGCTTTTCGCAATATCATATCATAATTTTGATTGATTTCTATCCTTCTTTGATCCCGAGTTTCAGGCTCTCACAGTCAGTGTTATCTGAATTTTGAGTCGTATAAATGATTATTTCTATACAGTTTCAAATCCAGGTTATTTTCCTAATTATTGCTTGATTGATTTGAGGAACACATTACTTAACTTCTTGGCATTTCAAACCCTTTAATAAACTGTGGGAAAAATCACATTTACAGTGCCTACTTGCTTAGGCATAAAAATTACATGAATATGTGTCATTCAGTTGGCACAACGCCAGGCACGTAATTGGCATTTGAGAGGTGGCCGATCATCATTGTCCCTGTCATCATCACTGTCACCACCATCACCATCGTCATCACCACCCGCAGGTGCTCCAGCAGAGGAGAGGCTCAGACATACCTAGTAGAGCAAGCAAGGAGATTCTAAAACTCTATTACCCGTTCATATTCTGTGTTCTTTTTCTTTTCCAATATAACAGAATTTTAAATATAACACCACAGAAAAACCAGTTTGGGAAATTAACGGGATACTCTGCATAAAATTATAATAGTTCTGAAAACATGGGTAGTACCAAAGAAAGGGAATTTAAAGGGACCTTACCAGGCAGAGTGCTGCCTGCTCTCCAGGTGTACAACGTGCTCTTCTTACTGCAAAACTCAACAACCTCAGGGTCTTATTACATGTTTTCACCTCGGAAATAACCTTCTTGATTACTTTGACCCCACCTTTGAGGAACAATGGGGATTCCAATGTTTATCTTGATTTACAAAATAACTGCTGCTATGCAGCTTGTTTTCTAAGTGCTTAGCTTACTGGTCCAATAAGCCGTGATAAGGGATGAGTTTTTTAAGCATACCTTTTCTTGTGCTTAGAAGTAAAGGAGTCAAACATTGCAGAAATGCAGAAGCAAAAAGACGCCCATGTTACTGCTCAATGCTCATCAGACTGTGACTTGAGTGAAAAACCAACACTGATATTTGGGAGTTGTCTCTACTGTAGCTACTCTTATTTGACCTGACATAGAAATTAGTTCTTTGAGGAGCGAAGCTCTTGTAACAAATCATAAAACTATGGCATTGGCTTATGTGTCTGGAGGTGGTTGGAAAGGAATCTGATATTGGAAGCCAAAAATGTGGTGCTACATGTTATTCAATGGCAAAATGTTTGCAGTAATGGTTGTCCATGGTATCTTTAGAGGCAGACCAAAGGTTGGTCATTTGTTGATTTGCCCACGGTATTTCAGTAGACGTATGTTCAGGAAAAACTTTCTGGTTGACAGGCCAGAAATGAAAAAAATGAAAAGGAAAAAAAATACAGCCCAGAAATTCAAAACCTTGTTGAATTAGAAAACTCACCACTTGTAAGTCCTAAAGAGTAAGAGATGAGATTAGCAGTGGTTTAGAACTACAAGTCCAATTTCAGTTGACAGTTACAACAGAGAAAAGAGACAGAAGTTGTATTCTTCCCACCTGTGTGCCAAGGAACCTCATGGTAGCTGTATTATGTTAGAGGGAAAAGCAGTAATTTAATCAGTCCAGAAAATTTCTTCTACAAAAGGACCTTACTGAGATCTGTAGGACATGGAAATGATTGGACGACTGAATTATATCAGGCGCCTAATAAGTTTTTGAGCGAATTGAGAACTAAATAATCTATGTGCCAAAAAGAAAAAGAATGATTTCCAAGATTACTAACGACTTTCCAGACCACCTTTCCCCACTTTCCACCCTACCAAATCAGATATGGTCAGTACACGTGACTAAAAGGGAATATCCACTCTGAGATGGGTACAAGGCCCCCACAGAATAATGGATAAAGGAAGCTTTCTCAGAGAATAGTATCAGATCCTAAGAGAGCCAAGGAGGAGAAGGAACACAGAGATGCTCAAACATTGTTACTCTGTTGTATGATGGTTATTCTTTCATGCTTTCCCTCCGGGTTTATTGAGGTATAATTGACAAACTAAATTGTACATATTTACGGTGTATAATGTGATGATTTGACATATGTGTACTTTCTGCAGTGATTCCCACCATCGGTCACTTAGTACATTAATCACTTCATCAGTAACAATGTAAAGTTTGTATTTCTGTGTGTGTGTGTGTGTGTGTGTGTGTGTGTGAGAGAGAGAGAGACGAGAATGCTTAAGGTCTAATTTCTCAGCAAGATTCAAGTACACAACTGAGTGTTATTAGCTAGATCACTGTGCTGTACTGTAGACTCTGAGAACTCATTCATCATATGATTGCAAGCTTGTACCCTTGTCCCAACATCTGCACTTTTGCACAACCCCTTAGACCCTGCTGACCACCATTCTACTCTCTGTTTCTGTGACATCTGTGAGTTTGCACACACATTCCTAAATAAACAATGGTGCAAAGAAGAAATAACAAACAAATAGAAAAAACTTGAGATGAATGAAAATGAAAAGAAAACATACAAGAACTTTCGGGATAAATGTACTGCAGCACCAAGAGAGCAACCTATGGCTGGAGATATCTATATTACAAAGGATGATCTCAAATCAGTAACCTGATAGACATGTATGTATTTGTGTGGGTTTATGAAAATTGAAAAGACGTAACACTAACTACAGCAACATATAAGCAGTGATGATTTTTGGCCGTTTAATAGACATGCTCATTTTTTAACAGCTTTATGTTTTCCCCATTATATATTAAATGATATAGCTTCATTTTTATAACAATGTATCATATTATTTAAAAAATATATAGTAGTCAGTGAAGATGTGGCTGAGCTGCAGGGAACGTTTACGTCCTGGCCTTCTGGCACATGCCTAGCTGATGACTCTTTCACAGGTTTCAAGTGTCTCCTCTTTCTCTTCCTCTCCTCCTCATTCCGCTCTTCTTCCTGCTGTCCCATTATAAAACCCCATTCCTAAGAAGCTTCCTGATTATTTGGCCAAGACAAATTACTAGGCCAGTTCTTCTTTCTGACTGCAGGAAGAATTATGAAAGATATGAAAGGACTATTCCTAAATGCATGGGCAATATGTAAAAGTACCAAATTGGACGGTTAAGGGGTAGATATTGGCGGTGAAGATATTATGGCAGGGTGAGGGTTCTGGAACATGAACAGGAAGACAGAGAATAAACAGTGAACATTTTTTTTTCAAATTACTGTCTTCAAGGACCTAAAACATTCTTGGAATGAGTAGAACAAAGCAAATATATCAGATGTGCCCTAAGTTCACATTTCATCCGGATGTCAGACCTTTAGTGCTTTGCTTCTCTCTCCCCTCCCAACGTCACTCTGAATCATTTATATGTGATGCTGTGAGTCTTAAATGGAATCTTATATCTAGTTATTTTTCACACAATTGAAACCTGGTATTTACTTATAGAATACAAGAGATTTATTTCCTGATAAAGGAATTTTAAGCATAAGACAGCCGTCTAGGGAAGAGTTTGCGTCAGGTGAGATGGGACATCCTGATTCCATTAAACATGTGTTCCCACATTCTGCAGTATGATAAAGTGAGATTCGCAGCTCTATTCCTAAAGCAGACAGGGGCCTTCCCCAACCATGGCCCATCACAAGACTCTTCAGTGCCCAAGGGGACAGCATAGAAAAGTGTAGTGTTCGTGTCCAGGATAGAAGGGAGCAAATGTAGAAAAACTGTTGACAGCTAAAGCACTGAAAAGGCAGAAATGAAATCTTTGGAGGACATGCTAAAGCACTGGGCGCTGAAGTTCAGTCATTTGCTAAAAGCTCATGATATCTGTCATAATTCCACACCCCACGTGTCCTATTACATTTATATGTTTGGCTTTAACTTCACTTCCTAATAACTTTGAAAATTTTTATTTTAATTGGCCATAGTTAATCATGTACATGAAATGACAGATGAAATATTCAAATGATATATTACAATATGTATGTACATATATACATAGAGAACTATGTTACAGAAAGAGGGACAAGGACAGAGAGAGAGAGATTAAAATGTCTGGAACACGCAACGTCTGCAGAGCTGAAACTCTGCTGGAAGTCCACCTGAAAGGGGAATAATCTTTTACCTGGGGGAGCGTCAGCCTTGTTCTATTCAGGCCGTCAGTGGATTGGATGAGAACTTCCCACCTTGTAGAGGGCAACCGCCATCATTCAGGCCACTGATTTAAATAATACTCTCATCCAAAATCATCCTTTCAGAAACACGCAGATAATGTTTGACCAGAAAACTGGGGACCTGGGCCAGTGCATCTGACCCATAAATAAACCATCAAACCTTCCTTCCGGCACACTGACAAATTGTATGAAGAAAGTCGAGCAGGAAATAGGTTTATTTGACATATGCTCCACCGTGACCAAAATGGAAAATACAAAAAGTAGGTTTAAAATATAACAAAATTATTAGTAACGATTAAGAAGTTGTATATGAATGGCAATGAATTTCAGTGACTGCATTTTTAATGAAGTGATTTCAACTTTCTCTTGAATTTGATGTGAAACAACATGTGTTTAAATAATTCATAAGTATTAAAAACATATAAAATTAGTTGCGTGAATGGCATTGCATAATAGATTGGGTTTCCCAATAATTTCAAAGTGACAGGAAGCCAGAAAATTTGAACAGCCCTCTGAGGTTTCTTCAAAAATTGAAGATATCCAAAGAGTTCAGTTGGAAGAAATTAGTTTGGAGCAAGTTTTATGTCACTTTTGGGAGGTATAAGTAAAAAGCTTCACTTCTGTTGTCAGTCTAGGGTCTGAGTTGCCAGCTCATCTCAGTTATGGTAGGGGATGCAACGGGCCAGTGAATTCCTTGTGGCAGGAAGTAAAACAGATTTATAGAGGTCACAGGAATCTGACCTGCTGGATGGTCTTTATTTGAAGGAGCAAACAGTGAAAGCAGGACCATAGTGGTCAACACTTTACTACACGTTTCTAATTATCATGATTGGAAAACATATGAGGTGATCTGCAAATTTCCCTCAGTCCATTTTCGAAGAAGAAAGGAGATTTTATTTGGCAAGGCATGAATCAAGGGGAAATGAATTGCAAGAAAAACTCGAGGTAAAGAGACATGTGTCACCAGGTAGCGAGGCCCTTTTCAAACCAGTATCTACAACAAAATGGCCCCCAGATCAATGCAACTAGGCAGGCAGTCTTAGAAGTCAAGGATCGTGAAAGATAGAAAAGGGTCATCTTCCCCAATCAAGGAATGGAACTTTTCACTACAAGTTAGAGAACACTCCAAGCGCTCCCACTGCCAGAAACCACAGAAACTGAGAGCTAAGACAGGGACTCTGTGAGTCATGAGAACCTCGTCCAGTGAGGAGAGCCTGGAAAAGGACATTTCCTGTTTTCAGAGTCTCTGCCAAGCCATTTATGAGTGGATTTGCATTTTGGTTGGGAAATGATTGGACCGGGCCAGTTTTGGTAGCTCCGCTTCCCCCTGGGTGGGGCAGCAAGCCCCAATAAAAAGGTCCTCTGCTGCACGACAGCTGTCCTCTTGCTACTCGAGTTCTGATTGATTTTGGAGAACCTGGTGAGTCTGATTCTTCAGTTCAACTTTGTTCTCGGATTCCCGAATGTTGACTTTATGCTGGAGACAGCAAGTTTGATGGGTCCAAAGTTATGATCATGTGTATAATGCTACTTAGTAGATGGGAACTTGGAATCTGGGCACAATGTTATATTATATTTACTAGATTTCTGATACCTCGTTTGATTTCCTCTATTGAGAAAGAAATTAACAGGACGTTTTGACATGAAGGGATAAAGAGCAAAGTATTTACTTTTTTCTATGCCTTTCTCTTGGACTTCTGCTGTGATTTCAGAGGCATTTATCTTAGAAGGTGTGAGGCCCTTACATTCATCCTGAATGCCCTTTGCTCTGTGCATAAGTCACCTTGTCAGGACCTAATGAGAGAAAATGGTGATAGAAATTGCTTGTGAGCTTGCCCAGTATTCTAGAACTTGTTATGGCCTTTTTTGAACATGTCATTTTCAAAAAAAAAAAGAGAGAGAGAGAGAAAGAAAGAAAGAAACCAAAAGAGAAAACATCGCTTGTTTCTTTAAAACAAAGATATTTTCTTTGGAAAAGTTGTATGAGAAAAGAGAAGGTTTTGTCTGGGCTGATGAAACGATTTTCTGAAGAGCGAGAGAGAAGTCAGAAATTCATTAAAAGCTATTAAAGAGATTAAAGCACTTACTTAGAGATTGGTGAGATACTATCTGTTGTTATTCCACAAGCTTTTGCTCTTTTCTCTATAGGAATTCCTTCTTGTGAACATGGTCATATGCTTTCTTTCAGATATTAAGACTCCAGAAAGATGTCTTCTCAACATCAGCAGTGCAAGCAGCCCTGCCAGCCACCGCCAGTGTGCCTACCTAAGTGCCCTGACCCTTGCCCACCTGCCAAGTGTCCAGACCCTTGCCCACCTATAAAGTGCCCTGACCCATGCCCACCTGCCAAGTGTCCAGACCCTTGCCCACCTATATAGTGCCCTGACCCATGCCTGCCTCAGCAGTGCAAGCAGAAATGCCCTCCTGGGCCACCTGCCCATCATTGCTAGCAGAAGTGCCCACCCAAGAGCATGTAAGAGCTTGAGCTTTTATCTGCATCTGGAAAGGATAAGGACAATCGGCTCAACTAGTTCCAGAGCTCCAGAGCTCCACCTTCACCTTTTCTTCAAAGCCTATCATGGATACGGAAGAAGCTTCTCCACCCTTCAGCCTCAATATGCGTGTGGTGATTCCTGACAGACAGAGGCTTCCTATCTGAGGCTGCTATACTGCTTCCCTCTGGCTGGTGCCAGAGAAAGCATCACAGAGCCTCAGTAGAAAGAGCAGCAGCTCTCCTCCTGGGCGCCCTCTGAGGATTCTCTCCCTGTCTTCTCTGTCGGTCGGTCACCTGGGCATGGGTTTCTACCAGCTGAGCAAGTGTTACTTATCCTCCACTTCCTGAATAAAATACAATTCTTTTGTGTGATGGGAAATTTTTTTTCTTTCTTTTAAAACCTGCTTTTCGCAATATCATATCATAATTTTGATTGATTTCTATCCTTCTTTGATCTCAAGTTTCAGGCTCTCACAGTCAGTGTTATCTGAATTTTGAGTCGTATAAATGATTATTTCTATACAGTTTCAAATCCAGGTTATTTTCCTAATTATTGCTTGATTGATTTGAGAAACACATTATTTAACTTCTTGGCATTTCAAACCCTTTAATAAACTGTGGGAAAAATCACATTTACAGTGCCTACTTGCTTAGGCATAAAAATTACATGAATATGTGTCATTCAGTTGGCACAATGCCAGGCACATAATTGGCATTTGAGAGGTGGCCGATCATCATTGTCCCTGTCATCATCACTGTCACCACCATCACCATCGTCATCACCACCCGCAGGTGCTCCAGCAGAGGAGAGGCTCAGACATACCTAGTAGAGCAAGCAAGGAGATTCTTAAACTCTATTACCCGTTCATATTCTGTGTTCTTTTTCTTTTCCAATATAACAGAATTTTAAATGTAACACCACAGAAAAACCAGTTTGGGAAATTAATGGGATACTCTGCATAAAATTATAATAGTTCTGAAAACATGGGTAGTACAAAAGAAAGGGAATTTAAAGGGACCTTACCAGGCAGAGTGCTGCCTGCTCTCCAGGTGTACAACGTGCTCTTCTTACTGCAAAACTCAACAACCTCAGGGTCTTATTACATGTTTTCACCTCGGAAATAACCTTCTTGATTACTTTGACCCCACCTTTGAGGAACAATGGGGATTCCAATGTTTATCTTGATTTACAAACTGACTGTTGCTATGCAGCTTGTTTTCTAAGTGCTTAGCTTACTGGTCCAATAAGCCGTGAAAAGGGATGAGTTTTTTAAGCATACCTTTTCTTGTGCTTAGAAGTAAAGTAGTCAAACATGGCAGAACTGCAGAAGCAAAAAGATGCCCATGTTACTGCTCAACGCTCATCAGACTGTGACCTGAGTGAAAAACCAACACTGATATTTGGAAGTTGTCTCTACTGTAGCTACTTTTATTTGACCTGACATAGAAATTAGTTCTTTGAGGAGCGAAGCTAATGTAACAAATCATAAAACTATGGCATTGGCTTATGTGTCTGGAGGTGGTTAGAAACGAATCTGATATTGGAAGCCAAAAATGTGGTGCTACATGTTATTCAATGGCAAAATGTTTGCAGTAATGGTTGTCCATGGTATCTTTAGGGGCAGACCAAAGGTTGGTCATTTGTTGATTTGCCCACGGTATTTCAGTAGACGTATGTTCAGGAAAAACTTTCTGGGTGACAGGCCAGAAATGAAGAAAATGAAAAAGAAAAAAATACAGCCCAGAAATTCAAAACCCTGTTGAATTAGAAAACTCACCACTTGTAAGTCCTAAAGAGTAAGAGATGAGATTAGCAGTGGTTTAGAACAACAAGTCCAATTTCAGTTGACAGTTACAACCGAGAAAAGAGACAGAAGTTGTATTCTTCCGACCTGTGTGCCAAGGAACCTCATGGTAGCTGTATTATGTTAGGGGGAAAAGCAGTAATTTAATCAGTCCAGAAAATTTCTTCTAGAAAAGGACCTTACTGAGATCTGTAGGACATGGAAATGATTGGACGACTGAATTATATCAGGCGCCTAATAAGTTTTTGAGCGAATTGAGAACTAAACAATCTATGTGCCAAAACGAAAAAGAATGATTTCCAAGATTACTAACGACTTTCCAGACCACCTTTCCCCACATTCCACCCTACCAAATCAGATATGGTCAGTACACGTGACTAAAAGGGAATATCCACTCTGAGATGGGTACAAGGCCCCCACAGAATAATGGATAAAGGAAGCTTTCTCAGAGAATAGTGTCAGATCCTAAGAGAGCCAAGGGGGAGAAGGAACACAGAGATGCTCAAACATTGTTACTCTGTTGTATGATGGTTATTCTTTCATGCTTTCCCTCCGGGTTTATTGAGGTATAATTGACAAACTAAATTGTACATATTTACGGTGTATAATGTGATGATTTGACATATGTGTACTTTCTGCAGTGATTCCCACCATCGGTCACTTAGTACATTAATCACTTCATCAGTAACAATGTAGAGTGTGTATTTCTCTGTGTTTTTGTGTTTGTGTGTGTGTGTGTGTGTGTGTGTGTGTGAGACGAGAATGCTTAAGGTCTAATTTCTCAGCAAGATTCAAGTACACAACTGAGTGTTATTAGCTAGACCACCATGCTGTACTGTAGACTCTGAGAACTCATTCATCATATGATTGCAAGCTTGTACCCTTGTCCCAACATCTCCACTTTTGCACCACCCCTTAGACCCTGCTGACCACCATTCTACTCTCTGTTTCTGTGACATCTGTGAGTTTGCACACACATTCCTAAATAAACAATGGTGCAAAGAAGAAATAACAAACAAATAGAAAAAACTTGAGATGAATGAAAATGAAAAGAAAACATACAAGAACTTTCGGGATAAATGTACTGCAGCACCAAGAGAGCAACCTATGGCTGGAGATATCTATATTACAAAGGATGATCTCAAATCAGTAACCTGATAGACATGTATGTATGTGTGTGGGTTTATGAAAATTGAAAACACGTAACACTAACTACAGCAATATATAAGCAGTGATTATTTTTGGCCGTTTAATAGACATGCTCATTTTTTAAGAGCTTTATGTTTTCCCCATTATGTATTAAAGGATATAGCTTCATTTTTATAACAATGTATCATATTATTTAAAAAATATATAGTAGTCAGTGAAGATATGGCTGAGCTGCAGGGAACGTTTACGTCCTGGCCTTCTGGCACATGCCTAGCTGATGACTCTTTCACAGGTTTCAAGTTTCTCCTCTTTCTCTTCCTCTCCTCCTCATTCCGCTCTTTTTCCTGCTGTCCCATTATAAAACCCCATTCCTAAGAAGCTTCCTGATTATTTGGCCAAGACAAATTACTAGGCCAGTTCTTCTTTCTGACTGCAGGAAGAATTATGAAAGATATGAAAGGACTATTCCTAAATGCATGGGCAATATGTCAAAGTACCAAATTGGACGGTTAAGTGGTAGATATTGGCGGTGAAGATATTATGGCAGGGTGAGGGTTCTGGAACGTGAACAGGAAGACAGAGAATAAACAGTGAACATTTTGTTCAAATTACTGTCTTCAAGGACCTAAAACATTCTTGGAATGAGTAGAACAAAGCAAATATATCAGATGTGCCCTAAGTTCACATTTCATCCGGATGTCAGACCTTTAGTGCTTTGCTTCTCTCTCCCCTCCCAACGTCACTCTGAATCATTTATATGTGATGCTGTGAGTCTTAAATGGTATCTTATATCTAGTTATTTTTCACACAATTGAAACCTGGTATTTACTTATAGAATACAAGAGATTTATTTCCTGATAAAGGAATTTTATGCATAAGACAGCCGTCTAGGGAAGAGTTTGCGTCAGGTGAGATGGGACATCCTGATTCCATTAAGCATGTGTTCCCACATTCTGCAGTATGATAAAGTGAGATTCGCAGCTCTATTCCTAAAGCAGACAGGGGCCTTCACCAACCACGACCCATCACAAGACTCTTCAGTGCCCAAGGGGACAGCATAGAAAAGTGTAGTGTTCGTGTCCAGGATAGAAGGGAGGAACTGTAGAAAAACTGTTGACAGCTAAAGCACTGAAAAGGCAGAAATGAAATCTTTGGAGGACATGCTAAAGCACTGGGCGCTGAAGTTCAGTCATTTGCTAAAAGCTCATGATATCTGTCATAATTCCACACCCCACGTGTCATATTACATTTATATGTTTGGCTTTAACTTCACTTCCTAATAACTTTGAAAATTTTTATTTTAATTGGCCATAGTTAATCATGTACATGAAATGACAGATGAAATATTCAAATGATATATTACAATATGTATGTACATATATACATAGAGAAATAGGTGACAGAAAGAGGGACAAGGACAGAGAGAGAGAGATTAAAATGTCTGGAACACGCAACGTCTGCAGAGCTGAAACTCTGCTGGAAGTCCACCTGAAAGGGGAATAATCTTTTACCTGGGGGAGCGTCAGCCTTGTTCTATTCAGGCCGTCAGTGGATTGGATGAGAACTTCCCACCTTGTAGAGGGCAACCGCCATCATTCAGGCCACTGATTTAAATAATACTCTCATCCAAAATCATCCTTTCAGAAACACGCAGATAATGTTTGACCAGAAAACTGGGGACCTGGGCCAGTGCATCTGACCCATAAATAAACCATCAAACCTTCCTTCCAGCACACTGACAAATTGTATGAAGAAAGTCGAGCAGGAAATAGGTTTATTTGACATATGCTCCACCGTGACCAAAATGGAAAATACAAAAAGTAGGTTAAAAATATAACAAAATTATTAGTAACGATTAAGAAGTTGTATATGAATGGCAATGAATTTCAGTGACTGCATTTTTAATGAAGTGATTTCAACTTTCTCTTGAATTTGATGTGAAACAACATGTGTTTAAATAATTCATAAGTATTAAAAACATATAAAATTAGTTGCGTGAATGGCATTGCATAATAGATTGGGTTTCCCAATAATTTCAAAGTGACAGGAAGCCAGAAAATTTGAACAACCCTCTGAGGTTTCTTCAAAAATTGAAGATATCCAAAGAGTTCAGTTGGAAGAAATTAGTTTGGAGCAAGTTTTATGTCACTTTTGGGAGGTATGAGTAAAAAGCTTCACTTCTGTTGTCAGTCTAGGGTCTGAGTTGCCAGCTCCTCTGAGTTATGGTAGGGGATGCAATGGGCCAGTGAATTCCTTGTGGCAGGAAGTAAAACAGATTTATAGAGGTCACAGGAATCTGACCTGCTGGATGGTCTTTATTTGAAGGAGCAAACAGTGAAAGGAGGACCATAGTGGTCAACACTTTACTACACGTTTCTAAGTATCATGATAGGAAATCATATGAGGTGATCTGCAAATTTCCCTCAGTCCATTTTCGAAGAAGAAAGGAGATTTTGTTTGGCAAGCCATGAATCAAGGGGAAATGAATTGCAAGAAAGACTCGAGGTAAAGAGACATGTGTCACCAGGTAGCGAGGCCCTTTTCAAACCAGTATGTACAACAAAATGGCCCCCAGATCAATGCAACTAGGCAGGCCGTCTTAGAAGTCAAGGATCGTGAAAGATAGAAAAGGGTCATCTTCCCCAATCAAGGAATGGAACTTTTCACTACAAGTTAGAGAACACTCCAAGCGCTCCCACTGCCAGAAACCACAGAAACTGAGAGCTAAGACAGGGACTCTGTGAGTCATGAGAACCTCGTCCAGTGAGGAGATCCTGGAACAGGATATTTCCTGTTTTCAGAGTCTCTGCCAAGCCATTTATGAGTGGATTTGCATTTTGGTTGGGAAATGATTGGACCGGGCCAGTTTTGGTAGCTCCGCTTCCCCCTGGGTGGGGCAGCAAGCCCCAATAAAAAGGTCCTCTGCTGCACGACAGCTGTCCTCTTGCTACTCGAGTTCTGATTGATTTTGGAGAACCTGGTGAGTCTGATTCTTCAGTTCAACTTTGTTCTCGGATTCCCGAATGTTGACTTTATGCTGGAGACAGCAAGTTTGATGGGTCCAAAGTTATGATCATGTGTATAATGCCACTTAGTAGATGGGAACTTGGAATCTGGGCACAATGTTATATTGTATTTACTAGATTTCTGATACCTCGTTTGATTTCCTCTATTGAGAAAGAAATTAACAGGAAGTTTTGACGTGAATGGATAAAGAGCAAAGTATTTACTTTTTTCTATGCCTTCCTCTAGGACTTCTGCTGTGATTTCAGAGGCATTTATCTTAGAAGGTGTGAGGCCCTTACATTCATCCTGAATGCCCTTTGCTCTGTGCATAAGTCACCTTGTCAGGACCTAATGAGAGAAAATGGTGATAGAAATTGCTTGTGAGCTTGCCCAGGATTCTAGAACTTGTGATGGCCTTTTTTGAAGATGTCATTTTCAAAAAAAAAAAAAAGAGAGAGAGAGAGAAAGAAAGAAAGAAACCAAAAGAGAAAACATCGCTTGTTTCTTTAAAACAAAGATATTTTCTTTGGAAAAGTTGTATGAGAAAAGAGAAGGTTTTGTCTGGGCTGATGAAACGATTTTCTGAAGAGCGAGAGAGAAGTCAGAAATTCATTAAAAGCTATTAAAGAGATTAAAGCACTTACTTAGAGATTGGTGAGATACTATCTGTTGTTATTCCACAAGCTTTTGCTCTTTTCTCTATAGGAATTCCTTCTTGTGAACACGGTCATATACTTTCTTTCAGATATTAAGACTCCAGAAAGATGTCTTCTCAATATCAGCAGTGCAAGCAGCCCTGCCAGCCACCGCCAGTGTGCCTACCTAAGTGCCCTGACCCTTGCCCACCTGCCAAGTGTCCAGACCCTTGCCCACCTCTAAAGTGCCCTGACCCATGCCCACCTGCCAAGTGTCCAGACCCTTGCCCACCTATAAAGTGCCCTGACCCATGCCTGCCTCAGCAGTGCAAGCAGAAATGCCCTCCTGGGCCACCTGCCCATCATTGCTAGCAGAAGTGCCCACCCAAGAGCATGTAAGAGCTTGAGCTTTTATCTGCATCTGGAAAGGATAAGGACAATCGGCTCAACTAGTTCCAGAGCTCCACCTTCACCTTCTCTTCAAAGCCTATCATGGATACGGAAGAAGCTTCTCCACCCTTCAGCCTCAATATGCCTGTGGTGATTCCTGACAGACAGAGGCTTCCTATCTGAGGCTGCTATACTGCTTCCCTCTGGGTGGTGCCCGAGAAAGCATCACAGAGCCTCAGTAGAAAGAGCAGCAGCTCTCCTCCTGGGCGCCCTCTGAGGATTCTCTCCCTGTCTTCTCTGTCGGTCGGTCACCTGGGCATGGGTTTCTACCAGCTGAGCAAGTGTTACTTATCCTCCACTTCCTGAATAAAATACAATTCTTTTGTGTGATGGGAATTTTTTTTTCTTTCTTTTAAAACCTGCTTTTCGCAATATCATATCATAATTTTGGTTGATTTCTATCCTTCTTTGATCTCAAGTTTCAGGCTCTCACAGTCAGTGTTATCTGAATTTTGCGTCGTATAAATGATTATTTCTATACAGTTTCAAATCCAGGTTATTTTCCTAATTATTGCTTGATTGATTTGAGGAACACATTATTTAACTTCTTGGCATTTCAAACCCTTTAATAAACTGTGGGAAAAATCACATTTACACTGCCTACTTGCTTAGGCATAAAAATTACATGAATATGTGTCATTCAGTTGGCACAATGCCAGGCACGTAATTGGCATTTGAGAGGTGGCCGATCATCATTGTCCCTGTCATCATCACTGTCACCACCATCACCATCGTCATCACCACCCGCAGGTGCTCCAGCAGAGGAGAGGCTCAGACATACCTAGTAGAGCAAGCAAGGAGATTCTTAAACTCTATTACCCGTTCATATTCTGTGTTCTTTTTCTTTTCCAATATAACAGAATTTTAAATGTAACACCACAGAAAAACCAGTTTGGGAAATTAATGGGATACTCTGCATAAAATTATAATAGTTCTGAAAACATGGGTAGTACAAAAGAAAGGGAATTTAAAGGGACCTTACCAGGCAGAGTGCTGCCTGCTCTCCAGGTGTACAACGTGCTCTTCTTACTGCAAAACTCAACAACCTCAGGGTCTTATTACATGTTTTCACCTCGGAAATAACCTTCTTGATTACTTTGACCCCACCTTTGAGGAACAATGGGGATTCCAATGTTTATCTTGATTTACACAATGACTGTTGCTATGCAGCTTGTTTTCTAAGTGCTTAGCTTACTGGTCCAATAAGCCGTGATAAGGGATGAGTTTTTTAAGCATACCTTTTCTTGTGCTTAGAAGTAAAGGAGTCAAACATGGCAGAAATGCAGCAGCAAAAAAATGCCCATGTTACTGCTCAATGCTCATCAGACTGTGACTTGAGTGAAAAACCAACACTGATATTTGGGAGTTGTCTCTACTGTAGCTACTCTTATTTGACCTGACATAGAAATTAGTTCTTTGAGGAGCGAAGCTCCTGTAACAAATCATAAAACTATGGCATTGGCTTATGTGTCTGGAGGTGGTTGGAAAGGAATCTGATATTGGAAGCCAAAAATGTGGTGCTACATGTTATTCAATGGCAAAATGTTTGCAGTAATGGTTGTCCATGGTATCTTTAGAGGCACACCAAAGGTTGGTCATTTGTTGATTTGCCCACGGTATTTTAGTAGACGTATGTTCAGGAAAAACTTTCTGGGTGACAGGCCAGAAATGAAGAAAATGAAAAAGATAAAAATACAGCCCAGTAATTCAAAACCTTGTTGAATTAGAAAACTCACCACTTGTAAGTCCTAAAGAGTAAGAGATGAGATTAGCAGTGGTTTAGAACTACAAGTCCAATTTCAGTTGACAGTTACAACAGAGAAAAGAGACAGAAGTTGTATTCTTCCCACCTGTGTGCCAAGGAACCTCATGGTAGCTGTATTATGTTAGGGGGAAAAGCAGTAATTTAATCAGTCCAGAAAATTTCTTCTACAAAAGGACCTTACTGAGATCTGTAGGACATGGAAATGATTGGACGACTGAATTATATCAGGCGCCTAATAAGTTTTTGAGCGAATTGAGAACTAAACAATCTATGTGCCAAAAAGAAAAAGAATGATTTCCAAGATTACTAACGACTTTCCAGACCACCTTTCCCCACTTTCCACCCTACCAAATCAGATATGGTCAGTACACGTGACTAAAAGGGAATATCCACTCTGAGATGGGTACAAGGCCCCCACAGAATAATGGATAAAGGAAGCTTTCTCAGAGAATAGTATCAGATCCTAAGAGAGCCAAGGAGGAGAAGGAACACAGAGATGCTCAAACATTGTTACTCTGTTGTATGATGGTTATTCTTTCATGCTTTCCCTCCGGGTTTATTGAGGTATAATTGACAAACTAAATTGTATATATTTACGGTGTATAATGTGATGATTTGACATATGTGTACTTTCTGCAGTGATTCCCACCATCGGTCACTTAGTACATTAATCACTTCATCAGTAACAATGTAAAGTTTGTATTTCTGTGTGTGTGTGTGTGAGAGAGAGAGAGACGAGAATGCTTAAGGTCTAATTTCTCAGCAAGATTCAAGTACACAACTGAGTGTTATTAGCTAGATCACTGTGCTGTACTGTAGACTCTGAGAACTCATTCATCATATGATTGCAAGCTTGTACCCTTGTCCCAACATCTGCACTTTTGCACAACCCCTTAGACCCTGCTGACCACCATTCTACTCTCTGTTTCTGTGACATCTGTGAGTTTGCACACACATTCCTAAATAAACAATGGTACAAAGAAGAAATAACAAACAAATAGAAAAAACTTGAGATGAATGAAAATGAAAAGAAAACATACAAGAACTTTCGGGATAAATGTACTGCAGCACCAAGAGAGCAACCTATGGCTGGAGATATCTATATTACAAAGGATGATCTCAAATCAGTAACCTGATAGACATGTATGTATGTGTGTGGGTTTATGAAAATTGAAAAGACGTAACACTAACTACAGCAACATATAAGCAGTGATGATTTTTGGCCGTTTAATAGACATGCTCATTTTTTAACAGCTTTATGTTTTCCCCATTATATATTAAATGATATAGCTTCATTTTTATAACAATGTATCATATTATTTAAAAAATATATAGTAGTCAGTGAAGATGTGGCTGAGCTGCAGGGAACGTTTACGTCCTGGCCTTCTGGCACATGCCTAGCTGATGACTCTTTCACAGGTTTCAAGTGTCTCCTCTTTCTCTTCCTCTCCTCCTCATTCCGCTCTTCTTCCTGCTGTCCCATTATAAAACCCCATTCCTAAGAAGCTTCCTGATTATTTGGCCAAGACAAATTACTGGGCCAGTTCTTCTTTCTGACTGAAGGAAGAATTATGAAAGATATGAAAGGACTATTCCTAAATGCATGGGCAATATGTCAAAGTACCAAATTGGACGGTTAAGGAGTAGATATTGGCAGTGAAGATATTATGGCAGGGTGAGGGTTCTGGAACGTGAACAGGAAGACAGAGAATAAACAGTGAACATTTTTTTTCAAATTACTGTCTTCAAGGACCTAAAACATTCTTGGAATGAGTAGAACAAAGCAAATATATCAGATGTGCCCTCAGTTCACATTTCATCCGGATGTCAGACCTTTAGTGCTTTGCTTCTCTCTCCCCTCCCAACATCACTCTGAATCATTTATATGTGATGCTGTGAGTCTTAAATGGTATCTTATATCTAGTTATTTTTCACACAATTGAAACCTGGTATTTACTTATAGAATACAAGAGATTTATTTCCTGATAAAGGAATTTTAAGCATAAGACAGCCGTCTAGGGAAGAGTTTGCGTCAGGTGAGATGGGACATCCTGATTCCATTAAACATGTGTTCCCACATTCTGCAGTATGATAAAGTGAGATTCGCAGCTCTATTCCTAAAGCAGACAGGGGACTTCCCCAACCATGGCCCATCACAAGACTCTTCAGTGCCCAAGGGGACAGCATAGAAAAGTGTAGTGTTCGTGTCCAGGAGAGAAGGGAGCAAATGTAGAAAAACTGTTGACAG
The DNA here is from genome assembly GCF_028023285.1 of Balaenoptera ricei. Taxonomy (NCBI): domain Eukaryota; kingdom Metazoa; phylum Chordata; class Mammalia; order Artiodactyla; family Balaenopteridae; genus Balaenoptera; species Balaenoptera ricei. The sequence goes on from NC_082639.1 coordinate 111,062,048, forward strand.
CTAAAGCACTGAAAAGGCAGAAATGAAATCTTTGGAGGACATGCTAAAGCACTGGGCGCTGAAGTTCAGTCATTTGCTAAAAGCTCATGATATCTGTCATAATTCCACACCCCACGTGTCATATTACATTTATATGTTTGGCTTTAACTTCACTTCCTAATAACTTTGAAAATTTTTATTTTAATTGGCCATAGTTAATCATGTACATGAAATGACAGATGAAATATTCAAATGATATATTACAATATGTATGTACATATATACATAGAGAAATAGGTGACAGAAAGAGGGACAAGGACAGAGAGAGAGAGATTAAAATGTCTGGAACACGCAACGTCTGCAGAGCTGAAACTCTGCTGGAAGTCCACCTGAAAGGGGAATAATCTTTTACCTGGGGGAGCGTCAGCCTTGTTCTATTCAGGCCGTCAGTGGATTGGATGAGAACTTCCCACCTTGTAGAGGGCAACCGCCATCATTCAGGCCACTGATTTAAATAATACTCTCATCCAAAATCATCCTTTCACAAACACGCAGATAATGTTTGACCAGAAAACTGGGGACCTGGGCCAGTGCATCTGACCCATAAATAAACCATCAAACCTTCCTTCCAGCACACTGACAAATTGTATGAAGAAAGTCGAGCAGGAAATAGGTTTATTTGACATATGCTCCACCGTGACCAAAATGGAAAATACAAAAAGTAGGTTTAAAATATAACAAAATTATTAGTAACGATTAAGAAGTTGTATATGAATGGCAATGAATTTCAGTGACTGCATTTTTAATGAAGTGATTTCAACTTTCTCTTGAATTTGATGTGAAACAACATGTGTTTAAATAATTCATAAGTATTAAAAACATATAAAATTAGTTGCGTGAATGGCATTGCATAATAGATTGGGTTTCCCAATAATTTCAAAGTGACAGGAAGCCAGAAAATTTGAACAACCCTCTGAGGTTTCTTCAAAAATTGAAGATATCCAAAGAGTTCAGTTGGAAGAAATTAGTTTGGAGCAAGTTTTATGTCACTTTTGGGAGGTATGAGCAAAAAGCTTCACTTCTGTTGTCAGTCTAGGGTCTGAGTTGCCAGCTCCTCTGAGTTATGGTAGGGGATGCAACGGGCCAGTGAATTCCTTGTGGCAGGAAGTAAAACAGATTTATAGAGGTCACAGGAATCTGACCTGCTGGATGGTCTTTATTTGAAAGAGCAAACAGTGAAAGGAGGACCATAGTGGTCAACACTTTACTACACGTTTCTAAGTATCATGATAGGAAATCATATGAGGTGATCTGCAAATTTCCCTCAGTCCATTTTCGAAGAAGAAAGGAGATTTTGTTTGGCAAGCCATGAATCAAGGGGAAATGAATTGCAAGAAAGACTCGAGGTAAAGAGACATGTGTCACCAGGTAGCGAGGCCCTTTTCAAACCAGTATGTACAACAAAATGGCCCCCAGATCAATGCAACTAGGCAGGCAGTCTTAGAAGTCAAGGATCGTGAAAGATAGAAAAGGGTCATCTTCCCCAATCAAGGAATGGAACTTTTCACTACAAGTTAGAGAACACTCCAAGTGCTCCCACTGCCAGAAACCACAGAAACTGAGAGCTAAGACAGGGACTCTGTGAGTCATGAGAACCTCGTCCAGTGAGGAGATCCTGGAACAGGATATTTCCTGTTTTCAGAGTCTCTGCCAAGCCATTTATGAGTGGATTTGCATTTTGGTTGGGAAATGATTGGACCGGGCCAGTTTTGGTAGCTCCGCTTCCCCCTGGGTGGGGCAGCAAGCCCCAATAAAAAGGTCCTCTGCTGCACGACAGCTGTCCTCTTGCTACTCGAGTTCCGATTGATTTTGGAGAACCTGGTGAGTCTGATTCTTCAGTTCAACTTTGTTCTCGGATCCCCTAATGTTGACTTTATGCTGGAGACAGCAAGTTTGATGGGTCCAAAGTTATGATCATGTGTATAATGCTACTTAGTAGATGGGAACTTGGAATCTGGGCACAATGTTATATTGTATTTACTAGATTTCTGATACCTCGTTTGATTTCCTCTATTGAGAAAGAAATTAACAGGAAGTTTTGACATGAAGGGATAAAGAGCAAAGTATTTACTTTTTTCTATGCCTTTCTCTTGGACTTCTGCTGTGATTTCAGAGGCATTTATCTTAGAAGGTGTGAGGCCCTTACATTCATCCTGAATGCCCTTTGCTCTGTGCATAAGTCACCTTGTCAGGACCTAATGAGAGAAAATGGTGATAGAAATTGCTTGTGAGCTTGCCCAGGATTCTAGAACTTGTGATGGCCTTTTTTGAAGATGTCATTTTCAAAAAAAAAAAAAAAAAAGAGAGAGAGAGAGAAAGAAAGAAAGAAACCAAAAGAGAAAACATCGCTTGTTTCTTTAAAACAAAGATATTTTCTTTGGAAAAGTTGTATGAGAAAAGAGAAGGTTTTGTCTGGGCTGATGAAACGATTTTCTGAAGAGCGAGAGAGAAGTCAGAAATTCATTAAAAGCTATTAAAGAGATTAAAGCACTTACTTAGAGATTGGTGAGATACTATCTGTTGTTATTCCACAAGCTTTTGCTCTTTTCTCTATAGGAATTCCTTCTTGTGAACACGGTCATATACTTTCTTTCAGATATTAAGACTCCAGAAAGATGTCTTCTCAATATCAGCAGTGCAAGCAGCCCTGCCAGCCACCACCAGTGTGCCTACCTAAGTGCCCTGACCCTTGCCCACCTGCCAAGTGTCCAGACCCTTGCCCACCTATCAAGTGCCCTGACCCATGCCCACCTGCCAAGTGTCCAGACCCTTGCCCACCTATAAAGTGCCCTGACCCATGCCTGCCTCAGCAGTGCAAGCAGAAATGCCCTCCTGGGCCCCCTGCCCATCATTGCTAGCAGAAGTGCCCACCCAAGAGCATGTAAGAGCTTGAGCTTTTATCTGCATCTGGAAAGGATAAGGACAATCGGCTCAAGTAGTTCCAGAGCTCCACCTTCACCTTCTCTTCAAAGCCTATCATGGATACGGAAGAAGCTTCTCCACCCTTCAGCCTCAATATGCCTGTGGTGATTCCTGACAGACAGAGGCTTCCTATCTGAGGCTGCTATACTGCTTCCCTCTGGCTGGTGCCCGAGAAAGCATCACAGAGCCTCAGTAGAAAGAGCAGCAGCTCTCCTCCTGGGCGCCCTCTGAGGATTCTCTCCCTGTCTTCTCTGTCGGTCGGTCACCTGGGCATGGGTTTCTACCAGCTGAGCAAGTGTTACTTATCCTCCACTTCCTGAATAAAATACAATTCTTTTGTGTGATGGGAATTTTTTTTTCTTTCTTTTAAAACCTGCTTTTCGCAATATCATATCATAATTTTGGTTGATTTCTATCCTTCTTTGATCTCAAGTTTCAGGCTCTCACAGTCAGTGTTATCTGAATTTTGAGTCGTATAAATGATTATTTCTATACAGTTTCAAATCCAGGTTATTTTCCTAATTATTGCTTGATTGATTTGAGGAACACATTATTTAACTTCTTGGCATTTCAAACCCTTTAATAAACTGTGGGAAAAATCACATTTACAGTGCCTACTTGCTTAGGCATAAAAATTACATGAATATGTGTCATTCAGTTGGCACAATGCCAGGCACGTAATTGGCATTTGAGAGGTGGCCGATCATCATTGTCCCTGTCATCATCACTGTCACCACCATCACCATCGTCATCACCACCCGCAGGTGCTCCAGCAGAGGAGAGGCTCAGACATACCTAGTAGAGCAAGCAAGGAGATTCTTAAACTCTATTACCCGTTCATATTCTGTGTTCTTTTTCTTTTCCAATATAACAGAATTTTAAATGTAACACCACAGAAAAACCAGTTTGGGAAATTAATGGGATACTCTGCATAAAATTATAATAGTTCTGAAAACATGGGTAGTACAAAAGAAAGGGAATTTAAAGGGACCTTACCAGGCAGAGTGCTGCCTGCTCTCCAGGTGTACAACGTGCTCTTCTTACTGCAAAACTCAACAACCTCAGGGTCTTATTACATGTTTTCACCTCGGAAATAACCTTCTTGATTACTTTGACCCCACCTTTGAGGAACAATGGGGATTCCAATGTTTATCTTGATTTACACAATGACTGTTGCTATGCAGCTTGTTTTCTAAGTGCTTAGCTTACTGGTCCAATAAGCCGTGATAAGGGATGAGTTTTTTAAGCATACCTTTTCTTGTGCTTAGAAGTAAAGGAGTCAAACATGGCAGAAATGCAGCAGCAAAAAAATGCCCATGTTACTGCTCAATGCTCATCAGACTGTGACTTGAGTGAAAAACCAACACTGATATTTGGGAGTTGTCTCTACTGTAGCTACTCTTATTTGACCTGACATAGAAATTAGTTCTTTGAGGAGCGAAGCTCCTGTAACAAATCATAAAACTATGGCATTGGCTTATGTGTCTGGAGGTGGTTGGAAAGGAATCTGATATTGGAAGCCAAAAATGTGGTGCTACATGTTATTCAATGGCAAAATGTTTGCAGTAATGGTTGTCCATGGTATCTTTAGAGGCACACCAAAGGTTGGTCATTTGTTGATTTGCCCACGGTATTTTAGTAGACGTATGTTCAGGAAAAACTTTCTGGGTGACAGGCCAGAAATGAAGAAAATGAAAAAGATAAAAATACAGCCCAGAAATTCAAAACCTTGTTGAATTAGAAAACTCACCACTTGTAAGTCCTAAAGAGTAAGAGATGAGATTAGCAGTGGTTTAGAACTACAAGTCCAATTTCAGTTGACAGTTACAACAGAGAAAAGAGACAGAAGTTGTATTCTTCCCACCTGTGTGCCAAGGAACCTCATGGTAGCTGTATTATGTTAGGGGGAAAAGCAGTAATTTAATCAGTCCAGAAAATTTCTTCTACAAAAGGACCTTACTGAGATCTGTAGGACATGGAAATGATTGGACGACTGAATTATATCAGGCGCCTAATAAGTTTTTGAGCGAATTGAGAACTAAACAATCTATGTGCCAAAAAGAAAAAGAATGATTTCCAAGATTACTAACGACTTTCCAGACCACCTTTCCCCACTTTCCACCCTACCAAATCAGATATGGTCAGTACACGTGACTAAAAGGGAATATCCACTCTGAGATGGGTACAAGGCCCCCACAGAATAATGGATAAAGGAAGCTTTCTCAGAGAATAGTATCAGATCCTAAGAGAGCCAAGGAGGAGAAGGAACACAGAGATGCTCAAACATTGTTACTCTGTTGTATGATGGTTATTCTTTCATGCTTTCCCTCCGGGTTTATTGAGGTATAATTGACAAACTAAATTGTACATATTTACGGTGTATAATGTGATGATTTGACATATGTGTACTTTCTGCAGTGATTCCCACCATCGGTCACTTAGTACATTAATCACTTCATCAGTAACAATGTAAAGTGTGTATTTCTGTGTGTGTGTGTGTGAGAGAGAGAGAGACGAGAATGCTTAAGGTCTAATTTCTCAGCAAGATTCAAGTACACAACTGAGTGTTATTAGCTAGATCACTGTGCTGTACTGTAGACTCTGAGAACTCATTCATCATATGATTGCAAGCTTGTACCCTTGTCCCAACATCTGCACTTTTGCACAACCCCTTAGACCCTGCTGACCACCATTCTACTCTCTGTTTCTGTGACATCTGTGAGTTTGCACACACATTCCTAAATAAACAATGGTACAAAGAAGAAATAACAAACAAATAGAAAAAACTTGAGATGAATGAAAATGAAAAGAAAACATACAAGAACTTTCGGGATAAATGTACTGCAGCACCAAGAGAGCAACCTATGGCTGGAGATATCTATATTACAAAGGATGATCTCAAATCAGTAACCTGATAGACATGTATGTATGTGTGTGGGTTTATGAAAATTGAAAAGACGTAACACTAACTACAGCAACATATAAGCAGTGATGATTTTTGGCCGTTTAATAGACATGCTCATTTTTTAACAGTTTTATGTTTTCCCCATTATATATTAAATGATATAGCTTCATTTTTATAACAATGTATCATATTATTTAAAAAATATATAGTAGTCAGTGAAGATGTGGCTGAGCTGCAGGGAACGTTTACGTCCTGGCCTTCTGGCACATGCCTAGCTGATGACTCTTTCACAGGTTTCAAGTGTCTCCTCTTTCTCTTCCTCTCCTCCTCATTCCGCTCTTCTTCCTGCTGTCCCATTATAAAACCCCATTCCTAAGAAGCTTCCTGATTATTTGGCCAAGACAAATTACTGGGCCAGTTCTTCTTTCTGACTGAAGGAAGAATTATGAAAGATATGAAAGGACTATTCCTAAATGCATGGGCAATATGTCAAAGTACCAAATTGGACGGTTAAGGAGTAGATATTGGCGGTGAAGATATTATGGCAGGGTGAGGGTTCTGGAACGTGAACAGGAAGACAGAGAATAAACAGTGAACATTTTTTTTCAAATTACTGTCTTCAAGGACCTAAAACATTCTTGGAATGAGTAGAACAAAGCAAATATATCAGATGTGCCCTCAGTTCACATTTCATCCGGATGTCAGACCTTTAGTGCTTTGCTTCTCTCTCCCCTCCCAACATCACTCTGAATCATTTATATGTGATGCTGTGAGTCTTAAATGGTATCTTATATCTAGTTATTTTTCACACAATTGAAACCTGGTATTTACTTATAGAATACAAGAGATTTATTTCCTGATAAAGGAATTTTAAGCATAAGACAGCCGTCTAGGGAAGAGTTTGTGTCAGGTGAGATGGGACATCCTGATTCCATTAAACATGTGTTCCCACATTCTGCAGTATGATAAAGTGAGATTCGCAGCTCTATTCCTAAAGCAGACAGGGGCCTTCCCCAACCATGGCCCATCACAAGACTCTTCAGTGCCCAAGGGGACAGCATAGAAAAGTGTAGTGTTCGTGTCCAGGAGAGAAGGGAGCAAATGTAGAAAAACTGTTGACAGCTAAAGCACTGAAAAGGCAGAAATGAAATCTTTGGAGGACATGCTAAAGCACTGGGCGCTGAAGTTCAGTCATTTGCTAAAAGCTCATGATATCTGTCATAATTCCACACCCCACGTGTCATATTACATTTATATGTTTGGCTTTAACTTCACTTCCTAATAACTTTGAAAATTTTTATTTTAATTGGCCATAGTTAATCATGTACATGAAATGACAGATGAAATATTCAAATGATATATTACAATATGTATGTACATATATACATAGAGAAATAGGTGACAGAAAGAGGGACAAGGACAGAGAGAGAGAGATTAAAATGTCTGGAACACGCAACGTCTGCAGAGCTGAAACTCTGCTGGAAGTCCACCTGAAAGGGGAATAATCTTTTACCTGGGGGAGCGTCAGCCTTGTTCTATTCAGGCCGTCAGTGGATTGGATGAGAACTTCCCACCTTGTAGAGGGCAACCGCCATCATTCAGGCCACTGATTTAAATAATACTCTCATCCAAAATCATCCTTTCACAAACACGCAGATAATGTTTGACCAGAAAACTGGGGACCTGGGCCAGTGCATCTGACCCATAAATAAACCATCAAACCTTCCTTCCAGCACACTGACAAATTGTATGAAGAAAGTCGAGCAGGAAATAGGTTTATTTGACATATGCTCCACCGTGACCAAAATGGAAAATACAAAAAGTAGGTTTAAAATATAACAAAATTATTAGTAACGATTAAGAAGTTGTATATGAATGGCAATGAATTTCAGTGACTGCATTTTTAATGAAGTGATTTCAACTTTCTCTTGAATTTGATGTGAAACAACATGTGTTTAAATAATTCATAAGTATTAAAAACATAAAATTAGTTGCGTGAATGGCATTGCATAATAGATTGGGTTTCCCAATAATTTCAAAGTGACAGGAAGCCAGAAAATTTGAACAACCCTCTGAGGTTTCTTCAAAAATTGAAGATATCCAAAGAGTTCAGTTGGAAGAAATTAGTTTGGAGCAAGTTTTATGTCACTTTTGGGAGGTATGAGCAAAAAGCTTCACTTCTGTTGTCAGTCTAGGGTCTGAGTTGCCAGCTCCTCTGAGTTATGGTAGGGGATGCAACGGGCCAGTGAATTCCTTGTGGCAGGAAGTAAAACAGATTTATAGAGGTCACAGGAATCTGACCTGCTGGATGGTCTTTATTTGAAAGAGCAAACAGTGAAAGGAGGACCATAGTGGTCAACACTTTACTACACGTTTCTAAGTATCATGATAGGAAATCATATGAGGTGATCTGCAAATTTCCCTCAGTCCATTTTCGAAGAAGAAAGGAGATTTTGTTTGGCAAGCCATGAATCAAGGGGAAATGAATTGCAAGAAAGACTCGAGGTAAAGAGACATGTGTCACCAGGTAGCGAGGCCCTTTTCAAACCAGTATGTACAACAAAATGGCCCCCAGATCAATGCAACTAGGCAGGCAGTCTTAGAAGTCAAGGATCGTGAAAGATAGAAAAGGGTCATCTTCCCCAATCAAGGAATGGAACTTTTCACTACAAGTTAGAGAACACTCCAAGCGCTCCCACTGCCAGAAACCACAGAAACTGAGAGCTAAGACAGGGACTCTGTGAGTCATGAGAACCTCGTCCAGTGAGGAGATCCTGGAACAGGATATTTCCTGTTTTCAGAGTCTCTGCCAAGCCATTTATGAGTGGATTTGCATTTTGGTTGGGAAATGATTGGACCGGGCCAGTTTTGGTAGCTCTGCTTCCCCCTGGGTGGGGCAGCAAGCCCCAATAAAAAGGTCCTCTGCTGCACGACAGCTGTCCTCTTGCTACTCGAGTTCCGATTGATTTTGGAGAACCTGGTGAGTCTGATTCTTCAGTTCAACTTTGTTCTCGGATTCCCGAATGTTGACTTTATGCTGGAGACAGCAAGTTTGATGGGTCCAAAGTTATGATCATGTGTATAATGCTACTTAGTAGATGGGAACTTGGAATCTGGGCACAATGTTATATTGTATTTACTAGATTTCTGATACCTCGTTTGATTTCCTCTATTGAGAAAGAAATTAACAGGAAGTTTTGACGTGAAGGGATAAAGAGCAAAGTATTTACTTTTTTCTATGCCTTCCTCTAGGACTTCTGCTGTGATTTCAGAGGCATTTATCTTAGAAGGTGTGAGGCCCTTACATTCATCCTGAATGCCCTTTGCTCTGTGCATAAGTCAACTTGTCAGGACCTAATGAGAGAAAATGGTGATAGAAATTGCTTGTGAGCTTGCCCAGGATTCTAGAACTTGTGATGGCCTTTTTTGAAGATGTCATTTTCAAAAAAAAAAAAAAGAGAGAGAGAGAGAAAGAAAGAAAGAAACCAAAAGAGAAAACATCGCTTGTTTCTTTAAAACAAAGATATTTTCTTTGGAAAAGTTGTATGAGAAAAGAGAAGGTTTTGTCTGGGCTGATGAAACGATTTTCTGAAGAGCGAGAGAGAAGTCAGAAATTCATTAAAAGCTATTAAAGAGATTAAAGCACTTACTTAGAGATTGGTGAGATACTATCTGTTGTTATTCCACAAGCTTTTGCTCTTTTCTCTATAGGAATTCCTTCTTGTGAACACGGTCATATACTTTCTTTCAGATATTAAGACTCCAGAAAGATGTCTTCTCAATATCAGCAGTGCAAACAGCCCTGCCAGCCACCACCAGTGTGCCTACCTAAGTGCCCTGACCCTTGCCCACCTGCCAAGTGTCCAGACCCTTGCCCACCTATAAAGTGCCCTGACCCATGCCCACCTGCCAAGTGTCCAGACCCTTGCCCACCTATAAAGTGCCCTGACCCATGCCTGCCTCAGCAGTGCAAGCAGAAATGCCCTCCTGGGCCCCCTGCCCATCATTGCTAGCAGAAGTGCCCACCCAAGAGCATGTAAGAGCTTGAGCTTTTATCTGCATGTGGAAAGGATAAGGACAATCGGCTCAACTAGTTCCAGAGCTCCACCTTCACCTTCTCTTCAAAGCCTATCATGGATACGGAAGAAGCTTCTCCACCCTTCAGCCTCAATATGCCTGTGGTGATTCCTGACAGACAGAGGCTTCCTATCTGAGGCTGCTATACTGCTTCCCTCTGGGTGGTGCCCGAGAAAGCATCACAGAGCCTCAGTAGAAAGAGCAGCAGCTCTCCTCCTGGGCGCCCTCTGAGGATTCTCTCCCTGTCTTCTCTGTCGGTCGGTCACCTGGGCATGGGTTTCTACCAGCTGAGCAAGTGTTACTTATCCTCCACTTCCTGAATAAAATACAATTCTTTTGTGTGATGGGAATTTTTTTTTCTTTCTTTTAAAACCTGCTTTTCGCAATATCATATCATAATTTTGGTTGATTTCTATCCTTCTTTGATCTCAAGTTTCAGGCTCTCACAGTCAGTGTTATCTGAATTTTGCGTCGTATAAATGATTATTTCTATACAGTTTCAAATCCAGGTTATTTTCCTAATTATTGCTTGATTGATTTGAGGAACACATTACTTAACTTCTTGGCATTTCAAACCCTTTAATAAACTGTGGGAAAAATCACATTTACAGTGCCTACTTGCTTAGGCATAAAAATTACATGAATATGTGTCATTCAGTTGGCACAATGCCAGGCACGTAATTGGCATTTGAGAGGTGGCCGATCATCATTGTCCCTGTCATCATCACTGTCACCACCATCACCATCGTCATCACCACCCGCAGGTGCTCCAGCAGAGGAGAGGCTCAGACATACCTAGTAGAGCAAGCAAGGAGATTCTTAAACTCTATTACCCGTTCATATTCTGTGTTCTTTTTCTTTTCCAATATAACAGAATTTTAAATGTAACACCACAGAAAAACCAGTTTGGGAAATTAATGGGATACTCTGCATAAAATTATAATAGTTCTGAAAACATGGGTAGTACAAAAGAAAGGGAATTTAAAGGGACCTTACCAGGCAGAGTGCTGCCTGCTCTCCAGGTGTACAACGTGCTCTTCTTACTGCAAAACTCAACAACCTCAGGGTCTTATTACATGTTTTCACCTCGGAAATAACCTTCTTGATTACTTTGACCCCACCTTTGAGGAACAATGGGGATTCCAATGTTTATCTTGATTTACACAATGACTGTTGCTATGCAGCTTGTTTTCTAAGTGCTTAGCTTACTGGTCCAATAAGCCGTGATAAGGGATGAGTTTTTTAAGCATACCTTTTCTTGTGCTTAGAAGTAAAGGAGTCAAACATGGCAGAAATGCAGCAGCAAAAAAATGCCCATGTTACTGCTCAATGCTCATCAGACTGTGACTTGAGTGAAAAACCAACACTGATATTTGGGAGTTGTCTCTACTGTAGCTACTCTTATTTGACCTGACATAGAAATTAGTTCTTTGAGGAGCGAAGCTCCTGTAACAAATCATAAAACTATGGCATTGGCTTATGTGTCTGGAGGTGGTTGGAAAGGAATCTGATATTGGAAGCCAAAAATGTGGTGCTACATGTTATTCAATGGCAAAATGTTTGCAGTAATGGTTGTCCATGGTATCTTTAGAGGCACACCAAAGGTTGGTCATTTGTTGATTTGCCCACGGTATTTTAGTAGACGTATGTTCAGGAAAAACTTTCTGGGTGACAGGCCAGAAATGAAGAAAATGAAAAAGATAAAAATACAGCCCAGAAATTCAAAACCTTGTTGAATTAGAAAACTCACCACTTGTAAGTCCTAAAGAGTAAGAGATGAGATTAGCAGTGGTTTAGAACTACAAGTCCAATTTCAGTTGACAGTTACAACAGAGAAAAGAGACAGAAGTTGTATTCTTCCCACCTGTGTGCCAAGGAACCTCATGGTAGCTGTATTATGTTAGGGGGAAAAGCAGTAATTTAATCAGTCCAGAAAATTTCTTCTACAAAAGGACCTTACTGAGATCTGTAGGACATGGAAATGATTGGACGACTGAATTATATCAGGCGCCTAATAAGTTTTTGAGCGAATTGAGAACTAAACAATCTATGTGCCAAAAAGAAAAAGAATGATTTCCAAGATTACTAACGACTTTCCAGACCACCTTTCCCCACTTTCCACCCTACCAAATCAGATATGGTCAGTACACGTGACTAAAAGGGAATATCCACTCTGAGATGGGTACAAGGCCCCCACAGAATAATGGATAAAGGAAGCTTTCTCAGAGAATAGTATCAGATCCTAAGAGAGCCAAGGAGGAGAAGGAACACAGAGATGCTCAAACATTGTTACTCTGTTGTATGATGGTTATTCTTTCATGCTTTCCCTCCGGGTTTATTGAGGTATAATTGACAAACTAAATTGTACATATTTACGGTGTATAATGTGATGATTTGACATATGTGTACTTTCTGCAGTGATTCCCACCATCGGTCACTTAGTACATTAATCACTTCATCAGTAACAATGTAAAGTGTGTATTTCTGTGTGTGTGTGTGTGAGAGAGAGAGAGACGAGAATGCTTAAGGTCTAATTTCTCAGCAAGATTCAAGTACACAACTGAGTGTTATTAGCTAGATCACTGTGCTGTACTGTAGACTCTGAGAACTCATTCATCATATGATTGCAAGCTTGTACCCTTGTCCCAACATCTGCACTTTTGCACAACCCCTTAGACCCTGCTGACCACCATTCTACTCTCTGTTTCTGTGACATCTGTGAGTTTGCACACACATTCCTAAATAAACAATGGTACAAAGAAGAAATAACAAACAAATAGAAAAAACTTGAGATGAATGAAAATGAAAAGAAAACATACAAGAACTTTCGGGATAAATGTACTGCAGCACCAAGAGAGCAACCTATGGCTGGAGATATCTATATTACAAAGGATGATCTCAAATCAGTAACCTGATAGACATGTATGTATGTGTGTGGGTTTATGAAAATTGAAAAGACGTAACACTAACTACAGCAACATATAAGCAGTGATGATTTTTGGCCGTTTAATAGACATGCTCATTTTTTAACAGTTTTATGTTTTCCCCATTATATATTAAATGATATAGCTTCATTTTTATAACAATGTATCATATTATTTAAAAAATATATAGTAGTCAGTGAAGATGTGGCTGAGCTGCAGGGAACGTTTACGTCCTGGCCTTCTGGCACATGCCTAGCTGATGACTCTTTCACAGGTTTCAAGTGTCTCCTCTTTCTCTTCCTCTCCTCCTCATTCCGCTCTTCTTCCTGCTGTCCCATTATAAAACCCCATTCCTAAGAAGCTTCCTGATTATTTGGCCAAGACAAATTACTGGGCCAGTTCTTCTTTCTGACTGAAGGAAGAATTATGAAAGATATGAAAGGACTATTCCTAAATGCATGGGCAATATGTCAAAGTACCAAATTGGACGGTTAAGGAGTAGATATTGGCGGTGAAGATATTATGGCAGGGTGAGGGTTCTGGAACGTGAACAGGAAGACAGAGAATAAACAGTGAACATTTTTTTTCAAATTACTGTCTTCAAGGACCTAAAACATTCTTGGAATGAGTAGAACAAAGCAAATATATCAGATGTGCCCTCAGTTCACATTTCATCCGGATGTCAGACCTTTAGTGCTTTGCTTCTCTCTCCCCTCCCAACATCACTCTGAATCATTTATATGTGATGCTGTGAGTCTTAAATGGTATCTTATATCTAGTTATTTTTCACACAATTGAAACCTGGTATTTACTTATAGAATACAAGAGATTTATTTCCTGATAAAGGAATTTTAAGCATAAGACAGCCGTCTAGGGAAGAGTTTGCGTCAGGTGAGATGGGACATCCTGATTCCATTAAACATGTGTTCCCACATTCTGCAGTATGATAAAGTGAGATTCGCAGCTCTATTCCTAAAGCAGACAGGGGCCTTCCCCAACCATGGCCCATCACAAGACTCTTCAGTGCCCAAGGGGACAGCATAGAAAAGTGTAGTGTTCGTGTCCAGGAGAGAAGGGAGCAAATGTAGAAAAACTGTTGACAGCTAAAGCACTGAAAAGGCAGAAATGAAATCTTTGGAGGACATGCTAAAGCACTGGGCGCTGAAGTTCAGTCATTTGCTAAAAGCTCATGATATCTGTCATAATTCCACACCCCACGTGTCATATTACATTTATATGTTTGGCTTTAACTTCACTTCCTAATAACTTTGAAAATTTTTATTTTAATTGGCCATAGTTAATCATGTACATGAAATGACAGATGAAATATTCAAATGATATATTACAATATGTATGTACATATATACATAGAGAAATAGGTGACAGAAAGAGGGACAAGGACAGAGAGAGAGAGATTAAAATGTCTGGAACACGCAACGTCTGCAGAGCTGAAACTCTGCTGGAAGTCCACCTGAAAGGGGAATAATCTTTTACCTGGGGGAGCGTCAGCCTTGTTCTATTCAGGCCGTCAGTGGATTGGATGAGAACTTCCCACCTTGTAGAGGGCAACCGCCATCATTCAGGCCACTGATTTAAATAATACTCTCATCCAAAATCATCCTTTCACAAACACGCAGATAATGTTTGACCAGAAAACTGGGGACCTGGGCCAGTGCATCTGACCCATAAATAAACCATCAAACCTTCCTTCCAGCACACTGACAAATTGTATGAAGAAAGTCGAGCAGGAAATAGGTTTATTTGACATATGCTCCACCGTGACCAAAATGGAAAATACAAAAAGTAGGTTTAAAATATAACAAAATTATTAGTAACGATTAAGAAGTTGTATATGAATGGCAATGAATTTCAGTGACTGCATTTTTAATGAAGTGATTTCAACTTTCTCTTGAATTTGATGTGAAACAACATGTGTTTAAATAATTCATAAGTATTAAAAACATAAAATTAGTTGCGTGAATGGCATTGCATAATAGATTGGGTTTCCCAATAATTTCAAAGTGACAGGAAGCCAGAAAATTTGAACAACCCTCTGAGGTTTCTTCAAAAATTGAAGATATCCAAAGAGTTCAGTTGGAAGAAATTAGTTTGGAGCAAGTTTTATGTCACTTTTGGGAGGTATGAGCAAAAAGCTTCACTTCTGTTGTCAGTCTAGGGTCTGAGTTGCCAGCTCCTCTGAGTTATGGTAGGGGATGCAACGGGCCAGTGAATTCCTTGTGGCAGGAAGTAAAACAGATTTATAGAGGTCACAGGAATCTGACCTGCTGGATGGTCTTTATTTGAAAGAGCAAACAGTGAAAGGAGGACCATAGTGGTCAACACTTTACTACACGTTTCTAAGTATCATGATAGGAAATCATATGAGGTGATCTGCAAATTTCCCTCAGTCCATTTTCGAAGAAGAAAGGAGATTTTGTTTGGCAAGCCATGAATCAAGGGGAAATGAATTGCAAGAAAGACTCGAGGTAAAGAGACATGTGTCACCAGGTAGCGAGGCCCTTTTCAAACCAGTATGTACAACAAAATGGCCCCCAGATCAATGCAACTAGGCAGGCAGTCTTAGAAGTCAAGGATCGTGAAAGATAGAAAAGGGTCATCTTCCCCAATCAAGGAATGGAACTTTTCACTACAAGTTAGAGAACACTCCAAGCGCTCCCACTGCCAGAAACCACAGAAACTGAGAGCTAAGACAGGGACTCTGTGAGTCATGAGAACCTCGTCCAGTGAGGAGATCCTGGAACAGGATATTTCCTGTTTTCAGAGTCTCTGCCAAGCCATTTATGAGTGGATTTGCATTTTGGTTGGGAAATGATTGGACCGGGCCAGTTTTGGTAGCTCTGCTTCCCCCTGGGTGGGGCAGCAAGCCCCAATAAAAAGGTCCTCTGCTGCACGACAGCTGTCCTCTTGCTACTCGAGTTCCGATTGATTTTGGAGAACCTGGTGAGTCTGATTCTTCAGTTCAACTTTGTTCTCGGATTCCCGAATGTTGACTTTATGCTGGAGACAGCAAGTTTGATGGGTCCAAAGTTATGATCATGTGTATAATGCTACTTAGTAGATGGGAACTTGGAATCTGGGCACAATGTTATATTGTATTTACTAGATTTCTGATACCTCGTTTGATTTCCTCTATTGAGAAAGAAATTAACAGGAAGTTTTGACGTGAAGGGATAAAGAGCAAAGTATTTACTTTTTTCTATGCCTTCCTCTAGGACTTCTGCTGTGATTTCAGAGGCATTTATCTTAGAAGGTGTGAGGCCCTTACATTCATCCTGAATGCCCTTTGCTCTGTGCATAAGTCAACTTGTCAGGACCTAATGAGAGAAAATGGTGATAGAAATTGCTTGTGAGCTTGCCCAGGATTCTAGAACTTGTGATGGCCTTTTTTGAAGATGTCATTTTCAAAAAAAAAAAAAAGAGAGAGAGAGAGAAAGAAAGAAAGAAACCAAAAGAGAAAACATCGCTTGTTTCTTTAAAACAAAGATATTTTCTTTGGAAAAGTTGTATGAGAAAAGAGAAGGTTTTGTCTGGGCTGATGAAACGATTTTCTGAAGAGCGAGAGAGAAGTCAGAAATTCATTAAAAGCTATTAAAGAGATTAAAGCACTTACTTAGAGATTGGTGAGATACTATCTGTTGTTATTCCACAAGCTTTTGCTCTTTTCTCTATAGGAATTCCTTCTTGTGAACACGGTCATATACTTTCTTTCAGATATTAAGACTCCAGAAAGATGTCTTCTCAATATCAGCAGTGCAAACAGCCCTGCCAGCCACCACCAGTGTGCCTACCTAAGTGCCCTGACCCTTGCCCACCTGCCAAGTGTCCAGACCCTTGCCCACCTATAAAGTGCCCTGACCCATGCCCACCTGCCAAGTGTCCAGACCCTTGCCCACCTATAAAGTGCCCTGACCCATGCCTGCCTCAGCAGTGCAAGCAGAAATGCCCTCCTGGGCCCCCTGCCCATCATTGCTAGCAGAAGTGCCCACCCAAGAGCATGTAAGAGCTTGAGCTTTTATCTGCATGTGGAAAGGATAAGGACAATCGGCTCAACTAGTTCCAGAGCTCCACCTTCACCTTCTCTTCAAAGCCTATCATGGATACGGAAGAAGCTTCTCCACCCTTCAGCCTCAATATGCCTGTGGTGATTCCTGACAGACAGAGGCTTCCTATCTGAGGCTGCTATACTGCTTCCCTCTGGGTGGTGCCCGAGAAAGCATCACAGAGCCTCAGTAGAAAGAGCAGCAGCTCTCCTCCTGGGCGCCCTCTGAGGATTCTCTCCCTGTCTTCTCTGTCGGTCGGTCACCTGGGCATGGGTTTCTACCAGCTGAGCAAGTGTTACTTATCCTCCACTTCCTGAATAAAATACAATTCTTTTGTGTGATGGGAATTTTTTTTTCTTTCTTTTAAAACCTGCTTTTCGCAATATCATATCATAATTTTGGTTGATTTCTATCCTTCTTTGATCTCAAGTTTCAGGCTCTCACAGTCAGTGTTATCTGAATTTTGCGTCGTATAAATGATTATTTCTATACAGTTTCAAATCCAGGTTATTTTCCTAATTATTGCTTGATTGATTTGAGGAACACATTACTTAACTTCTTGGCATTTCAAACCCTTTAATAAACTGTGGGAAAAATCACATTTACAGTGCCTACTTGCTTAGGCATAAAAATTACATGAATATGTGTCATTCAGTTGGCACAATGCCAGGCACGTAATTGGCATTTGAGAGGTGGCCGATCATCATTGTCCCTGTCATCATCACTGTCACCACCATCACCATCGTCATCACCACCCGCAGGTGCTCCAGCAGAGGAGAGGCTCAGACATACCTAGTAGAGCAAGCAAGGAGATTCTTAAACTCTATTACCCGTTCATATTCTGTGTTCTTTTTCTTTTCTAATATAACAGAATTTTAAATGTAACACCACAGAAAAACCAGTTTGGGAAATTAATGGGATACTCTGCATAAAATTATAATAGTTCTGAAAACATGGGTAGTACAAAAGAAAGGGAATTTAAAGGGACCTTACCAGGCAGAGTGCTGCCTGCTCTCCAGGTGTACAACGTGCTCTTCTTACTGCAAAACTCAACAACCTCAGGGTCTTATTACATGTTTTCACCTCGGAAATAACCTTCTTGATTACTTTGACCCCACCTTTGAGGAACAATGGGGATTCCAATGTTTATCTTGATTTACACAATGACTGTTGCTATGCAGCTTGTTTTCTAAGTGCTTAGCTTACTGGTCCAATAAGCCGTGATAAGGGATGAGTTTTTTAAGCATACCTTTTCTTGTGCTTAGAAGTAAAGGAGTCAAACATGGCAGAAATGCAGCAGCAAAAAAATGCCCATGTTACTGCTCAATGCTCATCAGACTGTGACTTGAGTGAAAAACCAACACTGATATTTGGGAGTTGTCTCTACTGTAGCTACTCTTATTTGACCTGACATAGAAATTAGTTCTTTGAGGAGCGAAGCTCCTGTAACAAATCATAAAACTATGGCATTGGCTTATGTGTCTGGAGGTGGTTGGAAAGGAATCTGATATTGGAAGCCAAAAATGTGGTGCTACATGTTATTCAATGGCAAAATGTTTGCAGTAATGGTTGTCCATGGTATCTTTAGAGGCACACCAAAGGTTGGTCATTTGTTGATTTGCCCACGGTATTTTAGTAGACGTATGTTCAGGAAAAACTTTCTGGGTGACAGGCCAGAAATGAAGAAAATGAAAAAGATAAAAATACAGCCCAGAAATTCAAAACCTTGTTGAATTAGAAAACTCACCACTTGTAAGTCCTAAAGAGTAAGAGATGAGATTAGCAGTGGTTTAGAACTACAAGTCCAATTTCAGTTGACAGTTACAACAGAGAAAAGAGACAGAAGTTGTATTCTTCCCACCTGTGTGCCAAGGAACCTCATGGTAGCTGTATTATGTTAGGGGGAAAAGCAGTAATTTAATCAGTCCAGAAAATTTCTTCTACAAAAGGACCTTACTGAGATCTGTAGGACATGGAAATGATTGGACGACTGAATTATATCAGGCGCCTAATAAGTTTTTGAGCGAATTGAGAACTAAACAATCTATGTGCCAAAAAGAAAAAGAATGATTTCCAAGATTACTAACGACTTTCCAGACCACCTTTCCCCACTTTCCACCCTACCAAATCAGATATGGTCAGTACACGTGACTAAAAGGGAATATCCACTCTGAGATGGGTACAAGGCCCCCACAGAATAATGGATAAAGGAAGCTTTCTCAGAGAATAGTATCAGATCCTAAGAGAGCCAAGGAGGAGAAGGAACACAGAGATGCTCAAACATTGTTACTCTGTTGTATGATGGTTATTCTTTCATGCTTTCCCTCCGGGTTTATTGAGGTATAATTGACAAACTAAATTGTACATATTTACGGTGTATAATGTGATGATTTGACATATGTGTACTTTCTGCAGTGATTCCCACCATCGGTCACTTAGTACATTAATCACTTCATCAGTAACAATGTAAAGTGTGTATTTCTGTGTGTGTGTGTGTGAGAGAGAGAGAGACGAGAATGCTTAAGGTCTAATTTCTCAGCAAGATTCAAGTACACAACTGAGTGTTATTAGCTAGATCACTGTGCTGTACTGTAGACTCTGAGAACTCATTCATCATATGATTGCAAGCTTGTACCCTTGTCCCAACATCTGCACTTTTGCACAACCCCTTAGACCCTGCTGACCACCATTCTACTCTCTGTTTCTGTGACATCTGTGAGTTTGCACACACATTCCTAAATAAACAATGGTACAAAGAAGAAATAACAAACAAATAGAAAAAACTTGAGATGAATGAAAATGAAAAGAAAACATACAAGAACTTTCGGGATAAATGTACTGCAGCACCAAGAGAGCAACCTATGGCTGGAGATATCTATATTACAAAGGATGATCTCAAATCAGTAACCTGATAGACATGTATGTATGTGTGTGGGTTTATGAAAATTGAAAAGACGTAACACTAACTACAGCAACATATAAGCAGTGATGATTTTTGGCCGTTTAATAGACATGCTCATTTTTTAACAGTTTTATGTTTTCCCCATTATATATTAAATGATATAGCTTCATTTTTATAACAATGTATCATATTATTTAAAAAATATATAGTAGTCAGTGAAGATGTGGCTGAGCTGCAGGGAACGTTTACGTCCTGGCCTTCTGGCACATGCCTAGCTGATGACTCTTTCACAGGTTTCAAGTGTCTCCTCTTTCTCTTCCTCTCCTCCTCATTCCGCTCTTCTTCCTGCTGTCCCATTATAAAACCCCATTCCTAAGAAGCTTCCTGATTATTTGGCCAAGACAAATTACTGGGCCAGTTCTTCTTTCTGACTGAAGGAAGAATTATGAAAGATATGAAAGGACTATTCCTAAATGCATGGGCAATATGTCAAAGTACCAAATTGGACGGTTAAGGAGTAGATATTGGCGGTGAAGATATTATGGCAGGGTGAGGGTTCTGGAACGTGAACAGGAAGACAGAGAATAAACAGTGAACATTTTTTTTTCAAATTACTGTCTTCAAGGACCTAAAACATTCTTGGAATGAGTAGAACAAAGCAAATATATCAGATGTGCCCTCAGTTCACATTTCATCCGGATGTCAGACCTTTAGTGCTTTGCTTCTCTCTCCCCTCCCAACATCACTCTGAATCATTTATATGTGATGCTGTGAGTCTTAAATGGTATCTTATATCTAGTTATTTTTCACACAATTGAAACCTGGTATTTACTTATAGAATACAAGAGATTTATTTCCTGATAAAGGAATTTTAAGCATAAGACAGCCGTCTAGGGAAGAGTTTGCGTCAGGTGAGATGGGACATCCTGATTCCATTAAACATGTGTTCCCACATTCTGCAGTATGATAAAGTGAGATTCGCAGCTCTATTCCTAAAGCAGACAGGGGCCTTCCCCAACCATGGCCCATCACAAGACTCTTCAGTGCCCAAGGGGACAGCATAGAAAAGTGTAGTGTTCGTGTCCAGGAGAGAAGGGAGCAAATGTAGAAAAACTGTTGACAGCTAAAGCACTGAAAAGGCAGAAATGAAATCTTTGGAGGACATGCTAAAGCACTGGGCGCTGAAGTTCAGTCATTTGCTAAAAGCTCATGATATCTGTCATAATTCCACACCCCACGTGTCATATTACATTTATATGTTTGGCTTTAACTTCACTTCCTAATAACTTTGAAAATTTTTATTTTAATTGGCCATAGTTAATCATGTACATGAAATGACAGATGAAATATTCAAATGATATATTACAATATGTATGTACATATATACATAGAGAAATAGGTGACAGAAAGAGGGACAAGGACAGAGAGAGAGAGATTAAAATGTCTGGAACACGCAACGTCTGCAGAGCTGAAACTCTGCTGGAAGTCCACCTGAAAGGGGAATAATCTTTTACCTGGGGGAGCGTCAGCCTTGTTCTATTCAGGCCGTCAGTGGATTGGATGAGAACTTCCCACCTTGTAGAGGGCAACCGCCATCATTCAGGCCACTGATTTAAATAATACTCTCATCCAAAATCATCCTTTCACAAACACGCAGATAATGTTTGACCAGAAAACTGGGGACCTGGGCCAGTGCATCTGACCCATAAATAAACCATCAAACCTTCCTTCCAGCACACTGACAAATTGTATGAAGAAAGTCGAGCAGGAAATAGGTTTATTTGACATATGCTCCACCGTGACCAAAATGGAAAATACAAAAAGTAGGTTTAAAATATAACAAAATTATTAGTAACGATTAAGAAGTTGTATATGAATGGCAATGAATTTCAGTGACTGCATTTTTAATGAAGTGATTTCAACTTTCTCTTGAATTTGATGTGAAACAACATGTGTTTAAATAATTCATAAGTATTAAAAACATATAAAATTAGTTGCGTGAATGGCATTGCATAATAGATTGGGTTTCCCAATAATTTCAAAGTGACAGGAAGCCAGAAAATTTGAACAACCCTCTGAGGTTTCTTCAAAAATTGAAGATATCCAAAGAGTTCAGTTGGAAGAAATTAGTTTGGAGCAAGTTTTATGTCACTTTTGGGAGGTATGAGCAAAAAGCTTCACTTCTGTTGTCAGTCTAGGGTCTGAGTTGCCAGCTCATCAGAGTTATGGTAGGGGATGCAACGGGCCAGTGAATTCCTTGTGGCAGGAAGTAAAACAGATTTATAGAGGTCACAGGAATCTGACCTGCTGGATGTTCTTTATTTGAAGGAGCAAACAGTGAAAGGAGGACCAGAGTGGTCAACACTTTACTACACGTTTCTAAGTATCATGATAGGAAATCATATGAGGTGATCTGCAAATTTCCCTCAGTCCATTTTCGAAGAAGAAAGGAGATTTTGTTTGGCAAGCCATGAATCAAGGGGAAATGAATTGCAAGAAAGACTCGAGGTAAAGAGACATGTGTCACCAGGTAGCGAGGCCCTTTTCAAACCAGTATGTACAACAAAATGGCCCCCAGATCAATGCAACTAGGCAGGCAGTCTTAGAAGTCAAGGATCGTGAAAGATAGAAAAGGGTCATCTTCCCCAATCAAGGAATGGAACTTTTCACTACAAGTTAGAGAACACTCCAAGCGCTCCCACTGCCAGAAACCACAGAAACTGAGAGCTAAGACAGGGACTCTGTGAGTCATGAGAACCTCGTCCAGTGAGGAGATCCTGGAACAGGATATTTCCTGTTTTCAGAGTCTCTGCCAAGCCATTTATGAGTGGATTTGCATTTTGGTTGGGAAATGATTGGACCGGGCCAGTTTTGGTAGCTCTGCTTCCCCCTGGGTGGGGCAGCAAGCCCCAATAAAAAGGTCCTCTGCTGCACGACAGCTGTCCTCTTGCTACTCGAGTTCCGATTGATTTTGGAGAACCTGGTGAGTCTGATTCTTCAGTTCAACTTTGTTCTCGGATTCCCGAATGTTGACTTTATGCTGGAGACAGCAAGTTTGATGGGTCCAAAGTTATGATCATGTGTATAATGCTACTTAGTAGATGGGAACTTGGAATCTGGGCACAATGTTATATTGTATTTACTAGATTTCTGATACCTCGTTTGATTTCCTCTATTGAGAAAGAAATTAACAGGAAGTTTTGACGTGAAGGGATAAAGAGCAAAGTATTTACTTTTTTCTATGCCTTCCTCTAGGACTTCTGCTGTGATTTCAGAGGCATTTATCTTAGAAGGTGTGAGGCCCTTACATTCATCCTGAATGCCCTTTGCTCTGTGCATAAGTCAACTTGTCAGGACCTAATGAGAGAAAATGGTGATAGAAATTGCTTGTGAGCTTGCCCAGGATTCTAGAACTTGTGATGGCCTTTTTTGAAGATGTCATTTTCAAAAAAAAAAAAAAGAGAGAGAGAGAGAAAGAAAGAAAGAAACCAAAAGAGAAAACATCGCTTGTTTCTTTAAAACAAAGATATTTTCTTTGGAAAAGTTGTATGAGAAAAGAGAAGGTTTTGTCTGGGCTGATGAAACGATTTTCTGAAGAGCGAGAGAGAAGTCAGAAATTCATTAAAAGCTATTAAAGAGATTAAAGCACTTACTTAGAGATTGGTGAGATACTATCTGTTGTTATTCCACAAGCTTTTGCTCTTTTCTCTATAGGAATTCCTTCTTGTGAACACGGTCATATACTTTCTTTCAGATATTAAGACTCC
Organism: Balaenoptera ricei; assembly: GCF_028023285.1. Classification (NCBI taxonomy): domain Eukaryota; kingdom Metazoa; phylum Chordata; class Mammalia; order Artiodactyla; family Balaenopteridae; genus Balaenoptera; species Balaenoptera ricei. The sequence goes on from NC_082639.1 coordinate 111,085,645, forward strand.
AGAAAGATGTCTTCTCAATATCAGCAGTGCAAGCAGCCCTGCCAGCCACCGCCAGTGTGCCTACCTAAGTGCCCTGACCCTTGCCCACCTGCCAAGTGTCCAGACCCTTGCCCACCTATAAAGTGCCCTGACCCATGCCCACCTGCCAAGTGTCCAGACCCTTGCCCACCTATAAAGTGCCCTGACCCATGCCTGCCTCAGCAGTGCAAGCAGAAATGCCCTCCTGGGCCCCCTGCCCATCATTGCTAGCAGAAGTGCCCACCCAAGAGCATGTAAGAGCTTGAGCTTTTATCTGCATGTGGAAAGGATAAGGACAATCGGCTCAACTAGTTCCAGAGCTCCACCTTCACCTTCTCTTCAAAGCCTATCATGGATACGGAAGAAGCTTCTCCACCCTTCAGCCTCAATATGCGTGTGGTGATTCCTGACAGACAGAGGCTTCCTATCTGAGGCTGCTATACTGCTTCCCTCTGGGTGGTGCCCGAGAAAGCATCACAGAGCCTCAGTAGAAAGAGCAGCAGCTCTCCTCCTGGGCGCCCTCTGAGGATTCTCTCCCTGTCTTCTCTGTCGGTCGGTCACCTGGGCATGGGTTTCTACCAGCTGAGCAAGTGTTACTTATCCTCCACTTCCTGAATAAAATACAATTCTTTTGTGTGATGGGAAATTTTTTTTCTTTCTTTTAAAACCTGCTTTTCGCAATATCATATCATAATTTTGGTTGATTTCTATCCTTCTTTGATCTCAAGTTTCAGGCTCTCACAGTCAGTGTTATCTGAATTTTGAGTCGTATAAATGATTATTTCTATACAGTTTCAAATCCAGGTTATTTTCCTAATTATTGCTTGATTGATTTGAGGAACACATTACTTAACTTCTTGGCATTTCAAACCCTTTAATAAACTGTGGGAAAAATCACATTTACAGTGCCTACTTGCTTAGGCATAAAAATTACATGAATATGTGTCATTCAGTTGGCACAATGCCAGGCACGTAATTGGCATTTGAGAGGTGGCCGATCATCATTGTCCCTGTCATCATCACTGTCACCACCATCACCATCGTCATCACCACCCGCAGGTGCTCCAGCAGAGGAGAGGCTCAGACATACCTAGTAGAGCAAGCAAGGAGATTCTTAAACTCTATTACCCGTTCATATTCTGTGTTCTTTTTCTTTTCCAATATAACAGAATTTTAAATGTAACACCACAGAAAAACCAGTTTGGGAAATTAATGGGATACTCTGCATAAAATTATAATAGTTCTGAAAACATGGGTAGTACAAAAGAAAGGGAATTTAAAGGGACCTTACCAGGCAGAGTGCTGCCTGCTCTCCAGGTGTACAACGTGCTCTTCTTACTGCAAAACTCAACAACCTCAGGGTCTTATTACATGTTTTCACCTCGGAAATAACCTTCTTGATTACTTTGACCCCACCTTTGAGGAACAATGGGGATTCCAATGTTTATCTTGATTTACACAATGACTGTTGCTATGCAGCTTGTTTTCTAAGTGCTTAGCTTACTGGTCCAATAAGCCGTGATAAGGGATGAGTTTTTTAAGCATACCTTTTCTTGTGCTTAGAAGTAAAGGAGTCAAACATGGCAGAAATGCAGCAGCAAAAAAATGCCCATGTTACTGCTCAATGCTCATCAGACTGTGACTTGAGTGAAAAACCAACACTGATATTTGGGAGTTGTCTCTACTGTAGCTACTCTTATTTGACCTGACATAGAAATTAGTTCTTTGAGGAGCGAAGCTCCTGTAACAAATCATAAAACTATGGCATTGGCTTATGTGTCTGGAGGTGGTTGGAAAGGAATCTGATATTGGAAGCCAAAAATGTGGTGCTACATGTTATTCAATGGCAAAATGTTTGCAGTAATGGTTGTCCATGGTATCTTTAGAGGCACACCAAAGGTTGGTCATTTGTTGATTTGCCCACGGTATTTTAGTAGACGTATGTTCAGGAAAAACTTTCTGGGTGACAGGCCAGAAATGAAGAAAATGAAAAAGATAAAAATACAGCCCAGAAATTCAAAACCTTGTTGAATTAGAAAACTCACCACTTGTAAGTCCTAAAGAGTAAGAGATGAGATTAGCAGTGGTTTAGAACTACAAGTCCAATTTCAGTTGACAGTTACAACAGAGAAAAGAGACAGAAGTTGTATTCTTCCCACCTGTGTGCCAAGGAACCTCATGGTAGCTGTATTATGTTAGGGGGAAAAGCAGTAATTTAATCAGTCCAGAAAATTTCTTCTACAAAAGGACCTTACTGAGATCTGTAGGACATGGAAATGATTGGACGACTGAATTATATCAGGCGCCTAATAAGTTTTTGAGCGAATTGAGAACTAAACAATCTATGTGCCAAAAAGAAAAAGAATGATTTCCAAGATTACTAACGACTTTCCAGACCACCTTTCCCCACTTTCCACCCTACCAAATCAGATATGGTCAGTACACGTGACTAAAAGGGAATATCCACTCTGAGATGGGTACAAGGCCCCCACAGAATAATGGATAAAGGAAGCTTTCTCAGAGAATAGTATCAGATCCTAAGAGAGCCAAGGAGGAGAAGGAACACAGAGATGCTCAAACATTGTTACTCTGTTGTATGATGGTTATTCTTTCATGCTTTCCCTCCGGGTTTATTGAGGTATAATTGACAAACTAAATTGTACATATTTACGGTGTATAATGTGATGATTTGACATATGTGTACTTTCTGCAGTGATTCCCACCATCGGTCACTTAGTACATTAATCACTTCATCAGTAACAATGTAAAGTGTGTATTTCTGTGTGTGTGTGTGTGAGAGAGAGAGAGACGAGAATGCTTAAGGTCTAATTTCTCAGCAAGATTCAAGTACACAACTGAGCGTTATTAGCTAGATCACTGTGCTGTACTGTAGACTCTGAGAACTCATTCATCACATGATTGCAAGCTTGTACCCTTGTCCCAACATCTGCACTTTTGCACAACCCCTTAGACCCTGCTGACCACCATTCTACTCTCTGTTTCTGTGACATCTGTGAGTTTGCACACACATTCCTAAATAAACAATGGTACAAAGAAGAAATAACAAACAAATAGAAAAAACTTGAGATGAATGAAAATGAAAAGAAAACATACAAGAACTTTCGGGATAAATGTACTGCAGCACCAAGAGAGCAACCTATGGCTGGAGATATCTATATTACAAAGGATGATCTCAAATCAGTAACCTGATAGACATGTATGTATGTGTGTGGGTTTATGAAAATTGAAAAGACGTAACACTAACTACAGCAACATATAAGCAGTGATGATTTTTGGCCGTTTAATAGACATGCTCATTTTTTAACAGTTTTATGTTTTCCCCATTATATATTAAATGATATAGCTTCATTTTTATAACAATGTATCATATTATTTAAAAAATATATAGTAGTCAGTGAAGATGTGGCTGAGCTGCAGGGAACGTTTACGTCCTGGCCTTCTGGCACATGCCTAGCTGATGACTCTTTCACAGGTTTCAAGTGTCTCCTCTTTCTCTTCCTCTCCTCCTCATTCCGCTCTTCTTCCTGCTGTCCCATTATAAAACCCCATTCCTAAGAAGCTTCCTGATTATTTGGCCAAGACAAATTACTGGGCCAGTTCTTCTTTCTGACTGAAGGAAGAATTATGAAAGATATGAAAGGACTATTCCTAAATGCATGGGCAATATGTCAAAGTACCAAATTGGACGGTTAAGGAGTAGATATTGGCGGTGAAGATATTATGGCAGGGTGAGGGTTCTGGAACGTGAACAGGAAGACAGAGAATAAACAGTGAACATTTTTTTTCAAATTACTGTCTTCAAGGACCTAAAACATTCTTGGAATGAGTAGAACAAAGCAAATATATCAGATGTGCCCTCAGTTCACATTTCATCCGGATGTCAGACCTTTAGTGCTTTGCTTCTCTCTCCCCTCCCAACATCACTCTGAATCATTTATATGTGATGCTGTGAGTCTTAAATGGTATCTTATATCTAGTTATTTTTCACACAATTGAAACCTGGTATTTACTTATAGAATACAAGAGATTTATTTCCTGATAAAGGAATTTTAAGCATAAGACAGCCGTCTAGGGAAGAGTTTGCGTCAGGTGAGATGGGACATCCTGATTCCATTAAACATGTGTTCCCACATTCTGCAGTATGATAAAGTGAGATTCGCAGCTCTATTCCTAAAGCAGACAGGGGCCTTCCCCAACCATGGCCCATCACAAGACTCTTCAGTGCCCAAGGGGACAGCATAGAAAAGTGTAGTGTTCGTGTCCAGGAGAGAAGGGAGCAAATGTAGAAAAACTGTTGACAGCTAAAGCACTGAAAAGGCAGAAATGAAATCTTTGGAGGACATGCTAAAGCACTGGGCGCTGAAGTTCAGTCATTTGCTAAAAGCTCATGATATCTGTCATAATTCCACACCCCACGTGTCATATTACATTTATATGTTTGGCTTTAACTTCACTTCCTAATAACTTTGAAAATTTTTATTTTAATTGGCCATAGTTAATCATGTACATGAAATGACAGATGAAATATTCAAATGATATATTACAATATGTATGTACATATATACATAGAGAACTATGTTACAGAAAGAGGGACAAGGACAGAGAGAGAGAGATTAAAATGTCTGGAACACGCAACGTCTGCAGAGCTGAAACTCTGCTGGAAGTCCACCTGAAAGGGGAATAATCTTTTACCTGGGGGAGCGTCAGCCTTGTTCTATTCAGGCCGTCAGTGGATTGGATGAGAACTTCCCACCTTGTAGAGGGCAACCGCCATCATTCAGGCCACTGATTTAAATAATACTCTCATCCAAAATCATCCTCTCACAAACACGCAGATAATGTTTGACCAGAAAACTGGGGACCTGGGCCAGTGCATCTGACCCATAAATAAACCATCAAACCTTCCTTCCAGCACACTGACAAATTGTATGAAGAAAGTCGAGCAGGAAATAGGTTTATTTGACATATGCTCCACCGTGACCAAAATGGAAAATACAAAAAGTAGGTTTAAAATATAACAAAATTATTAGTAACGATTAAGAAGTTGTATATGAATGGCAATGAATTTCAGTGACTGCATTTTTAATGAAGTGATTTCAACTTTCTCTTGAATTTGATGTGAAACAACATGTGTTTAAATAATTCATAAGTATTAAAAACATATAAAATTAGTTGCGTGAATGGCATTGCATAATAGATTGGGTTTCCCAATAATTTCAAAGTGACAGGAAGCCAGAAAATTTGAACAACCCTCTGAGGTTTCTTCAAAAATTGAAGATATCCAAAGAGTTCAGTTGGAAGAAATTAGTTTGGAGCAAGTTTTATGTCACTTTTGGGAGGTATGAGCAAAAAGCTTCACTTCTGTTGTCAGTCTAGGGTCTGAGTTGCCAGCTCATCAGAGTTATGGTAGGGGATGCAACGGGCCAGTGAATTCCTTGTGGCAGGAAGTAAAACAGATTTATAGAGGTCACAGGAATCTGACCTGCTGGATGTTCTTTATTTGAAGGAGCAAACAGTGAAAGGAGGACCAGAGTGGTCAACACTTTACTACACGTTTCTAAGTATCATGATAGGAAATCATATGAGGTGATCTGCAAATTTCCCTCAGTCCATTTTCGAAGAAGAAAGGAGATTTTGTTTGGCAAGCCATGAATCAAGGGGAAATGAATTGCAAGAAAGACTCGAGGTAAAGAGACATGTGTCACCAGGTAGCGAGGCCCTTTTCAAACCAGTATGTACAACAAAATGGCCCCCAGATCAATGCAACTAGGCAGGCAGTCTTAGAAGTCAAGGATCGTGAAAGATAGAAAAGGGTCATCTTCCCCAATCAAGGAATGGAACTTTTCACTACAAGTTAGAGAACACTCCAAGCGCTCCCACTGCCAGAAACCACAGAAACTGAGAGCTAAGACAGGGACTCTGTGAGTCATGAGAACCTCGTCCAGTGAGGAGATCCTGGAACAGGATATTTCCTGTTTTCAGAGTCTCTGCCAAGCCATTTATGAGTGGATTTGCATTTTGGTTGGGAAATGATTGGACCGGGCCAGTTTTGGTAGCTCTGCTTCCCCCTGGGTGGGGCAGCAAGCCCCAATAAAAAGGTCCTCTGCTGCACGACAGCTGTCCTCTTGCTACTCGAGTTCCGATTGATTTTGGAGAACCTGGTGAGTCTGATTCTTCAGTTCAACTTTGTTCTCGGATTCCCGAATGTTGACTTTATGCTGGAGACAGCAAGTTTGATGGGTCCAAAGTTATGATCATGTGTATAATGCTACTTAGTAGATGGGAACTTGGAATCTGGGCACAATGTTATATTGTATTTACTAGATTTCTGATACCTCGTTTGATTTCCTCTATTGAGAAAGAAATTAACAGGAAGTTTTGACGTGAAGGGATAAAGAGCAAAGTATTTACTTTTTTCTATGCCTTCCTCTAGGACTTCTGCTGTGATTTCAGAGGCATTTATCTTAGAAGGTGTGAGGCCCTTACATTCATCCTGAATGCCCTTTGCTCTGTGCATAAGTCAACTTGTCAGGACCTAATGAGAGAAAATGGTGATAGAAATTGCTTGTGAGCTTGCCCAGGATTCTAGAACTTGTGATGGCCTTTTTTGAAGATGTCATTTTCAAAAAAAAAAAAAAGAGAGAGAGAGAGAAAGAAAGAAAGAAACCAAAAGAGAAAACATCGCTTGTTTCTTTAAAACAAAGATATTTTCTTTGGAAAAGTTGTATGAGAAAAGAGAAGGTTTTGTCTGGGCTGATGAAACGATTTTCTGAAGAGCGAGAGAGAAGTCAGAAATTCATTAAAAGCTATTAAAGAGATTAAAGCACTTACTTAGAGATTGGTGAGATACTATCTGTTGTTATTCCACAAGCTTTTGCTCTTTTCTCTATAGGAATTCCTTCTTGTGAACACGGTCATATACTTTCTTTCAGATATTAAGACTCCAGAAAGATGTCTTCTCAATATCAGCAGTGCAAGCAGCCCTGCCAGCCACCGCCAGTGTGCCTACCTAAGTGCCCTGACCCTTGCCCACCTGCCAAGTGTCCAGACCCTTGCCCACCTATAAAGTGCCCTGACCCATGCCCACCTGCCAAGTGTCCAGACCCTTGCCCACCTATAAAGTGCCCTGACCCATGCCTGCCTCAGCAGTGCAAGCAGAAATGCCCTCCTGGGCCCCCTGCCCATCATTGCTAGCAGAAGTGCCCACCCAAGAGCATGTAAGAGCTTGAGCTTTTATCTGCATGTGGAAAGGATAAGGACAATCGGCTCAACTAGTTCCAGAGCTCCACCTTCACCTTCTCTTCAAAGCCTATCATGGATACGGAAGAAGCTTCTCCACCCTTCAGCCTCAATATGCGTGTGGTGATTCCTGACAGACAGAGGCTTCCTATCTGAGGCTGCTATACTGCTTCCCTCTGGGTGGTGCCCGAGAAAGCATCACAGAGCCTCAGTAGAAAGAGCAGCAGCTCTCCTCCTGGGCGCCCTCTGAGGATTCTCTCCCTGTCTTCTCTGTCGGTCGGTCACCTGGGCATGGGTTTCTACCAGCTGAGCAAGTGTTACTTATCCTCCACTTCCTGAATAAAATACAATTCTTTTGTGTGATGGGAAATTTTTTTTCTTTCTTTTAAAACCTGCTTTTCGCAATATCATATCATAATTTTGGTTGATTTCTATCCTTCTTTGATCTCAAGTTTCAGGCTCTCACAGTCAGTGTTATCTGAATTTTGAGTCGTATAAATGATTATTTCTATACAGTTTCAAATCCAGGTTATTTTCCTAATTATTGCTTGATTGATTTGAGGAACACATTACTTAACTTCTTGGCATTTCAAACCCTTTAATAAACTGTGGGAAAAATCACATTTACAGTGCCTACTTGCTTAGGCATAAAAATTACATGAATATGTGTCATTCAGTTGGCACAATGCCAGGCACGTAATTGGCATTTGAGAGGTGGCCGATCATCATTGTCCCTGTCATCATCACTGTCACCACCATCACCATCGTCATCACCACCCGCAGGTGCTCCAGCAGAGGAGAGGCTCAGACATACCTAGTAGAGCAAGCAAGGAGATTCTTAAACTCTATTACCCGTTCATATTCTGTGTTCTTTTTCTTTTCCAATATAACAGAATTTTAAATGTAACACCACAGAAAAACCAGTTTGGGAAATTAATGGGATACTCTGCATAAAATTATAATAGTTCTGAAAACATGGGTAGTACAAAAGAAAGGGAATTTAAAGGGACCTTACCAGGCAGAGTGCTGCCTGCTCTCCAGGTGTACAACGTGCTCTTCTTACTGCAAAACTCAACAACCTCAGGGTCTTATTACATGTTTTCACCTCGGAAATAACCTTCTTGATTACTTTGACCCCACCTTTGAGGAACAATGGGGATTCCAATGTTTATCTTGATTTACACAATGACTGTTGCTATGCAGCTTGTTTTCTAAGTGCTTAGCTTACTGGTCCAATAAGCCGTGATAAGGGATGAGTTTTTTAAGCATACCTTTTCTTGTGCTTAGAAGTAAAGGAGTCAAACATGGCAGAAATGCAGCAGCAAAAAAATGCCCATGTTACTGCTCAATGCTCATCAGACTGTGACTTGAGTGAAAAACCAACACTGATATTTGGGAGTTGTCTCTACTGTAGCTACTCTTATTTGACCTGACATAGAAATTAGTTCTTTGAGGAGCGAAGCTCCTGTAACAAATCATAAAACTATGGCATTGGCTTATGTGTCTGGAGGTGGTTGGAAAGGAATCTGATATTGGAAGCCAAAAATGTGGTGCTACATGTTATTCAATGGCAAAATGTTTGCAGTAATGGTTGTCCATGGTATCTTTAGAGGCACACCAAAGGTTGGTCATTTGTTGATTTGCCCACGGTATTTTAGTAGACGTATGTTCAGGAAAAACTTTCTGGGTGACAGGCCAGAAATGAAGAAAATGAAAAAGATAAAAATACAGCCCAGAAATTCAAAACCTTGTTGAATTAGAAAACTCACCACTTGTAAGTCCTAAAGAGTAAGAGATGAGATTAGCAGTGGTTTAGAACTACAAGTCCAATTTCAGTTGACAGTTACAACAGAGAAAAGAGACAGAAGTTGTATTCTTCCCACCTGTGTGCCAAGGAACCTCATGGTAGCTGTATTATGTTAGGGGGAAAAGCAGTAATTTAATCAGTCCAGAAAATTTCTTCTACAAAAGGACCTTACTGAGATCTGTAGAACATGGAAATGATTGGACGACTGAATTATATCAGGCGCCTAATAAGTTTTTGAGCGAATTGAGAACTAAACAATCTATGTGCCAAAAAGAAAAAGAATGATTTCCAAGATTACTAACGACTTTCCAGACCACCTTTCCCCACTTTCCACCCTACCAAATCAGATATGGTCAGTACACGTGACTAAAAGGGAATATCCACTCTGAGATGGGTACAAGGCCCCCACAGAATAATGGATAAAGGAAGCTTTCTCAGAGAATAGTATCAGATCCTAAGAGAGCCAAGGAGGAGAAGGAACACAGAGATGCTCAAACATTGTTACTCTGTTGTATGATGGTTATTCTTTCATGCTTTCCCTCCGGGTTTATTGAGGTATAATTGACAAACTAAATTGTACATATTTACGGTGTATAATGTGATGATTTGACATATGTGTACTTTCTGCAGTGATTCCCACCATCGGTCACTTAGTACATTAATCACTTCATCAGTAACAATGTAAAGTGTGTATTTCTGTGTGTGTGTGTGTGAGAGAGAGAGAGACGAGAATGCTTAAGGTCTAATTTCTCAGCAAGATTCAAGTACACAACTGAGCGTTATTAGCTAGATCACTGTGCTGTACTGTAGACTCTGAGAACTCATTCATCACATGATTGCAAGCTTGTACCCTTGTCCCAACATCTGCACTTTTGCACAACCCCTTAGACCCTGCTGACCACCATTCTACTCTCTGTTTCTGTGACATCTGTGAGTTTGCACACACATTCCTAAATAAACAATGGTACAAAGAAGAAATAACAAACAAATAGAAAAAACTTGAGATGAATGAAAATGAAAAGAAAACATACAAGAACTTTCGGGATAAATGTACTGCAGCACCAAGAGAGCAACCTATGGCTGGAGATATCTATATTACAAAGGATGATCTCAAATCAGTAACCTGATAGACATGTATGTATGTGTGTGGGTTTATGAAAATTGAAAAGACGTAACACTAACTACAGCAACATATAAGCAGTGATGATTTTTGGCCGTTTAATAGACATGCTCATTTTTTAACAGTTTTATGTTTTCCCCATTATATATTAAATGATATAGCTTCATTTTTATAACAATGTATCATATTATTTAAAAAATATATAGTAGTCAGTGAAGATGTGGCTGAGCTGCAGGGAACGTTTACGTCCTGGCCTTCTGGCACATGCCTAGCTGATGACTCTTTCACAGGTTTCAAGTGTCTCCTCTTTCTCTTCCTCTCCTCCTCATTCCGCTCTTCTTCCTGCTGTCCCATTATAAAACCCCATTCCTAAGAAGCTTCCTGATTATTTGGCCAAGACAAATTACTGGGCCAGTTCTTCTTTCTGACTGAAGGAAGAATTATGAAAGATATGAAAGGACTATTCCTAAATGCATGGGCAATATGTCAAAGTACCAAATTGGACGGTTAAGGAGTAGATATTGGCGGTGAAGATATTATGGCAGGGTGAGGGTTCTGGAACGTGAACAGGAAGACAGAGAATAAACAGTGAACATTTTTTTTCAAATTACTGTCTTCAAGGACCTAAAACATTCTTGGAATGAGTAGAACAAAGCAAATATATCAGATGTGCCCTCAGTTCACATTTCATCCGGATGTCAGACCTTTAGTGCTTTGCTTCTCTCTCCCCTCCCAACATCACTCTGAATCATTTATATGTGATGCTGTGAGTCTTAAATGGTATCTTATATCTAGTTATTTTTCACACAATTGAAACCTGGTATTTACTTATAGAATACAAGAGATTTATTTCCTGATAAAGGAATTTTAAGCATAAGACAGCCGTCTAGGGAAGAGTTTGCGTCAGGTGAGATGGGACATCCTGATTCCATTAAACATGTGTTCCCACATTCTGCAGTATGATAAAGTGAGATTCGCAGCTCTATTCCTAAAGCAGACAGGGGCCTTCCCCAACCATGGCCCATCACAAGACTCTTCAGTGCCCAAGGGGACAGCATAGAAAAGTGTAGTGTTCGTGTCCAGGAGAGAAGGGAGCAAATGTAGAAAAACTGTTGACAGCTAAAGCACTGAAAAGGCAGAAATGAAATCTTTGGAGGACATGCTAAAGCACTGGGCGCTGAAGTTCAGTCATTTGCTAAAAGCTCATGATATCTGTCATAATTCCACACCCCACGTGTCATATTACATTTATATGTTTGGCTTTAACTTCACTTCCTAATAACTTTGAAAATTTTTATTTTAATTGGCCATAGTTAATCATGTACATGAAATGACAGATGAAATATTCAAATGATATATTACAATATGTATGTACATATATACATAGAGAACTATGTTACAGAAAGAGGGACAAGGACAGAGAGAGAGAGATTAAAATGTCTGGAACACGCAACGTCTGCAGAGCTGAAACTCTGCTGGAAGTCCACCTGAAAGGGGAATAATCTTTTACCTGGGGGAGCGTCAGCCTTGTTCTATTCAGGCCGTCAGTGGATTGGATGAGAACTTCCCACCTTGTAGAGGGCAACCGCCATCATTCAGGCCACTGATTTAAATAATACTCTCATCCAAAATCATCCTCTCACAAACACGCAGATAATGTTTGACCAGAAAACTGGGGACCTGGGCCAGTGCATCTGACCCATAAATAAACCATCAAACCTTCCTTCCAGCACACTGACAAATTGTATGAAGAAAGTCGAGCAGGAAATAGGTTTATTTGACATATGCTCCACCGTGACCAAAATGGAAAATACAAAAAGTAGGTTTAAAATATAACAAAATTATTAGTAACGATTAAGAAGTTGTATATGAATGGCAATGAATTTCAGTGACTGCATTTTTAATGAAGTGATTTCAACTTTCTCTTGAATTTGATGTGAAACAACATGTGTTTAAATAATTCATAAGTATTAAAAACATATAAAATTAGTTGCGTGAATGGCATTGCATAATAGATTGGGTTTCCCAATAATTTCAAAGTGACAGGAAGCCAGAAAATTTGAACAACCCTCTGAGGTTTCTTCAAAAATTGAAGATATCCAAAGAGTTCAGTTGGAAGAAATTAGTTTGGAGCAAGTTTTATGTCACTTTTGGGAGGTATGAGCAAAAAGCTTCACTTCTGTTGTCAGTCTAGGGTCTGAGTTGCCAGCTCATCAGAGTTATGGTAGGGGATGCAACGGGCCAGTGAATTCCTTGTGGCAGGAAGTAAAACAGATTTATAGAGGTCACAGGAATCTGACCTGCTGGATGTTCTTTATTTGAAGGAGCAAACAGTGAAAGGAGGACCAGAGTGGTCAACACTTTACTACACGTTTCTAAGTATCATGATAGGAAATCATATGAGGTGATCTGCAAATTTCCCTCAGTCCATTTTCGAAGAAGAAAGGAGATTTTGTTTGGCAAGCCATGAATCAAGGGGAAATGAATTGCAAGAAAGACTCGAGGTAAAGAGACATGTGTCACCAGGTAGCGAGGCCCTTTTCAAACCAGTATGTACAACAAAATGGCCCCCAGATCAATGCAACTAGGCAGGCAGTCTTAGAAGTCAAGGATCGTGAAAGATAGAAAAGGGTCATCTTCCCCAATCAAGGAATGGAACTTTTCACTACAAGTTAGAGAACACTCCAAGCGCTCCCACTGCCAGAAACCACAGAAACTGAGAGCTAAGACAGGGACTCTGTGAGTCATGAGAACCTCGTCCAGTGAGGAGATCCTGGAACAGGATATTTCCTGTTTTCAGAGTCTCTGCCAAGCCATTTATGAGTGGATTTGCATTTTGGTTGGGAAATGATTGGACCGGGCCAGTTTTGGTAGCTCTGCTTCCCCCTGGGTGGGGCAGCAAGCCCCAATAAAAAGGTCCTCTGCTGCACGACAGCTGTCCTCTTGCTACTCGAGTTCCGATTGATTTTGGAGAACCTGGTGAGTCTGATTCTTCAGTTCAACTTTGTTCTCGGATTCCCGAATGTTGACTTTATGCTGGAGACAGCAAGTTTGATGGGTCCAAAGTTATGATCATGTGTATAATGCTACTTAGTAGATGGGAACTTGGAATCTGGGCACAATGTTATATTGTATTTACTAGATTTCTGATACCTCGTTTGATTTCCTCTATTGAGAAAGAAATTAACAGGAAGTTTTGACGTGAAGGGATAAAGAGCAAAGTATTTACTTTTTTCTATGCCTTCCTCTAGGACTTCTGCTGTGATTTCAGAGGCATTTATCTTAGAAGGTGTGAGGCCCTTACATTCATCCTGAATGCCCTTTGCTCTGTGCATAAGTCAACTTGTCAGGACCTAATGAGAGAAAATGGTGATAGAAATTGCTTGTGAGCTTGCCCAGGATTCTAGAACTTGTGATGGCCTTTTTTGAAGATGTCATTTTCAAAAAAAAAAAAAAGAGAGAGAGAGAGAAAGAAAGAAAGAAACCAAAAGAGAAAACATCGCTTGTTTCTTTAAAACAAAGATATTTTCTTTGGAAAAGTTGTATGAGAAAAGAGAAGGTTTTGTCTGGGCTGATGAAACGATTTTCTGAAGAGCGAGAGAGAAGTCAGAAATTCATTAAAAGCTATTAAAGAGATTAAAGCACTTACTTAGAGATTGGTGAGATACTATCTGTTGTTATTCCACAAGCTTTTGCTCTTTTCTCTATAGGAATTCCTTCTTGTGAACACGGTCATATACTTTCTTTCAGATATTAAGACTCCAGAAAGATGTCTTCTCAATATCAGCAGTGCAAGCAGCCCTGCCAGCCACCGCCAGTGTGCCTACCTAAGTGCCCTGACCCTTGCCCACCTGCCAAGTGTCCAGACCCTTGCCCACCTATAAAGTGCCCTGACCCATGCCCACCTGCCAAGTGTCCAGACCCTTGCCCACCTATAAAGTGCCCTGACCCATGCCTGCCTCAGCAGTGCAAGCAGAAATGCCCTCCTGGGCCCCCTGCCCATCATTGCTAGCAGAAGTGCCCACCCAAGAGCATGTAAGAGCTTGAGCTTTTATCTGCATGTGGAAAGGATAAGGACAATTGGCTCAACTAGTTCCAGAGCTCCACCTTCACCTTCTCTTCAAAGCCTATCATGGATACGGAAGAAGCTTCTCCACCCTTCAGCCTCAATATGCGTGTGGTGATTCCTGACAGACAGAGGCTTCCTATCTGAGGCTGCTATACTGCTTCCCTCTGGGTGGTGCCCGAGAAAGCATCACAGAGCCTCAGTAGAAAGAGCAGCAGCTCTCCTCCTGGGCGCCCTCTGAGGATTCTCTCCCTGTCTTCTCTGTCGGTCGGTCACCTGGGCATGGGTTTCTACCAGCTGAGCAAGTGTTACTTATCCTCCACTTCCTGAATAAAATACAATTCTTTTGTGTGATGGGAAATTTTTTTTCTTTCTTTTAAAACCTGCTTTTCGCAATATCATATCATAATTTTGGTTGATTTCTATCCTTCTTTGATCTCAAGTTTCAGGCTCTCACAGTCAGTGTTATCTGAATTTTGAGTCGTATAAATGATTATTTCTATACAGTTTCAAATCCAGGTTATTTTCCTAATTATTGCTTGATTGATTTGAGGAACACATTACTTAACTTCTTGGCATTTCAAACCCTTTAATAAACTGTGGGAAAAATCACATTTACAGTGCCTACTTGCTTAGGCATAAAAATTACATGAATATGTGTCATTCAGTTGGCACAATGCCAGGCACGTAATTGGCATTTGAGAGGTGGCCGATCATCATTGTCCCTGTCATCATCACTGTCACCACCATCACCATCGTCATCACCACCCGCAGGTGCTCCAGCAGAGGAGAGGCTCAGACATACCTAGTAGAGCAAGCAAGGAGATTCTTAAACTCTATTACCCGTTCATATTCTGTGTTCTTTTTCTTTTCCAATATAACAGAATTTTAAATGTAACACCACAGAAAAACCAGTTTGGGAAATTAATGGGATACTCTGCATAAAATTATAATAGTTCTGAAAACATGGGTAGTACAAAAGAAAGGGAATTTAAAGGGACCTTACCAGGCAGAGTGCTGCCTGCTCTCCAGGTGTACAACGTGCTCTTCTTACTGCAAAACTCAACAACCTCAGGGTCTTATTACATGTTTTCACCTCGGAAATAACCTTCTTGATTACTTTGACCCCACCTTTGAGGAACAATGGGGATTCCAATGTTTATCTTGATTTACACAATGACTGTTGCTATGCAGCTTGTTTTCTAAGTGCTTAGCTTACTGGTCCAATAAGCCGTGATAAGGGATGAGTTTTTTAAGCATACCTTTTCTTGTGCTTAGAAGTAAAGGAGTCAAACATGGCAGAAATGCAGCAGCAAAAAAATGCCCATGTTACTGCTCAATGCTCATCAGACTGTGACTTGAGTGAAAAACCAACACTGATATTTGGGAGTTGTCTCTACTGTAGCTACTCTTATTTGACC
This sequence comes from Balaenoptera ricei, assembly GCF_028023285.1. Taxonomy (NCBI): domain Eukaryota; kingdom Metazoa; phylum Chordata; class Mammalia; order Artiodactyla; family Balaenopteridae; genus Balaenoptera; species Balaenoptera ricei. The sequence goes on from NC_082639.1 coordinate 111,101,337, forward strand.
TGACATAGAAATTAGTTCTTTGAGGAGCGAAGCTCCTGTAACAAATCATAAAACTATGGCATTGGCTTATGTGTCTGGAGGTGGTTGGAAAGGAATCTGATATTGGAAGCCAAAAATGTGGTGCTACATGTTATTCAATGGCAAAATGTTTGCAGTAATGGTTGTCCATGGTATCTTTAGAGGCACACCAAAGGTTGGTCATTTGTTGATTTGCCCACGGTATTTTAGTAGACGTATGTTCAGGAAAAACTTTCTGGGTGACAGGCCAGAAATGAAGAAAATGAAAAAGATAAAAATACAGCCCAGAAATTCAAAACCTTGTTGAATTAGAAAACTCACCACTTGTAAGTCCTAAAGAGTAAGAGATGAGATTAGCAGTGGTTTAGAACTACAAGTCCAATTTCAGTTGACAGTTACAACAGAGAAAAGAGACAGAAGTTGTATTCTTCCCACCTGTGTGCCAAGGAACCTCATGGTAGCTGTATTATGTTAGGGGGAAAAGCAGTAATTTAATCAGTCCAGAAAATTTCTTCTACAAAAGGACCTTACTGAGATCTGTAGGACATGGAAATGATTGGACGACTGAATTATATCAGGCGCCTAATAAGTTTTTGAGCGAATTGAGAACTAAACAATCTATGTGCCAAAAAGAAAAAGAATGATTTCCAAGATTACTAACGACTTTCCAGACCACCTTTCCCCACTTTCCACCCTACCAAATCAGATATGGTCAGTACACGTGACTAAAAGGGAATATCCACTCTGAGATGGGTACAAGGCCCCCACAGAATAATGGATAAAGGAAGCTTTCTCAGAGAATAGTATCAGATCCTAAGAGAGCCAAGGAGGAGAAGGAACACAGAGATGCTCAAACATTGTTACTCTGTTGTATGATGGTTATTCTTTCATGCTTTCCCTCCGGGTTTATTGAGGTATAATTGACAAACTAAATTGTACATATTTACGGTGTATAATGTGATGATTTGACATATGTGTACTTTCTGCAGTGATTCCCACCATCGGTCACTTAGTACATTAATCACTTCATCAGTAACAATGTAAAGTGTGTATTTCTGTGTGTGTGTGTGTGAGAGAGAGAGAGACGAGAATGCTTAAGGTCTAATTTCTCAGCAAGATTCAAGTACACAACTGAGTGTTATTAGCTAGATCACTGTGCTGTACTGTAGACTCTGAGAACTCATTCATCATATGATTGCAAGCTTGTACCCTTGTCCCAACATCTGCACTTTTGCACAACCCCTTAGACCCTGCTGACCACCATTCTACTCTCTGTTTCTGTGACATCTGTGAGTTTGCACACACATTCCTAAATAAACAATGGTACAAAGAAGAAATAACAAACAAATAGAAAAAACTTGAGATGAATGAAAATGAAAAGAAAACATACAAGAACTTTCGGGATAAATGTACTGCAGCACCAAGAGAGCAACCTATGGCTGGAGATATCTATATTACAAAGGATGATCTCAAATCAGTAACCTGATAGACATGTATGTATGTGTGTGGGTTTATGAAAATTGAAAAGACGTAACACTAACTACAGCAACATATAAGCAGTGATGATTTTTGGCCGTTTAATAGACATGCTCATTTTTTAACAGTTTTATGTTTTCCCCATTATATATTAAATGATATAGCTTCATTTTTATAACAATGTATCATATTATTTAAAAAATATATAGTAGTCAGTGAAGATGTGGCTGAGCTGCAGGGAACGTTTACGTCCTGGCCTTCTGGCACATGCCTAGCTGATGACTCTTTCACAGGTTTCAAGTGTCTCCTCTTTCTCTTCCTCTCCTCCTCATTCCGCTCTTCTTCCTGCTGTCCCATTATAAAACCCCATTCCTAAGAAGCTTCCTGATTATTTGGCCAAGACAAATTACTGGGCCAGTTCTTCTTTCTGACTGAAGGAAGAATTATGAAAGATATGAAAGGACTATTCCTAAATGCATGGGCAATATGTCAAAGTACCAAATTGGACGGTTAAGGAGTAGATATTGGCGGTGAAGATATTATGGCAGGGTGAGGGTTCTGGAACGTGAACAGGAAGACAGAGAATAAACAGTGAACATTTTTTTTCAAATTACTGTCTTCAAGGACCTAAAACATTCTTGGAATGAGTAGAACAAAGCAAATATATCAGATGTGCCCTCAGTTCACATTTCATCCGGATGTCAGACCTTTAGTGCTTTGCTTCTCTCTCCCCTCCCAACATCACTCTGAATCATTTATATGTGATGCTGTGAGTCTTAAATGGTATCTTATATCTAGTTATTTTTCACACAATTGAAACCTGGTATTTACTTATAGAATACAAGAGATTTATTTCCTGATAAAGGAATTTTAAGCATAAGACAGCCGTCTAGGGAAGAGTTTGCGTCAGGTGAGATGGGACATCCTGATTCCATTAAACATGTGTTCCCACATTCTGCAGTATGATAAAGTGAGATTCGCAGCTCTATTCCTAAAGCAGACAGGGGCCTTCCCCAACCATGGCCCATCACAAGACTCTTCAGTGCCCAAGGGGACAGCATAGAAAAGTGTAGTGTTCGTGTCCAGGAGAGAAGGGAGCAAATGTAGAAAAACTGTTGACAGCTAAAGCACTGAAAAGGCAGAAATGAAATCTTTGGAGGACATGCTAAAGCACTGGGCGCTGAAGTTCAGTCATTTGCTAAAAGCTCATGATATCTGTCATAATTCCACACCCCACGTGTCATATTACATTTATATGTTTGGCTTTAACTTCACTTCCTAATAACTTTGAAAATTTTTATTTTAATTGGCCATAGTTAATCATGTACATGAAATGACAGATGAAATATTCAAATGATATATTACAATATGTATGTACATATATACATAGAGAACTATGTTACAGAAAGAGGGACAAGGACAGAGAGAGAGAGATTAAAATGTCTGGAACACGCAACGTCTGCAGAGCTGAAACTCTGCTGGAAGTCCACCTGAAAGGGGAATAATCTTTTACCTGGGGGAGCGTCAGCCTTGTTCTATTCAGGCCGTCAGTGGATTGGATGAGAACTTCCCACCTTGTAGAGGGCAACCGCCATCATTCAGGCCACTGATTTAAATAATACTCTCATCGAAAATCATCCTTTCAGAAACACGCAGATAATGTTTGACCAGAAAACTGGGGACCTGGGCCAGTGCATCTGACCCATAAATAAACCATCAAACCTTCCTTCCAGCACACTGACAAATTGTATGAAGAAAGTCGAGCAGGAAATAGGTTTATTTGACATATGCTCCACCGTGACCAAAATGGAAAATACAAAAAGTAGGTTTAAAATATAACAAAATTATTAGTAACGATTAAGAAGTTGTATATGAATGGCAATGAATTTCAGTGACTGCATTTTTAATGAAGTGATTTCAACTTTCTCTTGAATTTGATGTGAAACAACATGTGTTTAAATAATTCATAAGTATTAAAAACATATAAAATTAGTTGCGTGAATGGCATTGCATAATAGATTGGGTTTCCCAATAATTTCAAAGTGACAGGAAGCCAGAAAATTTGAACAACCCTCTGAGGTTTCTTCAAAAATTGAAGATATCCAAAGAGTTCAGTTGGAAGAAATTAGTTTGGAGCAAGTTTTATGTCACTTTTGGGAGGTATGAGCAAAAAGCTTCACTTCTGTTGTCAGTCTAGGGTCTGAGTTGCCAGCTCATCAGAGTTATGGTAGGGGATGCAACGGGCCAGTGAATTCCTTGTGGCAGGAAGTAAAACAGATTTATAGAGGTCACAGGAATCTGACCTGCTGGATGTTCTTTATTTGAAGGAGCAAACAGTGAAAGGAGGACCAGAGTGGTCAACACTTTACTACACGTTTCTAAGTATCATGATAGGAAATCATATGAGGTGATCTGCAAATTTCCCTCAGTCCATTTTCGAAGAAGAAAGGAGATTTTGTTTGGCAAGCCATGAATCAAGGGGAAATGAATTGCAAGAAAGACTCGAGGTAAAGAGACATGTGTCACCAGGTAGCGAGGCCCTTTTCAAACCAGTATGTACAACAAAATGGCCCCCAGATCAATGCAACTAGGCAGGCAGTCTTAGAAGTCAAGGATCGTGAAAGATAGAAAAGGGTCATCTTCCCCAATCAAGGAATGGAACTTTTCACTACAAGTTAGAGAACACTCCAAGCGCTCCCACTGCCAGAAACCACAGAAACTGAGAGCTAAGACAGGGACTCTGTGAGTCATGAGAACCTCGTCCAGTGAGGAGATCCTGGAACAGGATATTTCCTGTTTTCAGAGTCTCTGCCAAGCCATTTATGAGTGGATTTGCATTTTGGTTGGGAAATGATTGGACCGGGCCAGTTTTGGTAGCTCTGCTTCCCCCTGGGTGGGGCAGCAAGCCCCAATAAAAAGGTCCTCTGCTGCACGACAGCTGTCCTCTTGCTACTCGAGTTCCGATTGATTTTGGAGAACCTGGTGAGTCTGATTCTTCAGTTCAACTTTGTTCTCGGATTCCCGAATGTTGACTTTATGCTGGAGACAGCAAGTTTGATGGGTCCAAAGTTATGATCATGTGTATAATGCTACTTAGTAGATGGGAACTTGGAATCTGGGCACAATGTTATATTGTATTTACTAGATTTCTGATACCTCGTTTGATTTCCTCTATTGAGAAAGAAATTAACAGGAAGTTTTGACATGAAGGGATAAAGAGCAAAGTATTTACTTTTTTCTATGCCTTCCTCTAGGACTTCTGCTGTGATTTCAGAGGCATTTATCTTAGAAGGTGTGAGGCCCTTACATTCATCCTGAATGCCCTTTGCTCTGTGCATAAGTCAACTTGTCAGGACCTAATGAGAGAAAATGGTGATAGAAATTGCTTGTGAGCTTGCCCAGGATTCTAGAACTTGTGATGGCCTTTTTTGAAGATGTCATTTTCAAAAAAAAAAAAAAAGAGAGAGAGAGAGAAAGAAAGAAAGAAACCAAAAGAGAAAACATCGCTTGTTTCTTTAAAACAAAGATATTTTCTTTGGAAAAGTTGTATGAGAAAAGAGAAGGTTTTGTCTGGGCTGATGAAACGATTTTCTGAAGAGCGAGAGAGAAGTCAGAAATTCATTAAAAGCTATTAAAGAGATTAAAGCACTTACTTAGAGATTGGTGAGATACTATCTGTTGTTATTCCACAAGCTTTTGCTCTTTTCTCTATAGGAATTCCTTCTTGTGAACACGGTCATATACTTTCTTTCAGATATTAAGACTCCAGAAAGATGTCTTCTCAATATCAGCAGTGCAAGCAGCCCTGCCAGCCACCGCCAGTGTGCCTACCTAAGTGCCCTGACCCTTGCCCACCTGCCAAGTGTCCAGACCCTTGCCCACCTATAAAGTGCCCTGACCCATGCCCACCTGCCAAGTGTCCAGACCCTTGCCCACCTATAAAGTGCCCTGACCCATGCCTGCCTCAGCAGTGCAAGCAGAAATGCCCTCCTGGGCCCCCTGCCCATCATTGCTAGCAGAAGTGCCCACCCAAGAGCATGTAAGAGCTTGAGCTTTTATCTGCATGTGGAAAGGATAAGGACAATCGGCTCAACTAGTTCCAGAGCTCCACCTTCACCTTCTCTTCAAAGCCTATCATGGATACGGAAGAAGCTTCTCCACCCTTCAGCCTCAATATGCGTGTGGTGATTCCTGACAGACAGAGGCTTCCTATCTGAGGCTGCTATACTGCTTCCCTCTGGGTGGTGCCCGAGAAAGCATCACAGAGCCTCAGTAGAAAGAGCAGCAGCTCTCCTCCTGGGCGCCCTCTGAGGATTCTCTCCCTGTCTTCTCTGTCGGTCGGTCACCTGGGCATGGGTTTCTACCAGCTGAGCAAGTGTTACTTATCCTCCACTTCCTGAATAAAATACAATTCTTTTGTGTGATGGGAAATTTTTTTTCTTTCTTTTAAAACCTGCTTTTCGCAATATCATATCATAATTTTGGTTGATTTCTATCCTTCTTTGATCTCAAGTTTCAGGCTCTCACAGTCAGTGTTATCTGAATTTTGAGTCGTATAAATGATTATTTCTATACAGTTTCAAATCCAGGTTATTTTCCTAATTATTGCTTGATTGATTTGAGGAACACATTACTTAACTTCTTGGCATTTCAAACCCTTTAATAAACTGTGGGAAAAATCACATTTACAGTGCCTACTTGCTTAGGCATAAAAATTACATGAATATGTGTCATTCAGTTGGCACAATGCCAGGCACGTAATTGGCATTTGAGAGGTGGCCGATCATCATTGTCCCTGTCATCATCACTGTCACCACCATCACCATCGTCATCACCACCCGCAGGTGCTCCAGCAGAGGAGAGGCTCAGACATACCTAGTAGAGCAAGCAAGGAGATTCTTAAACTCTATTACCCGTTCATATTCTGTGTTCTTTTTCTTTTCCAATATAACAGAATTTTAAATGTAACACCACAGAAAAACCAGTTTGGGAAATTAATGGGATACTCTGCATAAAATTATAATAGTTCTGAAAACATGGGTAGTACAAAAGAAAGGGAATTTAAAGGGACCTTACCAGGCAGAGTGCTGCCTGCTCTCCAGGTGTACAACGTGCTCTTCTTACTGCAAAACTCAACAACCTCAGGGTCTTATTACATGTTTTCACCTCGGAAATAACCTTCTTGATTACTTTGACCCCACCTTTGAGGAACAATGGGGATTCCAATGTTTATCTTGATTTACACAATGACTGTTGCTATGCAGCTTGTTTTCTAAGTGCTTAGCTTACTGGTCCAATAAGCCGTGATAAGGGATGAGTTTTTTAAGCATACCTTTTCTTGTGCTTAGAAGTAAAGGAGTCAAACATGGCAGAAATGCAGCAGCAAAAAAATGCCCATGTTACTGCTCAATGCTCATCAGACTGTGACTTGAGTGAAAAACCAACACTGATATTTGGGAGTTGTCTCTACTGTAGCTACTCTTATTTGACCTGACATAGAAATTAGTTCTTTGAGGAGCGAAGCTCCTGTAACAAATCATAAAACTATGGCATTGGCTTATGTGTCTGGAGGTGGTTGGAAAGGAATCTGATATTGGAAGCCAAAAATGTGGTGCTACATGTTATTCAATGGCAAAATGTTTGCAGTAATGGTTGTCCATGGTATCTTTAGAGGCACACCAAAGGTTGGTCATTTGTTGATTTGCCCACGGTATTTTAGTAGACGTATGTTCAGGAAAAACTTTCTGGGTGACAGGCCAGAAATGAAGAAAATGAAAAAGATAAAAATACAGCCCAGAAATTCAAAACCTTGTTGAATTAGAAAACTCACCACTTGTAAGTCCTAAAGAGTAAGAGATGAGATTAGCAGTGGTTTAGAACTACAAGTCCAATTTCAGTTGACAGTTACAACAGAGAAAAGAGACAGAAGTTGTATTCTTCCCACCTGTGTGCCAAGGAACCTCATGGTAGCTGTATTATGTTAGGGGGAAAAGCAGTAATTTAATCAGTCCAGAAAATTTCTTCTACAAAAGGACCTTACTGAGATCTGTAGGACATGGAAATGATTGGACGACTGAATTATATCAGGCGCCTAATAAGTTTTTGAGCGAATTGAGAACTAAACAATCTATGTGCCAAAAAGAAAAAGAATGATTTCCAAGATTACTAACGACTTTCCAGACCACCTTTCCCCACTTTCCACCCTACCAAATCAGATATGGTCAGTACACGTGACTAAAAGGGAATATCCACTCTGAGATGGGTACAAGGCCCCCACAGAATAATGGATAAAGGAAGCTTTCTCAGAGAATAGTATCAGATCCTAAGAGAGCCAAGGAGGAGAAGGAACACAGAGATGCTCAAACATTGTTACTCTGTTGTATGATGGTTATTCTTTCATGCTTTCCCTCCGGGTTTATTGAGGTATAATTGACAAACTAAATTGTACATATTTACGGTGTATAATGTGATGATTTGACATATGTGTACTTTCTGCAGTGATTCCCACCATCGGTCACTTAGTACATTAATCACTTCATCAGTAACAATGTAAAGTGTGTATTTCTGTGTGTGTGTGTGTGAGAGAGAGAGAGACGAGAATGCTTAAGGTCTAATTTCTCAGCAAGATTCAAGTACACAACTGAGTGTTATTAGCTAGATCACTGTGCTGTACTGTAGACTCTGAGAACTCATTCATCATATGATTGCAAGCTTGTACCCTTGTCCCAACATCTGCACTTTTGCACAACCCCTTAGACCCTGCTGACCACCATTCTACTCTCTGTTTCTGTGACATCTGTGAGTTTGCACACACATTCCTAAATAAACAATGGTACAAAGAAGAAATAACAAACAAATAGAAAAAACTTGAGATGAATGAAAATGAAAAGAAAACATACAAGAACTTTCGGGATAAATGTACTGCAGCACCAAGAGAGCAACCTATGGCTGGAGATATCTATATTACAAAGGATGATCTCAAATCAGTAACCTGATAGACATGTATGTATGTGTGTGGGTTTATGAAAATTGAAAAGACGTAACACTAACTACAGCAACATATAAGCAGTGATGATTTTTGGCCGTTTAATAGACATGCTCATTTTTTAACAGTTTTATGTTTTCCCCATTATATATTAAATGATATAGCTTCATTTTTATAACAATGTATCATATTATTTAAAAAATATATAGTAGTCAGTGAAGATGTGGCTGAGCTGCAGGGAACGTTTACGTCCTGGCCTTCTGGCACATGCCTAGCTGATGACTCTTTCACAGGTTTCAAGTGTCTCCTCTTTCTCTTCCTCTCCTCCTCATTCCGCTCTTCTTCCTGCTGTCCCATTATAAAACCCCATTCCTAAGAAGCTTCCTGATTATTTGGCCAAGACAAATTACTGGGCCAGTTCTTCTTTCTGACTGAAGGAAGAATTATGAAAGATATGAAAGGACTATTCCTAAATGCATGGGCAATATGTCAAAGTACCAAATTGGACGGTTAAGGAGTAGATATTGGCGGTGAAGATATTATGGCAGGGTGAGGGTTCTGGAACGTGAACAGGAAGACAGAGAATAAACAGTGAACATTTTTTTTCAAATTACTGTCTTCAAGGACCTAAAACATTCTTGGAATGAGTAGAACAAAGCAAATATATCAGATGTGCCCTCAGTTCACATTTCATCCGGATGTCAGACCTTTAGTGCTTTGCTTCTCTCTCCCCTCCCAACATCACTCTGAATCATTTATATGTGATGCTGTGAGTCTTAAATGGTATCTTATATCTAGTTATTTTTCACACAATTGAAACCTGGTATTTACTTATAGAATACAAGAGATTTATTTCCTGATAAAGGAATTTTAAGCATAAGACAGCCGTCTAGGGAAGAGTTTGCGTCAGGTGAGATGGGACATCCTGATTCCATTAAACATGTGTTCCCACATTCTGCAGTATGATAAAGTGAGATTCGCAGCTCTATTCCTAAAGCAGACAGGGGCCTTCCCCAACCATGGCCCATCACAAGACTCTTCAGTGCCCAAGGGGACAGCATAGAAAAGTGTAGTGTTCGTGTCCAGGAGAGAAGGGAGCAAATGTAGAAAAACTGTTGACAGCTAAAGCACTGAAAAGGCAGAAATGAAATCTTTGGAGGACATGCTAAAGCACTGGGCGCTGAAGTTCAGTCATTTGCTAAAAGCTCATGATATCTGTCATAATTCCACACCCCACGTGTCATATTACATTTATATGTTTGGCTTTAACTTCACTTCCTAATAACTTTGAAAATTTTTATTTTAATTGGCCATAGTTAATCATGTACATGAAATGACAGATGAAATATTCAAATGATATATTACAATATGTATGTACATATATACATAGAGAAATAGGTGACAGAAAGAGGGACAAGGACAGAGAGAGAGAGATTAAAATGTCTGGAACACGCAACGTCTGCAGAGCTGAAACTCTGCTGGAAGTCCACCTGAAAGGGGAATAATCTTTTACCTGGGGGAGCGTCAGCCTTGTTCTATTCAGGCCGTCAGTGGATTGGATGAGAACTTCCCACCTTGTAGAGGGCAACCGCCATCATTCAGGCCACTGATTTAAATAATACTCTCATCGAAAATCATCCTTTCAGAAACACGCAGATAATGTTTGACCAGAAAACTGGGGACCTGGGCCAGTGCATCTGACCCATAAATAAACCATCAAACCTTCCTTCCAGCACACTGACAAATTGTATGAAGAAAGTCGAGCAGGAAATAGGTTTATTTGACATATGCTCCACCGTGACCAAAATGGAAAATACAAAAAGTAGGTTTAAAATATAACAAAATTATTAGTAACGATTAAGAAGTTGTATATGAATGGCAATGAATTTCAGTGACTGCATTTTTAATGAAGTGATTTCAACTTTCTCTTGAATTTGATGTGAAACAACATGTGTTTAAATAATTCATAAGTATTAAAAACATATAAAATTAGTTGCGTGAATGGCATTGCATAATAGATTGGGTTTCCCAATAATTTCAAAGTGACAGGAAGCCAGAAAATTTGAACAACCCTCTGAGGTTTCTTCAAAAATTGAAGATATCCAAAGAGTTCAGTTGGAAGAAATTAGTTTGGAGCAAGTTTTATGTCACTTTTGGGAGGTATGAGCAAAAAGCTTCACTTCTGTTGTCAGTCTAGGGTCTGAGTTGCCAGCTCATCAGAGTTATGGTAGGGGATGCAACGGGCCAGTGAATTCCTTGTGGCAGGAAGTAAAACAGATTTATAGAGGTCACAGGAATCTGACCTGCTGGATGTTCTTTATTTGAAGGAGCAAACAGTGAAAGGAGGACCAGAGTGGTCAACACTTTACTACACGTTTCTAAGTATCATGATAGGAAATCATATGAGGTGATCTGCAAATTTCCCTCAGTCCATTTTCGAAGAAGAAAGGAGATTTTGTTTGGCAAGCCATGAATCAAGGGGAAATGAATTGCAAGAAAGACTCGAGGTAAAGAGACATGTGTCACCAGGTAGCGAGGCCCTTTTCAAACCAGTATGTACAACAAAATGGCCCCCAGATCAATGCAACTAGGCAGGCAGTCTTAGAAGTCAAGGATCGTGAAAGATAGAAAAGGGTCATCTTCCCCAATCAAGGAATGGAACTTTTCACTACAAGTTAGAGAACACTCCAAGCGCTCCCACTGCCAGAAACCACAGAAACTGAGAGCTAAGACAGGGACTCTGTGAGTCATGAGAACCTCGTCCAGTGAGGAGATCCTGGAACAGGATATTTCCTGTTTTCAGAGTCTCTGCCAAGCCATTTATGAGTGGATTTGCATTTTGGTTGGGAAATGATTGGACCGGGCCAGTTTTGGTAGCTCTGCTTCCCCCTGGGTGGGGCAGCAAGCCCCAATAAAAAGGTCCTCTGCTGCACGACAGCTGTCCTCTTGCTACTCGAGTTCCGATTGATTTTGGAGAACCTGGTGAGTCTGATTCTTCAGTTCAACTTTGTTCTCGGATTCCCGAATGTTGACTTTATGCTGGAGACAGCAAGTTTGATGGGTCCAAAGTTATGATCATGTGTATAATGCTACTTAGTAGATGGGAACTTGGAATCTGGGCACAATGTTATATTGTATTTACTAGATTTCTGATACCTCGTTTGATTTCCTCTATTGAGAAAGAAATTAACAGGAAGTTTTGACGTGAAGGGATAAAGAGCAAAGTATTTACTTTTTTCTATGCCTTCCTCTAGGACTTCTGCTGTGATTTCAGAGGCATTTATCTTAGAAGGTGTGAGGCCCTTACATTCATCCTGAATGCCCTTTGCTCTGTGCATAAGTCAACTTGTCAGGACCTAATGAGAGAAAATGGTGATAGAAATTGCTTGTGAGCTTGCCCAGGATTCTAGAACTTGTGATGGCCTTTTTTGAAGATGTCATTTTCAAAAAAAAAAAAAAGAGAGAGAGAGAGAAAGAAAGAAAGAAACCAAAAGAGAAAACATCGCTTGTTTCTTTAAAACAAAGATATTTTCTTTGGAAAAATTGTATGAGAAAAGAGAAGGTTTTGTCTGGGCTGATGAAACGATTTTCTGAAGAGCGAGAGAGAAGTCAGAAATTCATTAAAAGCTATTAAAGAGATTAAAGCACTTACTTAGAGATTGGTGAGATACTATCTGTTGTTATTCCACAAGCTTTTGCTCTTTTCTCTATAGGAATTCCTTCTTGTGAACACGGTCATATACTTTCTTTCAGATATTAAGACTCCAGAAAGATGTCTTCTCAATATCAGCAGTGCAAGCAGCCCTGCCAGCCACCGCCAGTGTACCTACCTAAGTGCCCTGACCCTTGCCCACCTGCCAAGTGCCCAGACCCTTGCCCACCTATAAAGTGCCCTGACCCATGCCCACCTGCCAAGTGTCCAGGCCCTTGCCCACGTATAAAGTGCCCTGACCCATGCCCACCTGCCAAGTGTCCATACCCTTGCCCATCTATAAAGTGCCCTGACTCATGCCCACCTGCCAAGTGTCCAGACCCTTGCCCACCTATAAAGTGCCCTGACCCATGCCTGCCTCAGCAGTGCAAGCAGAACTGCACTCCTGGGCCTCCTGCCCATCATTGCTAGCAGAAGTGCCCACCCAAGAGCATGTAAGAGCTTGAGCTTTTATCTGCATCTGGAAAAGGTAAGGACAATCGGCTCAACTAGTTCCAGAGCTCCACCTTCACCTTCTCTTCAAAGCCTATCATGGATACGGAAGAAGCTTCTCCACCCTTCAGCCTCAATATGCCTGTGGTGATTCCTGACAGACAGAGGCTTCCTATCTGAGGCTGCTATACTGCTTCCCTCTGGGTGGTGCCCGAGAAAGCATCACAGAGCCTCAGTAGAAAGAGCAGCAGCTCTCCTCCTGGGCGCCCTCTGAGGATTCTCTCCCTGTCTTCTCTGTCGGTCGGTCACCTGGGCATGGGTTTCTACCAGCTGAGCAAGTGTTACTTATCCTCCACTTCCTGAATAAAATACAATTCTTTTGTGTGATGGGAAATTTTTTTTCTTTCTTTTAAAACCTGCTTTTCGCAATATCATATCATAATTTTGGTTGATTTCTATCCTTCTTTGATCTCAAGTTTCAGGCTCTCACAGTCAGTGTTATCTGAATTTTGAGTCGTATAAATGATTATTTCTATACAGTTTCAAATCCAGGTTATTTTCCTAATTATTGCTTGATTGATTTGAGGAACACATTATTTAACTTCTTGGCATTTCAAACCCTTTAATAAACTGTGGGAAAAATCACATTTACAGTGCCTACTTGCTTAGGCATAAAAATTACATGAATATGTGTCATTCAGTTGGCACAATGCCAGGCACGTAATTGGCATTTGAGAGGTGGCCGATCATCATTGTCCCTGTCATCATCACTGTCACCACCATCACCATCGTCATCACCACCCGCAGGTGCTCCAGCAGAGGAGAGGCTCAGACATACCTAGTAGAGCAAGCGAGGAGATTCTTAAACTCTATTACCCGTTCATATTCTGTGTTCTTTTTCTTTTCCAATATAACAGAATTTTAAATGTAACACCACAGAAAAACCAGTTTGGGAAATTAATGGGATACTCTGCATAAAATTATAATAGTTCTGAAAACATGGGTAGTACAAAAGAAAGGGAATTTAAAGGGACCTTACCAGGCAGAGTGCTGCCTGCTCTCCAGGTGTACAACGTGCTCTTCTTACTGCAAAACTCAACAACCTCAGGGTCTTATTACATGTTTTCACCTCGGAAATAACCTTCTTGACTACTTTGACCCCACCTTTGAGGAACAATGGGGATTCCAATGTTTATCTTGATTTACACAATGACTGTTGCTATGCAGCTTGTTTTCTAAGTGCTTAGCTTACTGGTCCAATAAGCCGTGATAAGGGATGAGTTTTTTAAGCATACCTTTTCTTGTGCTTAGAAGTAAAGGAGTCAAACATGGCAGAAATGCAGCAGCAAAAAAATGCCCATGTTACTGCTCAATGCTCATCAGACTGTGACTTGAGTGAAAAACCAACACTGATATTTGGGAGTTGTCTCTACTGTAGCTACTCTTATTTGACCTGACATAGAAATTAGTTCTTTGAGGAGCGAAGCTCCTGTAACAAATCATAAAGCTATGGCATTGGCTTATGTGTCTGGAGGTGGTTGGAAAGGAATGTGATATTGGAAGCCAAAAATGTGGTGCTACATGTTATTCAATGGCAAAATGTTTGCAGTAATGGTTGTCCATGGTATCTTTAGAGGCACACCAAAGGTTGGTCATTTGTTGATTTGCCCACGGTATTTTAGTAGACGTATGTTCAGGAAAAACTTTCTGGGTGACAGGCCAGAAATGAAGAAAATGAAAAAGATAAAAATACAGCCCAGAAATTCAAAACCTTGTTGAATTAGAAAACTCACCACTTGTAAGTCCTAAAGAGTAAGAGATGAGATTAGCAGTGGTTTAGAACTACAAGTCCAATTTCAGTTGACAGTTACAACAGAGAAAAGAGACAGAAGTTGTATTCTTCCCACCTGTGTGCCAAGGAACCTCATGGTAGCTGTATTATGTTAGGGGGAAAAGCAGTAATTTAATCAGTCCAGAAAATTTCTTCTACAAAAGGACCTTACTGAGATCTGTAGGACATGGAAATGATTGGACGACTGAATTATATCAGGCGCCTAATAAGTTTTTGAGCGAATTGAGAACTAAACAATCTATGTGCCAAAACGAAAAAGAATGATTTCCAAGATTACTAACGACTTTCCAGACCACCTTTCCCCACATTCCCCCCTACCAAATCAGATATGGTCAGTACACGTGACTAAAAGGGAATATCCACTCTGAGATGGGTACAAGGCCCCCACAGAATAATGGATAAAGGAAGCTTTCTCAGAGAATAGTGTCAGATCCTAATAGAGCCAAGGGGGAGAAGGAACACAGAGATGCTCAAACATTGTTACTCTGTTGTATGATGGTTATTCTTTCATGCTTTCCCTCCGGGTTTATTGAGGTATAATTGACAAACTAAATTGTACATATTTACGGTGTATAATGTGATGATTTGACATATGTGTACTTTCTGCAGTGATTCCCACCATCGGTCACTTAGTACATTAATCACTTCATCAGTAACAATGTAGAGTGTGTATTTCTCTGTGTTTTTGTGTTTGTGTGTGTGTGTGTGTGTGTGTGTGAGACGAGAATGCTTAAGGTCTAATTTCTCAGCAAGATTCAAGTACACAACTGAGTGTTATTAGCTAGACCACCACGCTGTACTGTAGACTCTGAGAACTCATTCATCATATGATTGCAACCTTGTACCCTTGTCCCAACATCTCCACTTTTGCACAACCCCTTAGACCCTGCTGACCACCATTCTACTCTCTGTTTCTGTGACATCTGTGAGTTTGCACACACATTCCTAAATAAACAATGGTGCAAAGAAGAAATAACAAACAAATAGAAAAAACTTGTGATGAATGAAAATGAAAAGAAAACATACAAGAACTTTCGGGATAAATGTACTGCAGCACAAAGAGAGCAACCTATGGCTGGAGATATCTATATTACAAAAGATGATCTCAAATCAGTAACCTGATAGACATGTATGTATGTGTGTGGGTTTATGAAAACTGAAAAGACGTAACACTAACTAGAGCAACATATAAGCAGTGATTATTTTTGGCCGTTTAATAGACATGCTCATTTTTTAACAGCTTTATGTTTTCCCCATTATATATTAAATGATATAGCTTCATTTTTATAACAATGTATCATATTATTTAAAAAATATATAGTAGTCAGTGAAGATGTGGCTGAGCTGCAGGGAACGTTTACGTCCTGGCCTTCTGGCACATGCCTAGCTGATGACTCTTTCACAGGTTTCAAGTGTCTCCTCTTTCTCTTCCTCTCCTCCTCATTCCGCTCTTCTTCCTGCTGTCCCATCATAAAACCCCATTCCTTTGAAGCTTCCTGATTATTTGGCCAAGACAAATTACTAGGCCAGTTCTTCTTTCTGACTGCAGGAAGAATTATGAAAGATATGAAAGGACTATTCCTAAATGCATGGGCAATATGTCAAAGTACCAAATTGGACGGTTAAGGGGTAGATATTGGCGGTGAAGATATTATGGCAGGGTGAGGGTTCTGGAACGTGAACAGGAAGACAGAGAATAAACAGTGAACATTTTGTTCAAATTACTGTCTTCAAGGACCTAAAACATTCTTGGAATGAGTAGAACAAAGCAAATATATCAGATGTGCCCTAAGTTCACATTTCATCCGGATGTCCGACCTTTAGTGCTTTGCTTCTCTCTCCCCTCCCAACGTCACTCTGAATCATTTATATGTGATGCTGTGAGTCTTAAATGGTATCTTATATCTAGTTATTTTTCACACAATTGAAACCTGGTATTTACTTATAGAATACAAGAGATTTATTTCCTGATAAAGGAATTTTAAGCATAAGACAGCCGTCTAGGGAAGAGTTTGCGTCAGGTGAGATGGGACATCCTGATTCCATTAAACATGTGTACCCACATTCTGCAGTATGATAAAGTGAGATTCGCAGCTCTGTTCCTAAAGCACACAGGGGCCTTCACCAACCACGACCCATCACAAGACTCTTCAGTGCCCAAGGGGACAGCATAGAAAAGTGTAGTGTTCGTGTCCAGGATAGAAGGGAGGAACTGTAGAAAAACTGTTGACAGCTAAAGCACTGAAAAGGCAGAAATGAAATCTTTGGAGGACATGCTAAAGCACTGGGCACTGAAGTTCAGTCATTTGCTAAAAGCTCATGATATCTGTCATAATTCCACACCCCACGTGTCATATTACATTTATATGTTTGGCTTTAACTTCACTTCCTAATAACTTTGAAAATTTTTATTTTAATTGGCCATAGTTAATCATGTACATGAAATGACAGATGAAATATTCAAATGATATATTACAATATGTATGTACATATATACATAGAGAACTATGTTACAGAAAGAGGGACAAGGACAGAGAGAGAGAGATTAAAATGTCTGGAACACGCAACGTCTGCAGAGCTGAAACTCTGCTGGAAGTCCACCTGAAAGGGGAATAATCTTTTACCTGGGGGAGCGTCAGCCTTGTTCTATTCAGGCCGTCAGTGGATTGGATGAGAACTTCCCACCTTGTAGAGGGCAACCGCCATCATTCAGGCCACTGATTTAAATAATACTCTCATCTAAAATCATCCTTTCACAAACACGCAGATAATGTTTGACCAGAAAACTGGGGACCTGGGCCAGTGCATCTGACCCATAAATAAACCATCAAACCTTCCTTCCAGCACACTGACAAATTGTATGAAGAAAGTCGAGCAGGAAATAGGTTTATTTGACATATGCTCCACCGTGACCAAAATGGAAAATACAAAAAGTAGGTTTAAAATATAACAAAATTATTAGTAACGATTAAGAAGTTGTATATGAATGGCAATGAATTTCAGTGACTGCATTTTTAATGAAGTGATTTCAACTTTCTCTTGAATTTGATGTGAAACAACATGTGTTTAAATAATTCATAAGTATTAAAAACATATAAAATTAGTTGCGTGAATGGCATTGCATAATAGATTGGGTTTCCCAATAATTTCAAAGTGACAGGAAGCCAGAAAATTTGAACAACCCTCTGAGGTTTCTTCAAAAATTGAAGATATCCAAAGAGTTCAGTTGGAAGAAATTAGTTTGGAGCAAGTTTTATGTCACTTTTGGGAGGTATGAGTAAAAAGCTTCACTTCTGTTGTCAGTCTAGGGTCTGAGTTGCCAGCTCCTCTGAGTTATGGTAGGGGATGCAACGGGCCAGTGAATTCCTTGTGGCAGGAAGTAAAACAGATTTATAGAGGTCACAGGAATCTGACCTGCTGGATGTTCTTTATTTGAAGGAGCAAACAGTGAAAGGAGGACCAGAGTGGTCAACACTTTACTACACGTTTCTAAGTATCATGATAGGAAATCATATGAGGTGATCTGCAAATTTCCCTCAGTCCATTTTCGAAGAAGAAAGGAGATTTTGTTTGGCAAGCCATGAATCAAGGGGAAATGAATTGCAAGAAAGACTCGAGGTAAAGAGACATGTGTCACCAGGTAGCGAGGCCCTTTTCAAACCAGTATGTACAACAAAATGGCCCCCAGATCAATGCAACTAGGCAGGCAGTCTTAGAAGTCAAGGATCGTGAAAGATAGAAAAGGGTCATCTTCCCCAATCAAGGAATGGAACTTTTCACTACAAGTTAGAGAACACTCCAAGCGCTCCCACTGCCAGAAACCACAGAAACTGAGAGCTAAGACAGGGACTCTGTGAGTCATGAGAACCTCGTCCAGTGAGGAGATCCTGGAACAGGATATTTCCTGTTTTCAGAGTCTCTGCCAAGCCATTTATGAGTGGATTTGCATTTTGGTTGGGAAATGATTGGACCGGGCCAGTTTTGGTAGCTCCGCTTCCCCCTGGGTGGGGCAGCAAGCCCCAATAAAAGGTCCTCTGCTGCACGACAGCTGTCCTCTTGCTACTCGAGTTCCGATTGATTTTGGAGAACCTGGTGAGTCTGATTCTTCAGTTCAACTTTGTTCTCGGATCCCCGAATGTTGACTTTATGCTGGAGACAGCAAGTTTGATGGGTCCAAAGTTATGATCATGTGTATAATGCTACTTAGTAGATGGGAACTTGGAATCTGGGCACAATGTTATATTGTATTTACTAGATTTCTGATACCTCGTTTGATTTCCTCTATTGAGAAAGAAATTAACAGGAAGTTTTGACATGAAGGGATAAAGAGCAAAGTATTTACTTTTTTCTATGCCTTTCTCTTGGACTTCTGCTGTGATTTCAGAGGCATTTATCTTAGAAGGTGTGAGGCCCTTACATTCATCCTGAATGCCCTTTGCTCTGTGCATAAGTCACCTTGTCAGGACCTAATGAGAGAAAATGGTGATAGAAATTGCTTGTGAGCTTGCCCAGGATTCTAGAACTTGTGATGGCCTTTGTTGAAGATGTCATTTTCAAAAAAAAAAAAAAAAAAGAGAGAGAGAGAGAAAGAAAGAAAGAAACCAAAAGAGAAAACATTGCTTGTTTCTTTAAAACAAAGATATTTTCTTTGGAAAAGTTGTATGAGAAAAGAGAAGGTTTTGTCTGGGCTGATGAAACGATTTTCTGAAGAGCGAGAGAGAAGTCAGAAATTCATTAAAAGCTATTAAAGAGATTAAAGCACTTACTTAGAGATTGGTGAGATACTATCTGTTGTTATTCCACAAGCTTTTGCTCTTTTCTCTATAGGAATTCCTTCTTGTGAACACGGTCATATACTTTCTTTCAGATATTAAGACTCCAGAAAGATGTCTTCTCAATATCAGCAGTGCAAGCAGCCCTGCCAGCCACCACCAGTGTGCCTACCTAAGTGTCCAGACCCTTGCCCACCTATAAAGTGTCCTGACCCATGCCCACCTGCCAAGTGTCCAGACCCTTGCCCACCTATAAAGTGCCCTGACCCATGCCTGCCTCAGCAGTGCAAGCAGAAATGCCCTCCTGGGCCCCCTGCCCATCATTGCTAGCAGAAGTGCCCACCCAAGAGCATGTAAGAGCTTGAGCTTTTATCTGCATCTGGAAAGGATAAGGACAATCGGCTCAACTAGTTCCAGAGCTCCACCTTCACCTTCTCTTCAAAGCCTATCATGGATACGGAAGAAGCTTCTCCACCCTTCAGCCTCAATATGCGTGTGGTGATTCCTGACAGACAGAGGCTTCCTATCTGAGGCTGCTATACTGCTTCCCTCTGGGTGGTGCCCGAGAAAGCATCACAGAGCCTCAGTAGAAAGAGCAGCAGCTCTCCTCCTGGGCGCCCTCTGAGGATTCTCTCCCTGTCTTCTCTGTCGGTCGGTCACCTGGGCATGGGTTTCTACCAGCTGAGCAAGTGTTACTTATCCTCCACTTCCTGAATAAAATACAATTCTTTTGTGTGATGGGAAATTTTTTTTCTTTCTTTTAAAACCTGCTTTTCGCAATATCATATCATAATTTTGGTTGATTTCTATCCTTCTTTGATCTCAAGTTTCAGGCTCTCACAGTCAGTGTTATCTGAATTTTGAGTCGTATAAATGATTATTTCTATACAGTTTCAAATCCAGGTTATTTTCCTAATTATTGCTTGATTGATTTGAGGAACACATTACTTAACTTCTTGGCATTTCAAACCCTTTAATAAACTGTGGGAAAAATCACATTTACAGTGCCTACTTGCTTAGGCATAAAAATTACATGAATATGTGTCATTCAGTTGGCACAATGCCAGGCACGTAATTGGCATTTGAGAGGTGGCCGATCATCATTGTCCCTGTCATCATCACTGTCACCACCATCACCATCGTCATCACCACCCGCAGGTGCTCCAGCAGAGGAGAGGCTCAGACATACCTAGTAGAGCAAGCGAGGAGATTCTTAAACTCTATTACCCGTTCATATTCTGTGTTCTTTTTCTTTTCCAATATAACAGAATTTTAAATGTAACACCACAGAAAAACCAGTTTGGGAAATTAATGGGATACTCTGCATAAAATTATAATAGTTCTGAAAACATGGGTAGTACAAAAGAAAGGGAATTTAAAGGGACCTTACCAGGCAGAGTGCTGCCTGCTCTCCAGGTGTACAACGTGCTCTTCTTACTGCAAAACTCAACAACCTCAGGGTCTTATTACATGTTTTCACCTCGGAAATAACCTTCTTGATTACTTTGACCCCACCTTTGAGGAACAATGGGGATTCCAATGTTTATCTTGATTTACACAATGACTGTTGCTATGCAGCTTGTTTTCTAAGTGCTTAGCTTACTGGTCCAATAAGCCGTGATAAGGGATGAGTTTTTTAAGCATACCTTTTCTTGTGCTTAGAAGTAAAGGAGTCAAACATGGCAGAAATGCAGCAGCAAAAAAATGCCCATGTTACTGCTCAATGCTCATCAGACTGTGACTTGAGTGAAAAACCAACACTGATATTTGGGAGTTGTCTCTACTGTAGCTACTCTTATTTGACCTGACATAGAAATTAGTTCTTTGAGGAGCGAAGCTCCTGTAACAAATCTTAAAACTGTGGCATTGGCTTATGTGTCTGGAGGTGGTTGGAAAGGAATCTGATATTGGAAGCCAAAAATGTGGTGCTACATGTTATTCAATGGCAAAATGTTTGCAGTAATGGTTGTCCATGGTATCTTTAGAGGCACACCAAAGGTTGGTCATTTGTTGATTTGCCCACGGTATTTTAGTAGACGTATGTTCAGGAAAAACTTTCTGGGTGACAGGCCAGAAATGAAGAAAATGAAAAAGATAAAAATACAGCCCAGAAATTCAAAACCTTGTTGAATTAGAAAACTCACCACTTGTAAGTCCTAAAGAGTAAGAGATGAGATTAGCAGTGGTTTAGAACTACAAGTCCAATTTCAGTTGACAGTTACAACAGAGAAAAGAGACAGAAGTTGTATTCTTCCCACCTGTGTGCCAAGGAACCTCATGGTAGCTGTATTATGTTAGGGGGAAAAGCAGTAATTTAATCAGTCCAGAAAATTTCTTCTACAAAAGGACCTTACTGAGATCTGTAGGACATGGAAATGATTGGACGACTGAATTATATCAGGCGCCTAATAAGTTTTTGAGCGAATTGAGAACTAAACAATCTATGTGCCAAAAAGAAAAAGAATGATTTCCAAGATTACTAACGACTTTCCAGACCACCTTTCCCCACTTTCCACCCTACCTAATCAGATATGGTCAGTACACGTGACTAAAAGGGAATATCCACTCTGAGATGGGTACAAGGCCCCCACAGAATAATGGATAAAGGAAGCTTTCTCAGAGAATAGTATCAGATCCTAAGAGAGCCAAGGAGGAGAAGGAACACAGAGATGCTCAAACATTGTTACTCTGTTGTATGATGGTTATTCTTTCATGCTTTCCCTCCGGGTTTATTGAGGTATAATTGACAAACTAAATTGTACATATTTACGGTGTATAATGTGATGATTTGACATATGTGTACTTTCTGCAGTGATTCCCACCATCGGTCACTTAGTACATTAATCACTTCATCAGTAACAATGTAAAGTGTGTATTTCTGTGTGTGTGTGTGTGAGAGAGAGAGAGACGAGAATGCTTAAGGTCTAATTTCTCAGCAAGATTCAAGTACACAACTGAGTGTTATTAGCTAGATCACTGTGCTGTACTGTAGACTCTGAGAACTCATTCATCATATGATTGCAAGCTTGTACCCTTGTCCCAACATCTGCACTTTTGCACAACCCCTTAGACCCTGCTGACCACCATTCTACTCTCTGTTTCTGTGACATCTGTGAGTTTGCACACACATTCCTAAATAAACAATGGTACAAAGAAGAAATAACAAACAAATAGAAAAAACTTGAGATGAATGAAAATGAAAAGAAAACATACAAGAACTTTCGGGATAAATGTACTGCAGCACCAAGAGAGCAACCTATGGCTGGAGATATCTATATTACAAAGGATGATCTCAAATCAGTAACCTGATAGACATGTATGTATGTGTGTGGGTTTATGAAAATTGAAAAGACGTAACACTAACTACAGCAACATATAAGCAGTGATGATTTTTGGCCGTTTAATAGACATGCTCATTTTTTAACAGCTTTATGTTTTCCCCATTATATATTAAATGATATAGCTTCATTTTTATAACAATGTATCATATTATTTAAAAAATATATAGTAGTCAGTGAAGATGTGGCTGAGCTGCAGGGAACGTTTACGTCCTGGCCTTCTGGCACATGCCTAGCTGATGACTCTTTCACAGGTTTCAAGTGTCTCCTCTTTCTCTTCCTCTCCTCCTCATTCCGCTCTTCTTCCTGCTGTCCCATTATAAAACCCCATTCCTAAGAAGCTTCCTGATTATTTGGCCAAGACAAATTACTAGGCCAGTTCTTCTTTCTGACTGCAGGAAGAATTATGAAAGATATGAAAAGACTATTCCTAAATGCATGGGCAATATGTCAAAGTACCAAATTGGACGGTTAAGGGGTAGATATTGGCGGTGAAGATATTATGGCAGGGTGAGGGTTCTGGAACGTGAACAGGAAGACAGAGAATAAACAGTGAACATTTTTTTTCAAATTACTGTCTTCAAGGACCTAAAACATTCTTGGAATGAGTAGAACAAAGCAAATATATCAGATGTGCCCTCAGTTCACATTTCATCCGGATGTCAGACCTTTAGTGCTTTGCTTCTCTCTCCCCTCCCAACGTCACTCTGAATCATTTATATGTGATGCTGTGAGTCTTAAATGGTATCTTATATCTAGTTATTTTTCACACAATTGAAACCTGGTATTTACTTATAGAATACAAGAGATTTATTTCCTGATAAAGGAATTTTAAGCATAAGACAGCCGTCTAGGGAAGAGTTTGCGTCAGGTGAGATGGGACATCCTGATTCCATTAAACATGTGTTCCCACATTCTGCAGTATGATAAAGTGAGATTCGCAGCTCTATTCCTAAAGCAGACAGGGGCCTTCCCCAACCATGGCCCATCACAAGACTCTTCAGTGCCCAAGGGGACAGCATAGAAAAGTGTAGTGTTCGTGTCCAGGAGAGAAGGGAGCAAATGTAGAAAAACTGTTGACAGCTAAAGCACTGAAAAGGCAGAAATGAAATCTTTGGAGGACATGCTAAAGCACTGGGCGCTGAAGTTCAGTCATTTGCTAAAAGCTCATGATATCTGTCATAATTCCACACCCCACGTGTCCTATTACATTTATATGTTTGGCTTTAACTTCACTTCCTAATAACTTTGAAAATTTTTATTTTAATTGGCCATAGTTAATCATGTACATGAAATGACAGATGAAATATTCAAATGATATATTACAATATGTATGTACATATATACATAGAGAACTATGTTACAGAAAGAGGGACAAGGACAGAGAGAGAGAGATTAAAATGTCTGGAACACGCAACGTCTGCAGAGCTGAAACTCTGCTGGAAGTCCACCTGAAAGGGGAATAATCTTTTACCTGGGGGAGCGTCAGCCTTGTTCTATTCAGGCCGTCAGTGGATTGGATGAGAACTTCCCACCTTGTAGAGGGCAACCGCCATCATTCAGGCCACTGATTTAAATAATACTCTCATCGAAAATCATCCTTTCAGAAACACGCAGATAATGTTTGACCAGAAAACTGGGGACCTGGGCCAGTGCATCTGACCCATAAATAAACCATCAAACCTTCCTTCCAGCACACTGACAAATTGTATGAAGAAAGTCGAGCAGGAAATAGGTTTATTTGACATATGCTCCACCGTGACCAAAATGGAAAATACAAAAAGTAGGTTTAAAATATAACAAAATTATTAGTAACGATTAAGAAGTTGTATATGAATGGCAATGAATTTCAGTGACTGCATTTTTAATGAAGTGATTTCAACTTTCTCTTGAATTTGATGTGAAACAACATGTGTTTAAATAATTCATAAGTATTAAAAACATATAAAATTAGTTGCGTGAATGGCATTGCATAATAGATTGGGTTTCCCAATAATTTCAAAGTGACAGGAAGCCAGAAAATTTGAACAACCCTCTGAGGTTTCTTCAAAAATTGAAGATATCCAAAGAGTTCAGTTGGAAGAAATTAGTTTGGAGCAAGTTTTATGTCACTTTTGGGAGGTATGAGTAAAAAGCTTCACTTCTGTTGTCAGTCTAGGGTCTGAGTTGCCAGCTCCTCTGAGTTATGGTAGGGGATGCAACGGGCCAGTGAATTCCTTGTGGCAGGAAGTAAAACAGATTTATAGAGGTCACAGGAATCTGACCTGCTGGATGTTCTTTATTTGAAGGAGCAAACAGTGAAAGGAGGACCAGAGTGGTCAACACTTTACTACACGTTTCTAAGTATCATGATAGGAAATCATATGAGGTGATCTGCAAATTTCCCTCAGTCCATTTTCGAAGAAGAAAGGAGATTTTGTTTGGCAAGCCATGAATCAAGGGGAAATGAATTGCAAGAAAGACTCGAGGTAAAGAGACATGTGTCACCAGGTAGCGAGGCCCTTTTCAAACCAGTATGTACAACAAAATGGCCCCCAGATCAATGCAACTAGGCAGGCAGTCTTAGAAGTCAAGGATCGTGAAAGATAGAAAAGGGTCATCTTCCCCAATCAAGGAATGGAACTTTTCACTACAAGTTAGAGAACACTCCAAGCGCTCCCACTGCCAGAAACCACAGAAACTGAGAGCTAAGACAGGGACTCTGTGAGTCATGAGAACCTCGTCCAGTGAGGAGATCCTGGAACAGGATATTTCCTGTTTTCAGAGTCTCTGCCAAGCCATTTATGAGTGGATTTGCATTTTGGTTGGGAAATGATTGGACCGGGCCAGTTTTGGTAGCTCCGCTTCCCCCTGGGTGGGGCAGCAAGCCCCAATAAAAAGGTCCTCTGCTGCACGACAGCTGTCCTCTTGCTACTCGAGTTCCGATTGATTTTGGAGAACCTGGTGAGTCTGATTCTTCAGTTCAACTTTGTTCTCGGATTCCCGAATGTTGACTTTATGCTGGAGACAGCAAGTTTGATGGGTCCAAAGTTATGATCATGGGTATAATGCTACTTAGTAGATGGGAACTTGGAATCTGGGCACAATGTTATATTGTATTTACTAGATTTCTGATACCTCGTTTGATTTCCTCTATTGAGAAAGAAATTAACAGGAAGTTTTGACATGAAGGGATAAAGAGCAAAGTATTTACTTTTTTCTATGCCTTTCTCTTGGACTTCTGCTGTGATTTCAGAGGCATTTATCTTAGAAGGTGTGAGGCCCTTACATTCATCCTGAATGCCCTTTGCTCTGTGCATAAGTCACCTTGTCAGGACCTAATGAGAGAAAATGGTGATAGAAATTGCTTGTGAGCTTGCCCAGGATTCTAGAACTTGTGATGGCCTTTGTTGAAGATGTCATTTTCAAAAAAAAAAAAAAAAAAAAGAGAGAGAGAGAGAAAGAAAGAAAGAAACCAAAAGAGAAAACATCGCTTGTTTCTTTAAAACAAAGATATTTTCTTTGGAAAAGTTGTATGAGAAAAGAGAAGGTTTTGTCTGGGCTGATGAAACGATTTTCTGCAGAGCGAGAGAGAAGTCAGAAATTCATTAAAAGCTATTAAAGAGATTAAAGCACTTACTTAGAGATTGGTGAGATACTATCTGTTGTTATTCCACAAGCTTTTGCTCTTTTCTCTATAGGAATTCCTTCTTGTGAACACGGTCATATACTTTCTTTCAGATATTAAGACTCCAGAAAGATGTCTTCTCAATATCAGCAGTGCAAGCAGCCCTGCCAGCCACCACCAGTGTGCCTACCTAAGTGCCCTGACCCTTGCCCACCTGCCAAGTGTCCAGACCCTTGCCCACCTATAAAGTGCCCTGACCCATGCCCACCTGCCAAGTGTCCAGACCCTTGCCCACCTATAAAGTGCCCTGACCCATGCCTGCCTCAGCAGTGCAAGCAGAAATGCCCTCCTGGGCCCCCTGCCCATCATTGCTAGCAGAAGTGCCCACCCAAGAGCATGTAAGAGCTTGAGCTTTTATCTGCATCTGGAAAGGATAAGGACAATCGGCTCAACTAGTTCCAGAGCTCCACCTTCACCTTCTCTTCAAAGCCTATCATGGATACGGAAGAAGCTTCTCCACCCTTCAGCCTCAATATGCGTGTGGTGATTCCTGACAGACAGAGGCTTCCTATCTGAGGCTGCTATACTGCTTCCCTCTGGCTGGTGCCCGAGAAAGCATCACAGAGCCTCAGTAGAAAGAGCAGCAGCTCTCCTCCTGGGCGCCCTCTGAGGATTCTCTCCCTGTCTTCTCTGTCGGTCGGTCACCTGGGCATGGGTTTCTACCAGCTGAGCAAGTGTTACTTATCCTCCACTTCCTGAATAAAATACAATTCTTTTGTGTGATGGGAAATTTTTTTTCTTTCTTTTAAAACCTGCTTTTCGCAATATCATATCATAATTTTGGTTGATTTCTATCCTTCTTTGATCTCAAGTTTCAGGCTCTCACAGTCAGTGTTATCTGAATTTTGAGTCGTATAAATGATTATTTCTATACAGTTTCAAATCCAGGTTATTTTCCTAATTATTGCTTGATTGATTTGAGGAACACATTACTTAACTTCTTGGCATTTCAAACCCTTTAATAAACTGTGGGAAAAATCACATTTACAGTGCCTACTTGCTTAGGCATAAAAATTACATGAATATGTGTCATTCAGTTGGCACAATGCCAGGCACGTAATTGGCATTTGAGAGGTGGCCGATCATCATTGTCCCTGTCATCATCACTGTCACCACCATCACCATCGTCATCACCACCCGCAGGTGCTCCAGCAGAGGAGAGGCTCAGACATACCTAGTAGAGCAAGCGAGGAGATTCTTAAACTCTATTACCCGTTCATATTCTGTGTTCTTTTTCTTTTCCAATATAACAGAATTTTAAATGTAACACCACAGAAAAACCAGTTTGGGAAATTAATGGGATACTCTGCATAAAATTATAATAGTTCTGAAAACATGGGTAGTACAAAAGAAAGGGAATTTAAAGGGACCTTACCAGGCAGAGTGCTGCCTGCTCTCCAGGTGTACAACGTGCTCTTCTTACTGCAAAACTCAACAACCTCAGGGTCTTATTACATGTTTTCACCTCGGAAATAACCTTCTTGATTACTTTGACCCCACCTTTGAGGAACAATGGGGATTCCAATGTTTATCTTGATTTACACAATGACTGTTGCTATGCAGCTTGTTTTCTAAGTGCTTAGCTTACTGGTCCAATAAGCCGTGATAAGGGATGAGTTTTTTAAGCATACCTTTTCTTGTGCTTAGAAGTAAAGGAGTCAAACATGGCAGAAATGCAGCAGCAAAAAAATGCCCATGTTACTGCTCAATGCTCATCAGACTGTGACTTGAGTGAAAAACCAACACTGATATTTGGGAGTTGTCTCTACTGTAGCTACTCTTATTTGACCTGACATAGAAATTAGTTCTTTGAGGAGCGAAGCTCCTGTAACAAATCTTAAAACTGTGGCATTGGCTTATGTGTCTGGAGGTGGTTGGAAAGGAATCTGATATTGGAAGCCAAAAATGTGGTGCTACATGTTATTCAATGGCAAAATGTTTGCAGTAATGGTTGTCCATGGTATCTTTAGAGGCACACCAAAGGTTGGTCATTTGTTGATTTGCCCACGGTATTTTAGTAGACGTATGTTCAGGAAAAACTTTCTGGGTGACAGGCCAGAAATGAAGAAAATGAAAAAGATAAAAATACAGCCCAGAAATTCAAAACCTTGTTGAATTAGAAAACTCACCACTTGTAAGTCCTAAAGAGTAAGAGATGAGATTAGCAGTGGTTTAGAACTACAAGTCCAATTTCAGTTGACAGTTACAACAGAGAAAAGAGACAGAAGTTGTATTCTTCCCACCTGTGTGCCAAGGAACCTCATGGTAGCTGTATTATGTTAGGGGGAAAAGCAGTAATTTAATCAGTCCAGAAAATTTCTTCTACAAAAGGACCTTACTGAGATCTGTAGGACATGGAAATGATTGGACGACTGAATTATATCAGGCGCCTAATAAGTTTTTGAGCGAATTGAGAACTAAACAATCTATGTGCCAAAAAGAAAAAGAATGATTTCCAAGATTACTAACGACTTTCCAGACCACCTTTCCCCACTTTCCACCCTACCTAATCAGATATGGTCAGTACACGTGACTAAAAGGGAATATCCACTCTGAGATGGGTACAAGGCCCCCACAGAATAATGGATAAAGGAAGCTTTCTCAGAGAATAGTATCAGATCCTAAGAGAGCCAAGGAGGAGAAGGAACACAGAGATGCTCAAACATTGTTACTCTGTTGTATGATGGTTATTCTTTCATGCTTTCCCTCCGGGTTTATTGAGGTATAATTGACAAACTAAATTGTACATATTTACGGTGTATAATGTGATGATTTGACATATGTGTACTTTCTGCAGTGATTCCCACCATCGGTCACTTAGTACATTAATCACTTCATCAGTAACAATGTAAAGTGTGTATTTCTGTGTGTGTGTGTGTGAGAGAGAGAGAGACGAGAATGCTTAAGGTCTAATTTCTCAGCAAGATTCAAGTACACAACTGAGTGTTATTAGCTAGATCACTGTGCTGTACTGTAGACTCTGAGAACTCATTCATCATATGATTGCAAGCTTGTACCCTTGTCCCAACATCTGCACTTTTGCACAACCCCTTAGACCCTGCTGACCACCATTCTACTCTCTGTTTCTGTGACATCTGTGAGTTTGCACACACATTCCTAAATAAACAATGGTACAAAGAAGAAATAACAAACAAATAGAAAAAACTTGAGATGAATGAAAATGAAAAGAAAACATACAAGAACTTTCGGGATAAATGTACTGCAGCACCAAGAGAGCAACCTATGGCTGGAGATATCTATATTACAAAGGATGATCTCAAATCAGTAACCTGATAGACATGTATGTATGTGTGTGGGTTTATGAAAATTGAAAAGACGTAACACTAACTACAGCAACATATAAGCAGTGATGATTTTTGGCCGTTTAATAGACATGCTCATTTTTTAACAGCTTTATGTTTTCCCCATTATATATTAAATGATATAGCTTCATTTTTATAACAATGTATCATATTATTTAAAAAATATATAGTAGTCAGTGAAGATGTGGCTGAGCTGCAGGGAACGTTTACGTCCTGGCCTTCTGGCACATGCCTAGCTGATGACTCTTTCACAGGTTTCAAGTGTCTCCTCTTTCTCTTCCTCTCCTCCTCATTCCGCTCTTCTTCCTGCTGTCCCATTATAAAACCCCATTCCTAAGAAGCTTCCTGATTATTTGGCCAAGACAAATTACTAGGCCAGTTCTTCTTTCTGACTGCAGGAAGAATTATGAAAGATATGAAAAGACTATTCCTAAATGCATGGGCAATATGTCAAAGTACCAAATTGGACGGTTAAGGGGTAGATATTGGCGGTGAAGATATTATGGCAGGGTGAGGGTTCTGGAACGTGAACAGGAAGACAGAGAATAAACAGTGAACATTTTTTTTCAAATTA
The DNA here is from genome assembly GCF_028023285.1 of Balaenoptera ricei. Classification (NCBI taxonomy): domain Eukaryota; kingdom Metazoa; phylum Chordata; class Mammalia; order Artiodactyla; family Balaenopteridae; genus Balaenoptera; species Balaenoptera ricei. The sequence goes on from NC_082639.1 coordinate 111,131,486, forward strand.
CTGTCTTCAAGGACCTAAAACATTCTTGGAATGAGTAGAACAAAGCAAATATATCAGATGTGCCCTCAGTTCACATTTCATCCGGATGTCAGACCTTTAGTGCTTTGCTTCTCTCTCCCCTCCCAACGTCACTCTGAATCATTTATATGTGATGCTGTGAGTCTTAAATGGTATCTTATATCTAGTTATTTTTCACACAATTGAAACCTGGTATTTACTTATAGAATACAAGAGATTTATTTCCTGATAAAGGAATTTTAAGCATAAGACAGCCGTCTAGGGAAGAGTTTGCGTCAGGTGAGATGGGACATCCTGATTCCATTAAACATGTGTTCCCACATTCTGCAGTATGATAAAGTGAGATTCGCAGCTCTATTCCTAAAGCAGACAGGGGCCTTCCCCAACCATGGCCCATCACAAGACTCTTCAGTGCCCAAGGGGACAGCATAGAAAAGTGTAGTGTTCGTGTCCAGGAGAGAAGGGAGCAAATGTAGAAAAACTGTTGACAGCTAAAGCACTGAAAAGGCAGAAATGAAATCTTTGGAGGACATGCTAAAGCACTGGGCGCTGAAGTTCAGTCATTTGCTAAAAGCTCATGATATCTGTCATAATTCCACACCCCACGTGTCCTATTACATTTATATGTTTGGCTTTAACTTCACTTCCTAATAACTTTGAAAATTTTTATTTTAATTGGCCATAGTTAATCATGTACATGAAATGACAGATGAAATATTCAAATGATATATTACAATATGTATGTACATATATACATAGAGAACTATGTTACAGAAAGAGGGACAAGGACAGAGAGAGAGAGATTAAAATGTCTGGAACACGCAACGTCTGCAGAGCTGAAACTCTGCTGGAAGTCCACCTGAAAGGGGAATAATCTTTTACCTGGGGGAGCGTCAGCCTTGTTCTATTCAGGCCGTCAGTGGATTGGATGAGAACTTCCCACCTTGTAGAGGGCAACCGCCATCATTCAGGCCACTGATTTAAATAATACTCTCATCGAAAATCATCCTTTCAGAAACACGCAGATAATGTTTGACCAGAAAACTGGGGACCTGGGCCAGTGCATCTGACCCATAAATAAACCATCAAACCTTCCTTCCAGCACACTGACAAATTGTATGAAGAAAGTCGAGCAGGAAATAGGTTTATTTGACATATGCTCCACCGTGACCAAAATGGAAAATACAAAAAGTAGGTTTAAAATATAACAAAATTATTAGTAACGATTAAGAAGTTGTATATGAATGGCAATGAATTTCAGTGACTGCATTTTTAATGAAGTGATTTCAACTTTCTCTTGAATTTGATGTGAAACAACATGTGTTTAAATAATTCATAAGTATTAAAAACATATAAAATTAGTTGCGTGAATGGCATTGCATAATAGATTGGGTTTCCCAATAATTTCAAAGTGACAGGAAGCCAGAAAATTTGAACAACCCTCTGAGGTTTCTTCAAAAATTGAAGATATCCAAAGAGTTCAGTTGGAAGAAATTAGTTTGGAGCAAGTTTTATGTCACTTTTGGGAGGTATGAGTAAAAAGCTTCACTTCTGTTGTCAGTCTAGGGTCTGAGTTGCCAGCTCCTCTGAGTTATGGTAGGGGATGCAACGGGCCAGTGAATTCCTTGTGGCAGGAAGTAAAACAGATTTATAGAGGTCACAGGAATCTGACCTGCTGGATGTTCTTTATTTGAAGGAGCAAACAGTGAAAGGAGGACCAGAGTGGTCAACACTTTACTACACGTTTCTAAGTATCATGATAGGAAATCATATGAGGTGATCTGCAAATTTCCCTCAGTCCATTTTCGAAGAAGAAAGGAGATTTTGTTTGGCAAGCCATGAATCAAGGGGAAATGAATTGCAAGAAAGACTCGAGGTAAAGAGACATGTGTCACCAGGTAGCGAGGCCCTTTTCAAACCAGTATGTACAACAAAATGGCCCCCAGATCAATGCAACTAGGCAGGCAGTCTTAGAAGTCAAGGATCGTGAAAGATAGAAAAGGGTCATCTTCCCCAATCAAGGAATGGAACTTTTCACTACAAGTTAGAGAACACTCCAAGCGCTCCCACTGCCAGAAACCACAGAAACTGAGAGCTAAGACAGGGACTCTGTGAGTCATGAGAACCTCGTCCAGTGAGGAGATCCTGGAACAGGATATTTCCTGTTTTCAGAGTCTCTGCCAAGCCATTTATGAGTGGATTTGCATTTTGGTTGGGAAATGATTGGACCGGGCCAGTTTTGGTAGCTCCGCTTCCCCCTGGGTGGGGCAGCAAGCCCCAATAAAAAGGTCCTCTGCTGCACGACAGCTGTCCTCTTGCTACTCGAGTTCCGATTGATTTTGGAGAACCTGGTGAGTCTGATTCTTCAGTTCAACTTTGTTCTCGGATTCCCGAATGTTGACTTTATGCTGGAGACAGCAAGTTTGATGGGTCCAAAGTTATGATCATGGGTATAATGCTACTTAGTAGATGGGAACTTGGAATCTGGGCACAATGTTATATTGTATTTACTAGATTTCTGATACCTCGTTTGATTTCCTCTATTGAGAAAGAAATTAACAGGAAGTTTTGACATGAAGGGATAAAGAGCAAAGTATTTACTTTTTTCTATGCCTTTCTCTTGGACTTCTGCTGTGATTTCAGAGGCATTTATCTTAGAAGGTGTGAGGCCCTTACATTCATCCTGAATGCCCTTTGCTCTGTGCATAAGTCACCTTGTCAGGACCTAAT